>NC_089530.1:16087455-16687455 GCF_963924715.1 Thunnus thynnus | reverse complement strand
CTTTTTCTTTCTATTTCGGTCAGAGGTTTGAACCACTTATCTGTGCTTTTCTTTTAATTAGAAATCCTGGGTGTAATGAAGAACACAATCGATCAGTGTCAGTGCATGTGTGGTGATTTGTGATCCACATGTTGACGGAGAAAATGAGCGCTTATGATTACTGGCGTCATTAGTGGTTTCATGTGCCCTTAAGGGTAGACGAACTCTTTCAATAACTCTAGCAGTAAATAACCAGCTTGTCATTACTGTGCTTACAGGAGAGCTTTTGTTACTTCACATGCAAGGTGTGGGTTGTCTGTGTGTTGGCTTGATGACAGTGGATGCCTTGAGAAAGACACTCCAAGGGGACTTAGGACTTTATAAACTAGCTGAGTCCCCCGCCTTAAACCACGCTCCTCTTATCTCCAGACTCCAGAGCTACTGTAACCAGTGTTCTCTCCTGACTCTATGTGGAATAAATGTCACTGAAATTAATTTCTCCATTTTTTTTTCATTAGACCCCCCACAACGGTAATCTCTTTCTTCAGTCAAAATTTATGTGCCCCAGAATTCAATTTCCTTCTCATCCTCATAAGTTGGAAGTACAAAGACTAATAGGCATTTATCTGGTTATAACTGTAATTCACCTATCAATGAATAATGCCATCCTCAATATAAAGTGTTTGATTATAGCCATTTAGTGAACTGACAGTGATGGAGTGTCATTTTTCATACATGAACCAATGCTGCTGATGAGCTCAAAACAATGCACTGCATTGCATGTCTGTTTATTAAAGACAGTTTTATTGCATAACTCATTAAAATTCTGTTTATTCTGTCACTAATAACCTTAATTACATGGCTAGCCTTCCCAGTAACAGTAGCCATCAGTTATTGAACCATATAGAAACAGAGTTTGTGTTATTGGTGCACTTTTAGGAGAATCATGTGGCAAAATCAGCCTGGTATTGATCAGGGCTGGTTGAGGCACGACCCAGCAACCTTCCCCTGACAGTCTATCAGCCTGTAGCAATAGCAAATCTTTCAACTCTCCATCTCCCACACACACACACTCTTTTTTTTATCCTTTTTTGGCCCTCTGTGTGTGTGTGTGTGTGTGTATGTGTCTGTGTGTGTGTGGGCGGGTGTGTGTGTTTTGTGTTTTTACATCGGAGTCATGCACACACACATTCCTAAATATTTCTCTTTTGGTCTCAGGTTTGGACTCTTCCACCCCAGATAATTGAAAACTCCACACCTAACTATGAAATCAAAACAAAGACACCCAGTAAAAGTTTGGTCTGTGACAATGGAAACAAAAATATGACACATCATAATGATTTAAAGCTCAAGAATGTGTTAGTATACATTGTGTGTTAGTACTGTATATATACTGTGGTCGAGGAACATGATGTTTGAATGGGTGACAGACTAACAGCTGACTGACTGACAGGAAGTGTACAACATGTCAGGCTGCCTGCTGAGAAGTGTTTGGAAAGTCTGACGTCAGAGCCTTGTCAAGTGTCAACAGAGAAGGCTACAGTTATGCTGTCTTTCTCCGGTTTGATGGATGGGCATGACATTATGAAGGCTTATTAAGCCAAGACTGTTGTGTAAATTATGATCAGTTCAGCAATTGATAGTTGTTGCTTTTCCTAATGTTTATATGAAATGGCATCATTTATATGTGTGTAGTATATGTTTAGCTGCAGGATGTTTTACTGTCCTGCGTGCTATGCGCTCTTGGTTAGTTGTTGTACTTCTTCTGTTATAGGCAGTATAATCCCCTCCTTCCTGTCTCTCCTGCCCTCCTTCCATCCCTCCCTCTCTGCCTTCTCCCAAGCGTCTGCCTGGGTGAAAAATGGGGTGCATTTCCCTGATAGCCTGTGTGGATGTGGAGAGTATAAATGGCTAATGAATTACAGATGAACATTGATGCAAATTAATCTTCCTGATGTCCCAGGGTTATATGGCAGCTATTTAAAAGTTTAATCAATATGCTGAAGTTGAGAACATGCAGGCGCTGCAGTTGTTTGGCCGCAGTAAACAGCCAGGAGGGGAACAGAGAAGGCTTGAGCTCAGGGCATGCATCATAATGACAGCTATTTATGTTTAATGGACTAAATATTTTTTATTGGGAGAGGACAAATGTCACTTTAATTCTCAAAGTTATACACAGGAGTTTTGTTTGAGACCCAAGAGACAGATGACACCTCAGCTGTTAAAATAGTTAACTACTAGATAATGTAGAGTAAGCATGGATTTAGTTTCAACATGTAATATTAAGCCTTCACTTTTTTTGTAGAACTGCACATCATAAAAATGATAAGGTGGACCTTGTGTTGGTGTTATCAATATGTTTTACTTAAGGTGATGTTCCCTCTTGCTCTATTTCTCTCACTACTACTCTCTCCCCTGTATTGAAATTGCACTGCCACCTTCTTAGGTGGAATATAATTCTACCAAAACACCAGGTCTAATTTTTAATGTAATAAAGACATCTAGTGATGGAGATCATGTTATATGATCAAAAGCTCCAGAACAGCTACTAAGTGGACTTTGTATTTTGCTATCAAGTTTTGTTCACACAGAGCGGAGTGCGATTTTCTGAACTTGGTACATGCAAATTACACTAAAATACACACAAAAAAATACACAATAGGTGTCTATTTTTGACTTACCATAAAAGTGCATATTCAACTGGAAAATGCATTTCCTGCAGAAAAATGCGTGTGAATGCTGACAGCTGAAATAAATTGCAAAGCATTGCTGAAAATGCAGAGATCTGGAGCAATTTTTTAAAATCTTGTAGCGCCACCTATATGTGAAATTATATCAAATACTATAGACTTGTTCAGCATTCCCATCTGTACAACTTTGCCGAATTTGGTTACCATGGAATATTACATTAAAGAGATATGGCAGTTAATAAGTAGTATGGTGGTGTTTCACTAATGGCCACAAGGTGGGGCTGTTTGTTTCATGCTTCAGTATGTTGTGCATATTCTCATCAAGAACTTGTGTACCGAGTTTAATTTTATTAAAGACAACAGAGTTGTGGAAATATCCTGTCATAATATTACAGTAGCGCCCCTTGTGGGTAGATTTGTATCAAACGTTACACACTTGTGCAGTGTGGCTGTGTGTACAACATTCCCAAATTTGGTTTCAATCCAAATTAGCAAATTAGCAGAGTTATGGCCCGTTAAGTGCATCAGGCCACGCCTTCAAAATTTTGGTAACCAATTAGAGACAAACAGAAGCAACAAATGTGTTTACCCAAAAATCCAAAACGGTGGGAACATTTTCCAGACGCAAATCAGCATCAATGCCTCACAGTTCATGAGTTATTAGCCAAAACATAAAAACGTAGTAACTGACCACATGGTGCCGCTTTAGGTACCATCTTTTAATATGTTAAATATTTCCATGTGGGACACCTGTCCATGAAGTATGAATACTTCAGCACCTTTAGTTTTTGAGATATCAGCTTTCAAACATTCCTCCCACAAACTTTCCATTATACATTTTAATATTTAAAAAAATTATATAAAATCACTGGTATATGCTAAAAAAAGAAAATTCATAGCATAAACGTCTTTAAAGAACTTAACATTTCAATATTTGAATGGTTTCTGTAGCTAAAAGTATGCAGAAGTCGCTAGCGACTGAAAAACGCACGGAAGAATAATAAATAAAGCTTTGAAGAATGAACAACCTGTTGTTATCATTAGCAATGCTGTAAAGACAGTGAAGAAACTGCACAATATAGCTGACCCCTAAAATGGAAAAGTATAGTAAACTGTCAACATTGTTTTTACAAAGCCGACATTTGAAATGCTTTTCCTGCTGGGGAACAATGTAAGTGCAGCCTGTTTTTACAGTGTATGTTGTGTTCTGTTTCTCTGTGGTGCATTTTACTGTTAAGAAGCAGCTGGATGGCAGTTGGAAATATACTTCTGGAGCAAATACTGTATGTCCTGCATGAACATAGCATTCTGTTCCTGCTGGCATCTATATTGGCCAAATTGAAGCCAGCTTCAGTCACCTAATTGATTTCATTTGATTGGCCCCACCGTCTTGACTCTGTGAAATCAAACAAAGGGTTAATGCATATTTCCATATTCAATAGACAGTTAACTTGGATATACTAGTTGCTTGGTACCATCACTGTTTATCTCTTTTCATCATTGGAAATATTTAACAGGCACTTGTAAGGAAAAATATACAAATTTGCAAACACACACATATTCACACGCATACACAACATACCAATACTAAGTGAACATTTTCATTTCTCTATATGGCAATGTGCTGTGGTTACCAGCCAGCTTCTCAGTAGGCTGAATCACTGTCCACTGACTGTTGGTTTATGGGACGTAGGGAGGTTATCTATCTGCGGGCCTCCCTATAGAGAGGGGGTGGCGACTCCATCTCATGACGTTGGGCTGAACTGATAAAAGGACAGCCGGAGATGGATCGTGTCCACAATAATAGCCATGGCTCACAGCAGCCTACACCCCAAGCTCATAAGTCACTCTCGCACCAACTCTTGTGGATGCCTGCCCCCAGTTCTATCTGACCCCATCCCCCACCTGCCCGGCAGTGTTATTTCAGCCCTTGGAGATAATACAGAAAGTGTAATTGCCTTGTTAATTGGCTTTTTTCCCGTTGCATTTTTTCCCTGATGCATGGCAGCACTGATGGAATTGTTGGCTAAGTGGCCAAACTAGAGGGTGGGACGGAAAAGGAGAGGAGGGAAAAAAATTGCAGCAAACAAGAGGAATCAAAGAGCAAAAGAAAGGAATCGAAGAAAGCAAATAAGAGAGTACAGACTGTAGAGGAGGAGGGAGACAGAATGGAAGCAGCTGAGACAAGAGGAGAGGATGGACGTGAAAAGGAGACAGGGCGAGAAACTAGGAGTGGAGGGAGTGGATTCATGCCGAGAATAGATAACCTTGATGTTAAAAGCTACATCCGTCGGATGTGTCTTTCTGTGACATATTGATGGCCCTTGAAAAGAGTCAAGCTGATTGTATGCAGGGAACAATCATTAAACCCACTCCATCTCCCTCCTCTCTCTGTTTCTCTCTCTCTTTCTCTCTTGTGTAAGTGTTTGTGCGTATGCATGCTCCAATGTATGTGTGATGATTAAATGCAGCGATTTGAAGCAAGGAATGTTAGATATTATGAATTTGGAAACCCTAAACTTAAATGAAAAGAAGCTCTAGTTGTAGTGTTTGAGATGATTTTTTTTAAAAATTGAACGATCCCAGTGTGGGAAAAAATCTAAAACAAACTAAGTAATGTCAATTTAAGAGTTGCGGTGCATGTATGTAAAGATTGACTGGAACTCCATAATATCACTTGGCAACTCAGAGGAAGTAGCAAACTTAAAGTAATGTCACCAACACACCACTCAGTGACAGAACAGGCCACCCCAGAAAGCATTATTATTATTTTTTTAGATTCTGCACTTGCACATTCAGGAAACTGTATTTTGATTTCTTCTCTTGTCAGTTGATAACATGTCTTCAACTGGCAAGGAGAAACCTATGAGAAATACCTGGATCTCTACAACCCACTGTCCTGGCATTATCAAGATATTACAAGATATATGAAAAAAAAAAAAAAAAAGACAGAGAACCCAAAGTTATATTTTTGCCTTATTTGATCAATTACTGACTGTTAATCCCCCAGGCTAATGCAATGCATTGGCTACACTCTCTTGGGTAATGTCCCTTGAGCATTACAAATCTACTCACAACACATGACACGAATGGAAGCAGAAGAGGAAATACTTTTTTTTGAGATTCGTGTATAATGTGTCCTTGTGTAAAATTGAGGCTTGTCTGTGTGTGTGTGAGGCAAATACTATTTAGTGGACACATTTAAGAGCTATAAATGTGCTTAGATACCCAGGGCATAAATTGAAATGTCCTGGGTAAGGAGTATGTCCACCAGAGCCAAGAGCATGAGCAGGACTGCTGCAGCTAGATACCCTAAAATCTCACTACGCACTGAGTGACTGACACTGTATTGATTACAGTGCTTGTAAACCCCTTTTTATATATAATGGTCATGCTGTACAACAAGGCAATAAAATATCACTGATTGCACCTATAACAGAACTCCAGTAAAGAGGAGGTTTTTGTCTGCAGGGATTGGTTTAGTGGCCCTTGTAATGTATAGAACTTATACATGCCCTCCCTGTAGCTCCTGATTATACTGTATGTTGAAAATGGATAGATTCATGCGAAAAATAAGAAAAAAAAAACTTTTTAACTGTGTGCTTTGCTTTGATATTGAAGTGCTGTATGTAGGAGGCTTTGTACAGCTAGCTTACTCACACTGTGGCAGAATGGCGCGTCAAGCCCCCGTTGAGAGGACACATGCTTTGGGTAATCAGCTCTGAAAAGACCAGACTGTGTGACGATGAAGCTACTCTGCTGCATTCACCAAGAGGACGATACAAGATACCGACTTTACAGCCTTCTAATAAAGACAAGAGGGTTAGCTACTCCCCTTAAAAACAACAAGGTGCTGCGTGACATATGCAGAACAAAGGCCTGATTGTTCCTCCACCAGGGCATGATGGAAACATTAGCCTCCACATCACTTTGTTAATCTGTCACTTTAATGGCTGCTCCCACTGTTCTCACTGTGTGCTGTGTTTGTGTGCTTGAGATAAAAGTGTGTGTTAGTTTGTAATAATGTGTTGAGGGTGGGTGTTGATTCAAGTTTGCTCATCCGTGGCTTAGGATACACGGAGGATATAGACTACTGGGTCCTGGTGCTCTACCACTTGTTATTAAGTATCAGTTCATCAGGCAGAACCTCACAGGCGTGAGCATGGCCTCAGAGGCCATTATGTAAGAGTAAGTTTGGCTCAGTTATTCCTTTTTCTGTCTCCCACCACCCCGTCTTACTCCTGGTTTCTCTCATAATAAGAGCAAGATCTTGCTGTGCAGGGAAAGCAGTGAACTGAAATGTGTTTATGCACAATACAAGCTGCTTAATGTAATGCTGAAATGTAGCTAGACCTTGAGCCCAGTTGCACCAAAAATTAAGAGACACATTTACGCTCTCTTTCACCCACTGGGAACCAGACCTCATCCCTGTTCTTTGTTCTGTTCTTTTCCTTAATTTACTCTTCCTCTGCTCCTTTGATCACAGATATAGCTTTTTTAAGCACTGTAGGAGAGTTAGTGGTCATACATTGTCCAGAGCTTTCTGATTGGTGCTGGAGAATCACAGAATGTGTTCCCTCCAATCCTTCTCAGTCCCCACAGGCTAGTGACGAGCTCAGCAGAGTGTGAAGGCTTGAGGGGCCTTTAGCTTTAGTTCCTTCATCTGTGAAGGTTATCTCTGAAAGGCTTTGGTTGCAACCTACAAATATATCCCCTCTAGGTAATGTCTTATAGGAGCCTCGGTTCTGGTACCTCAGTGGGTAATCTCTTTAAGGGCCCCACTCCTGGAGAGAGTTGAGTTTCTCGCCGGGTAAGCTGTGAATATGTGAAAGGCCCCGGCGCCCATGTGATCAGAGCACTGTGAGACACCCCGAGTCCTGTGGTGTCAAGCCCAGTCTCCAGCCGTGGCACCTATATCCCCAGGCAAATCACGGCAGCTGGAATTCCCCCCCTCGCCCCAACCTCCTCATTGTCAGAGAAGCGCACGCACACACACACACACACACATGCACAGACAAACACACACGTGTATGTACCCCTCACACACCAGGGGAGCAGGCAGGCATGGAGCCGGTCCCGGATTTTATCGGAGGTGACAGCTCCTCACACTTCAGTGTTTGGATCACCTCAAGTAGCTGGGCTATGAGGGGAAATGAGCACTGCTCCACTACAAAGTCCAGATTTAGATTGACTGAGCTTGTCCTCGGGCCTGTGGGCTGCTGCTGCTGCTGCTGCTGCTGTTGCTGCTGCTGTACTGCTCCTCCGCCTGACAGAACACCCACTACTGCTGCGAGGGACTGGTGTGTGTTTGTGTATGTGTACGTCGGTGTACTGTATATGTGTGCGTGCATGGTGTGTGTGTGTGTGTGACTCGGTAGAGCCTACTTTGAAGAGTCAGAGAGAGTGGGGGAAAGAGAGCGATGTGTCAGGTTTGGTTAGAATTGAGGGTGGCATCAGAATATGCTTGGCACTAATATGGCACCAGTATCTCTGTCCCCGTCTCTGCTTTCTGTCACTTAGTTGCCATTCTCTCCCCGCCCTTGACAATGTCTCTTTGGATTATGTGATTGGACTTAGCGCTTGGAGCACCCCTCATCCCTTTGCGACACCGCCTCTCCCATAAGTCTCTCGTCTCCTGCCCTGTCTCTGGCCTGGCCCCCCCCCACCCTCCCTCCTATAATACACTTGATGTCTATTTAAAAAAGCCTGGCGAAAGCTGTATCTGTTCTCCTGTCAGAGGATCATTGACAGCACTAATGCCACTTGTCCTTGCCTCATTTGGCGAGAGGTGACACCTAGCCGCAGCCCACCCCATTCATCAAGTGGCAGTGGGAGTGCTGTGACATCAGAGTCAACGCAGACCAGTCACATTGCTCCCGGCAGCCCTCTCCTTGGACGGCAACACCTCTTGTTACAAGAAGAAAGCTCTGCTGGCCATCTTGTTTTCATCCTGTGAAGTGCACAGAGGGCATGTGGCTACAATTTTAGGATTCTGGTTGAATGATTTTTTGTACGTGGACATTATCCATGCTGAACGTAGTTCCTACTGTTAAATAGATATAAAACATAAATTAGCCTCTGTAATAGAATAACTGCAAATATTTTCCTTTGTTGTGATGACCTGTTTAACTGACTTCCATTTGACTTTCTTGGCTAGTATGCCTTGTTTCAGCAGTTTAATCTCAATTGAAATTGAGAGAAGAACTATTTTGTTTTTACTTTGAACCTTAAGATTGAGTGGGAATAATAAGAGGGCTCATGTTGTTGTTACTCAGTGGAAAACAAAGTCACATCCAAAGCTACAGGCTGCTGTTGATCAGACATTTTCAGGAAGCAAATCAAATGAAACATAAATGTCTTCATTTAGGGCAACTTTTTAAGCAGAACTGTTACCATGATGGTATCATGGTAAATGTTGCAAAAGTGGTCTTCAGCAGCTTTATTAGCCTATTACATGCATATAAGCTAAATACACAGGTACGTGCCACACCCCTGCCTTTGCTCACTGTGATGGTTCAGTGTGTGTGTGTGTGCGTGCGCGTTTGTGTATGTGAGTGGCTGTGAGCTTGTTGCTATCAGGACTTTGCCTGAGGTTGTCATTCTACATTTGCAGTCTTCTTCTGTAGTCTTACTTAAGATGTGGTCATTATTTAAGATCCAGTTCTTATTTTTATAATTGAGGCACATTACAATAATAAACTATATAGATACATCCAAATAAGCGTTTATGGCTAATTGTGCTATGAGAAAGTAAACTTGACTTACTAGTCCAGTCAAAATGATGCTACCTCCATCTCCAAGGTTTACAGAGGAAGGGCCCCTCCAATATTTACAAGCTCTTATTTTTTTGCATTCTCCATGCAGTGCTGTTAAGTTTTTTTACATTGGTAGTTGGTCACATTTATATGATATCAAATATCATACAAACAATATCAAAACTTTGGGGTGTTTCTACTTTGTTTTGAGTCAAGGGCACTGAAATATTCCAAGAGATACTGTACATACTGTTTAGTGATGTACATGGTTATATATCTATTGAGCAGAGAAGGGAAATCAAGTCACAAGTGGTAACTGTATGTTGATGCTACGTGTTCATGAATGAAGCCAGGTGTCAACAGGGTCAAACAGTCTGGAGGCTGAATAGTACAAAAGAAGGTGAATACGATCAAATGGATAACTGTTATTTTATTGTAGTCACAAAACTTTCAATTCAGTCTTTAATTTTAAAAATGTCTTTTGAAAACTACAAGCATGACCCACACCTCACCAAACTTTCTCCTATTCTGTTTTTAGGCGTATTCGCCAAATGCCGCTACGTCTACTATGGCAAGCATTCGGAAGGCAACAGATTCATCCGAAACGACCAGCTCTGATGGACAGCTGGTCAGACAAAAAGAGGGACATGAATGACAATGGATGGTAACAGACGGAAAGGAATAAATCAATTCATTATTTATTAAGACCGCTGGTGATATTTCAGTTCAATTCAAATATTTAAACTTTATCAAAAGATGTTATGGTTATGTAAGGGGAATGTTGTATGTTTTTTTCTAAAGATCATATTCTAGCACTGTAGTAACTGCCTCCTCTGCTGAGTTGGGTCTGCTTCTGTCTCCCTGCTTCAAGCTCAGAGTCAGAGATGACACTCCCACTGACATGATTGCCTCTAAGCATCAGCAACCCCACAACTCCAGACACACACACACACACAACACACACACACACACACACACACACACAGACAAGGACAGTCTCTTTCTCTCTCTCTATCTCTGTGTGTCTTACCCACAGTCAGTGACAAACAGATCCAGCCAATTGCGTGCTCTTTTTTGACAGCCATGATGGATCACCCGTCCACTACTGCCACTAATCAAGGGTGAAAGGGGTGACGGTCACACACCTGGGGCCTGACATGGGCTCATCTCTCTCATTCCCTCTCTCTCTTTCACTCACATACACATAGACACAACCGCAGTTTAAAACATTAAGACATTGTGGGAGCGCCCCGGTAGCTTGAATGGTTACTGCACATGCCACTTAACCACAATGTCCCTGTTCACTTCCAGCCACGGACCCTTGTTGTATGTCATATCCATCTTTCTCTCCCCTTGTTTCCTGTCTGCCTCTTCGCTGCCCACCAGCCAATAAACACAAAAATACCAAAAATCTTAAAAAAAAAAAAAAAAAACATTAAAAAATTGCAAAGACTTTGGCACAAGATTTATACAACCTGCTTAAACATTCCTATGATGTTCGGTCCAAACTTGAGTCTTGTGTAGTTTTTTGGATAGAGGAATGCTTTTCTTACTGTTGTTTAAATGAATTTTATTGAAGTTACTTTATCTCTTGAGTCTCTTAGTAGAGGAAAAGAAATGTATGTATGTACTGTATGTCTGATTCACTTGGGATTCTGTTGCTGTATGTTTTAGCATATCTGATGTAATATTAATTCAGAGAAAGTTATTTCTTGAGGCGATGTATTCAAATGCAGCTTTAAAATCAAAATCATTCCAATACCAGCTTAAATGAAGAACAGAGTTGTAACCAAGTATGCATTCCAGGTATATCGTTTTCTATTATGATGCCATTTTTTAATGTTATTTTGCTAATCACTCTGCATCTTCAACCAGTGAACCACTTCATACTGAAATATTCCCTTGATTATTTACATTGCACTGTGATGCGTTGCAAACTAACGATAAGACATAATCATCAGATATATAATTTTGACTTAATTACAATTACCAAAAAAATGTTAAAATGCATAGTTTTAAAGTGTTGTTTACATTTTATAATACTTTTCTAATCATCATGTTTTTACTGTGTACTCTTAATGCATAGAGTTCCCCAGGCAGCCTTTCAATCTTAAATTCTGAGATGAATTGATCATGTGATATAACTGATCTGATGTAAACTGTGTATTGCTGGTTGTCTCCAATGATTAAAAAAGTTTAAGTCACATGTTTCTCTTGTCAAATTGTTACAGAGCTTAATGTACTCCGGTGCTTTCACATGAACTCATGAATACACTGTTTGCTAATGATCAAATGTCCATCATGTTAATGACCTTTAGAGTCAGTCAACATTTTAATAGCCCTGTGTTACTCATCATTACAACCACAAAAGTGGATGAGAGTAATATCCCTGACTGCAAAATCTCATGTCAAGTCATGAGATTACATTACCTACTTGTTTAGAAGTGATGTAGCTGATGAGATAGAGAGGAGCAGCTTGCTGTAGTTGGGATTTGAAGGAAACCATGTGGCGCTTCAGTCCAGTGCATCAGTCATCCACAGACAGATGAAGGAAAGGTCAGAGATAGCCTCATGCAATGTTTGTTCACTATGTCTGTATCTGTTTATTTCTTATTTCTACCAGCTTAAATATTTGTGTTACAACACTGTGTGTCTGCACGCTCATGTGAGAGTATGCGTGCCTCCTTGCATGTGCTTATAAACCACTTCCTACAGGACTGTGTGACCATATTCCAGCTGACATGCCGTTCAGGAGCCTGGTCACTAGTGCCGGCGTTTCAAAATGACAAGGTTTATTTGTCTGTGTTTTGATATGCTCAGAGGAAACTGGGGCTGACAGCCTGAGGAGGCAGGAAGAGGGGAGCCACAACAACTTCCCCCCCGCACGACACAAAATGTCATCCTTCCCCTGGCTGCGGCACGCCCAGCCATCCTGCTGAAAAGAGCAGACATTTAAAACTTTGTGACATGTGTCACAGGCACTGCCATTGAGCCAGTGCTACTGACGGGGCTGGAATTGACAGGCCCCGAGCCACCGGAGCTGGCTGGGGGACACACCGAGTTTGGTGTGTGTCACTTCCTATCCTCGTCAGGGACGCATCCCAAGCTGCCACACCAACACAAACTGCATTATGGGATGGGCGGGGAGTGCCACAGCGGGTTGACATATGCTTGACATGCGCCTTTGTGCGTGCGCAGGGATGAATGGGATTCCTGGCATCACAGACAGTAGATTAATTGAGGTATGAGCCACAGATCTACCTGTAGGCGATGCCCTCCTTGACCCTCTGCTCCGTCACTGCTGCTGCTCCTTGGGAACTTCCTGGCTGAACAAATGGCACGCCACTTCATCAGAGCAGATCAGTGACATTCTGCTATAGAAGCCCTGCAGGCTGCTTAGCTAGCCACTGTGTGTGTGTGTGTGTGTGTGTGTGTGTGTGTGTGTGTGTGTGTGTGTGTGTGTGTGTGTGTGTGTGTATCCATGCTTGTGTGGGCACCAACTGAATGTCTTTCCACAGTATTTGTAGTGAATGTTAGCTGTGGCTTTTAATTTGTTTGTAGTTTCCTAGAAATTAAAAGTGACAGTGTAAATATGATAAAACCAAATACTGAACATTTGAAAACAACCACAAAAAATATTTTTTTGAGTCTAAAATTTAAGTTTTATTTCATACTACATATTTAGGTTTAGAGTGTGTACTATAGTGCATCCACACTGAAAAAGTGACAACAATAGCAATACTTAAAGATGCCAGTATGGTGGTCTTGTTGTATACTAATTCCAAAAAAGTGTACTTTTTCATTTGTATAGTGTTTGTACTGTAATTTGGACACAATATTGAAACATTTTCAGGTTTTATTTACTTGCTATAATCTCTGAGCTCTATATTACATGGGTGGCACAGCATAATTCACCTCCCCAAAAGGCACACTAGTGTGTGACTCACTGTCAAAAGAACTAAGGACCAATCACCCCATCACTACACATCAGCCCACAGCCCGATGACTGATTGGCATCAGCTAATGCAAATTTACAAGGAGGCAGAGGGAGAGAAAAAAAGACTTGTCTTTGTGAGTGACAACTGGCCACTGATAGCAGAGCAGCAAACAGGATGGGGTGAGATTTAGATTTAACTGTCCCCCTGGATCTAAAAAAACACTCTCCCCCTCTCTCCCCCCCTCTCTCTCTCTCTATCTCCCTCTCTCTCTCCCCCTCTCTCCCTCTCTCTCTGTCTCTCTCTCTCTCTCTCTCTCTCTCTCTCTGTCTACCACACTATACAAACTCTTTCCCTCCTGCACCTGAAGACATTTGGCAGCACACTGCTGTCTCACTTGATCCAGAGAAGCCGAAGGGGGGGAAAGTGGCCCTTATTTCCGGGCCCAGTCTTAGATGAGTAACATTTGTCATTCAGGGTTGTGCTGTAGTAATTAGCTTGTCAGTGGGCACCAGGCTGAGCTGGCTCTTTCTGCTAAGAAAGATGAACAGACTGACACAGGAGCTGACAGCCAGTCGATAATGTGGCAATTAATGTCATAAATAATTCCACTGCCAATTATATCAAAATGGACTCTGTTCTTTCACAGAGCCTGGTACTGCCTTATCATTTCCTCTGATAAGGGGAACAACCGTCTTCATCCCCCCTATAATTATGGGGCTTTTTATATGGAAATACAACATGGCCTCACTCTCCCCACATGTTTATAGCACGGGGCTGAAATGTAGAAAGACGGAGACATGGACAATAAATGTAACATGCTAATGAATCTGCATTTTGTGCCCTTTAGCTTGAGTATTTCAATGGGACCGTGAGGCATTTCAAATGTCATTGGCATGTATAAAAGAAAAAAAAACAACTTGATTTGAAAATGCAGACAATTATGTGAGAGAGATCGATCCTAGCTGATATTCTAAAGGTTGCAAAAGCTTAACCAACAGTGAGTATTGATCCTGACGCCCCATCACTGGGTGGGAAAAATTATATCCATTCTCTATCTTCAAGATGCAGGTCAATCAATCACAGCAGGTGAGAATACATGATAAGCTGGAATCAGCAAGGGCTCACTGAATAGTAAATGTGCTGTTTATTGGAGGGAAATAAAAAGGAAAAAGTGGGAATTTGCTTTGAAATGCTTATTATCCGCCTCCTCGGCCTGCTTCCATGGGCTCATTTGTCTCGACAAGTGACTCAGTCACTGTGAATGGTCCCCATCAGCCTGACACTAAACTCTTCCTGTGAAATGTATGAGCAAATAAAGTGAGCTCAGCACATGTAAAGCCCTCCTAATGCATTGTAAAACAGCCTTAAACACATCAGATGTATCTTCAGGACGGGAAGGTCGCTCTGATGGTAATATATGGTCTGTGCTGAGAAGTCTCAAGGTCGTGTCAGATTCGCCTACATAATGCATGATTTCCTGTTACTCTTACAGACTCCAATCATGCCTCGCAAGCCTTGAGATGAAAATTTTACTAAGTAAATCAGCCACCTTGCTGGCATTTCTATTACCCCTCTGTGTGCACTGACAGATGAAAGATGAATAAAGCTAAATAATAACACATGGTAACAAATCATATTTACTACTCAGAGAGAGAGAAGCAGCGGCGGATATAAAACCGTTAACTGGTTTTTGTTATTCTTTCATCTCGCCTGTATGGATTTTACTTCTGTCTTTTTGTTTGTTGTGTGTGTGTGTGTGTGTGTAAATGTGTGCTTTGTACTTTATGGAGATGAGTGTGTCACTCCTCCACTTGTCACTGTCCTCTTGTTAGATTGTGTGCGTAATTATTGTGTCATTTATTGCACGAGAATTGCTTGCTTTGAATAAAGCAGTTAAATGACCCTGTTAGCATAATTAATTTAACCATCCTGAGGGGCTGCAAAGTCGCAGTCTTCTCATGAATATTAATTATTGTCAGTGTCAGTGCTAAATTTTGTACGACAACAATGCAACATGTTTTTGTTTTGTTTTTGTTTTGAAGTGATACATTGTTTGATGCAATTTTTTTGAGTGAAATTTTGACTTGATTTACAATCACTTTCTCTAATTTCTCTTTCAACAATAACACATTTACATAGAAAAAAAAACATGTAAAATGCAAAACTTCCCAATGGCTGTATGTGCTCAGATGAATATTAAAAGAGACACTTTCTGTTTTACTGCTTCAGCCACATCATTAAAACAACAACTACATTCATTTGGCAGAGAACATACAATAATTATACAGAATGACATGGCAGAGGGCATGTAATGTTTGCATTTTAATGTTTGCACCCTAAGGCCCAACAGCTATACTTAACGTGTCACAAAGCGTCAGCCATTGATTTTACATGCTTGACTTGAACAATCAAACATTTCAAAGGAAATTCCTGGAAATATTGGCATTTACTTGTTCTTTCTGCCAGGTCCTGAGGGTGGAGATACTGTGTGTATGTGTGTGTGCGTGCGTGTGTGCATGCGTGCATGCGTGTGTGTTTATCCGACAAGTGGACGTGAACAAGAACCAGAAAAAGCCCTCAGGAGAGACGGATGATTTTCTCACATGGGCAATTCTGTATGACTCCATTGAGGCACAAGAAAATACTTGAACAAACAGTGTACTGTACATTGAGCCAAGTGATGTGCACCTACAGTACCAATGATATCACACTCCTTAGTGCAAGTGGCTGCTGCAGTATATGTGACTGTCACTCTGTATCACCATGGAAAGCCTGCTGGATGTAGAAATTACACTCCCCACTCAAATCAGAAGGGGATATTTCCCATGAACGTAAATGTCTTTGAACTGTAAACAATGTTCATACGTTGCATATGAATACACACGTACGTGTCCCCACAGCGGTGTGACCTGAGGGAGGAGTTGTGTTGTGTTGCGTGTCAGACTCGGTGGTATTTCCTGAGGCGCTCTGATGCTATCTCTGGGGTCCTCTGGAGGGCAGCCTCTCAAACGGCTCGACTTGGCCTTGGCCGATGACAGTGACATACAGAAGCAGTCGATTTTTGACACACGGCTGTGACTAATGGTGAGGAAAAGGTGAGGGAGATCTGTTCTGGTGCCATGCTTAAAGACATGGAGATCCAGCCCACTTCTCCCGGGGGTACGGCAAAGCACAAATGAAATCCTTGAATCATGAATACTCTGAAGGTGAGCAGCTATTTACTGCAGCCAATTCTGCTTTTATGGTTGTAATATTGGTGGTCAGTGAGAGGGAGCTCATGTTTTAAGTATGTTTTTCCTCTCTGTGGATAGCATGTGAAGGTAGCTTATTGACTTTCATTTGTCTTCTGTCTGAAGGAAACTGGTTAGTCCTAATATGTGAAATAATGATGAAAAGCACATATTGAGTTAAAAAGAAAAAATACAGAATTTGAGGTACAGAGTGGGCTCAAAATCACTTAAAATTAGTGGTGAATTATTAGATTTGTTTAATACATTATACAGGAGTTGCTAAATAAAATCTAGTCTAACAAAATCCTCCCAGATTGGAGGAAAAAAAGACAATGTCTGTGCTGGAAGTTAAGTATCACTTCAGTCAAAGCAGAATTGTTCTCCCAACAAACTATACAAATCATTTTACCATTTCAAATATGCATATGGTGATTTAATGCCAATAGCACAAAATATTGATCTGCTCACTAGAGTTAGTTTGAATGTCCCTGAGCTAGAGGTTTATTGGTTGTTATGCTTCTTCTTCACTGTGTGTGGGTAAAGTTCAGCCATGAACCTTCGCATTTGGGTATTAGCAATGGGTTTTTTTTCTTCTCTCAGACAGGCTGATAGGCCTAACCTTGTCTGTCTTTCCAAACATATTGATTAGCCTGTGAGAGACTGTGAGACCGAGTGCAGAGGCTAAACTCAAAGTGATTCACTTCCTACTAATACCATCCCATTATTTCACAATGAAGGCAAAAGTTTTGCACTGTATTTCTGAAGACATTTTTCACAAAATGGTGCAACATTCAAAAGAATGTCTCTGTGTTATTAGTGATATAAGAGTGGTAATTTGCAACATGGCAACACAAGCTGAATCAAGATTATTATCTTGATTTCATTATAAACCACCGGTTAGAAATGACAGCCCTCCCCAAATGAAGGAGTCTCCTATTGTTTGTGTGTCAGATAGAAAATCCAACCATCAACGACGGGCTTAGAGAGGAAGATTCACCAACTTTTCCAGAAGAGGACATTCAACAGAAATTACAAATGGCAGTGGCAGGCAGAAAAAAAGAGAAAAGCCAACCCCTGTGCCTTTGTTGTTCTCCTTTAATTCTGTTAATCGCCCCCAGGTAAAGATTAGCTGCTCTTGCCAATTTAATTCAGCCTCAAATGATGCTGCTACAAGGTCACTTTTTCTTTTCTTCCTCTCTTCCTCTGTCTCTTTATTCACCCCTCCTTGCTTCCCCCCCCCCACACCTCCCTCTCTTCTCCATTTCTCTTTCCGTGAGCAGGATTGAGTTGTCATGTAGTTCTAATAGGCAGCACAGGGAATCATTAGTCCACCTCGGCTCCCTGACTGATGGGTATTTCACTCCAATCATCTGAGTACTGTGCGTGTGTTTGCGTAGGTGTGTGTGCGTGTGCGTGAGGAATGAGAGAAAGAGCGGGAGTACACACACACACACACACACTCACACACACACAAACACCCATCACCATCCCCCCACCCGCCACTGCATTGTGCGCCTGCTGCTATTGACGGAGTGTCAGAGCTGAGGGGAGATGTCTTAATCAACTTGGACACACTGGGCATTGATTTGACAAGCTGCTGTAATGACCTTCTTGTTTTCGTAAAGGATCACTGTTTATCTGGGCCACAACTGATGCGCTGAGCATGCCTCATCGTCATGGAAACTATTATCACGGCTGAATTGGGACGGGGCTCAGTCTTTGGATCTCTCTTTTTCTCTTTCTGTCCCTCTCTGTCTTTGTCACACACATACACATACACACACAAACACACTGTCTCTCATACGCACATATTGATATTGATATGTTTGAGGTGATACAGCGTGTGTGCTTGCACATGCTTGAATGTGACATTTAACACTTCAGTCATGAGTTGTCGTCAGGGGTCAAAGGGAAATGCTATAATTGGTGTCAACATCTTTCACATTAATGTTATGGAAATCATTACAGACTGGATGGATTCACTGACAGGGCTCAATAATCCCAAGACAGCCGTTTCATTTACCTCCCTTCAAGCTCTTTTGGAAAATTATTTTGAATCTCCCTGATTTACTAAATGACCCATAATGACACCTCAATTGGAAACTGAAAAACTGAAAAAGCAAAAAAAAATATATATATATATGTGTATATATGTGTACATGTGTGTGTATGTGTATATATGGCTTTTTAAGATTCTACTCTTTGATGTGATGTCAAATCTAATTTTAGAGGTTACGTGACATGTTTTTTTGTTTTGTTTTTTATGAATTACAATCTTCTATCAGCCAGCGCATGTTTAAAGATGAAGAGAAACATTACTTTAGTTGGCAGGAACGATGGTGTTGTGCTCCATCCCCTGGTTCACGGCCACATGGCACACCCTGCTGCCTTAAGAAGAAGACACTGCTGAGTCGATTTGCAGGGATCTCAGGTTCAGGGTGCTGTCAGCTTCTGTCAGGCAATCAGCAACACTCAGCCTCCCCTGAATAGCCCCGCACAGCAGACGGTAAATATTATTGGCATTCTGACACCCTCTCGCTGCGACCAAGTGTGTAAAATTGTTAATAAGGAAACATGATGGGGCCGCTGCATGCTCTTGTTGGCAATTATCCAAATAACAGGATGAGGCGCCTGTGGACAGGTGATTTAAGTCCTTAGCAGAGTGGTGGAGAGGCTTGTTTTGGCAGGGAGGAAGTGAGGAAAAGTCACAGAGGTCACATGGTAAATATTGTCCTTGTGCTATATCCATCAATACAACTCCTTATAAAATGTACATGGAGACCCTCATATGCACTGTTTGGAAAAATTGCAAAAGACACTGTCCATAGACAAGGCACTTTAACACTTGAGGACTAAAGACACTGTTCATAGATAAGGCACTTTAACACTTGAGGGCTATTCTACATTATGTATGAGTCATCTCCGTTATACTAAAACAAGCAAAGGTTGTCCGTGTGTCAGCTTTAAGTATGGCTGCTTGTTTACTGAAACCCACTGTCATTAGTTATTTCTATGCCTCCCTGTGAAAGTCTCAATGTGACACTGTGATAAGCCAAACAGTATTCCTCCCCTTGCATAGAGCAGGTAAGTCATTATTTTTAAAGGCATAGTATCTCCAAGGCGTAGAAGGACACGATAGCAGAATAAAGTACACAATCGTAAACATTTATGCCGGTATTTCTCACTGTATGATTACATTTTTATGGTTCATATTCTGATGTGGCTTGTTTTTGCTGCCACAGCCAGAGCAATGAGACAGGCCCAGAGGTGGCATTTCTCCTTTGCTTTATGGGGGGGAGAGATGCCTAGAGGAGAGTCCTGCTCGGTTTTGTTCGGTAAACACACTGCCAAGCTAAATGGCTGATCAATCAATTTCAGTGGGATCGATCTGCATCAGTTCTGCCTGCATGCACACACCCGGAGCCACTTTATTGTAAATCAATCATTTTGAAAACATCTCACAGAGGGGCCTGTCCTCACTAACAAGCCATCAATTCCAGCTGCCTGTGTAGCACCCTTATCAGGCCACAAATCAACAGCCACACAAACATCTGCTCCATTTCCATCGCTTCCCCGCCCCCCCTCTCTGCCTCGCCGTGTCTTGTAGCCCCGCTCTGTCCCCGTCGCTTGTCGTGTTTTGATGGTGTGTCTGGCGAAGAGAAGAGAGGAGAGGCTGCGAATCTTCACCACACCACTTAAGATAACCCAAGGGTAATAGTGTTTGCACATTTGAGAGAGAAATGAGGACAAATGCCAGGGTGGGTCATACATTCTCCTTCTGACCGGCTGTTTGACGTTGGAGTGTGAAATTGCACACTTCAGCTGAGGAGCTTGGAGGAGGAGGGAGAGAGGGAGAGAGGAGGAGCGGGCAGGGCCTAGAGACCTATGAGATGTCCACTGATTCCTGTTGCTAAGAGAGGAGTGGGTCGTTGTCTCAGAAGTCATCCTGCTTCATCATAACACCTCAGAATTGGTGCTGCTCATGATGTTTGAAGGTTTCTCAAGAGATATCTCAGTACCCTTGACACAGACGAAACATTGTTTAGTGCGGTGTATCTAGAAGCAGATTATTTCAGTTGGAAAATTGATGTATTATATATATAGGTTAAAAATCCTTTAACTTTGACACTGTTGAATGACATTCTTATCATCACTCAGGCTTTGCTTAGACATATAGCTCTAACAGGGCAAAGAGGATTACATTCTCAATATATAATTTGCCTCTGGAATAACTGTATCTGTGAACCCAATCCACATTAAGATGCTACACATCCTGATGTGATGCATGAACATCCACAGTGCTGACATGACAGCACAGCCAGATACCTGGTATGATGTCCTTTGCTCATCCGCTGTCACCGTCTCCGTGGAGATATACGAGCCAATGTGGACAGAATGTGATTCAAATTCTATTCCCGCCACTCACTGTGGATCCCCGCTGACTGACAGTGTGACAGGTGAAAGTGATGGAGCAGCTAATAGCATGTCAGTAAACGTAAATCAAGACTAATGCCAGGCTTAATGGAAAGGCGGATTGGTGGTGTGACTTGGACTGCAGGGTCACGACCCCTCCGCAGGGTGGGGATTGGTAAAATACAATATAGATTCATCCGAGGCTTCCCCTGGTGATAGTCAAGGTCAGGCAGTGGGTCTATTTCAATTTTACAGTACCTGTCTGTTGTGTATAGTCGCTGTAAAGTGCTAAAGTGACAGTTCAGCTGTGATGTGGCTGCATTGATATTTATCCCCTTTTTTAAAAATTTTGTTTCTAAATATAGTGAAATAGTGAGCTTTTAGTTCCAGAGGTGAAAGATCCTTTACTATTAAAGGCTCTGTAAATATATATTTTTTTAATCAGTTTATTATTATTATTTCAATTCAGGTATTTCTATCTGTGATCTTGTTACTGGTACATAGCTTCAAACTATGTACATCCCTACATCACACAGGTGATGCCACAGACAGTATGTCCCTGCACCAATCACTATTGAGCAATATTTGAATATAAATTTGTTGAAAGTTGTGGGGCTGTTTGCTTGGGTTGCCAGGCCACTGCTGATCAAATCTGATCAGACCGCACCCACACAGTCCCGATGAAGCAGATTAGCTACATTTTTGAGTGTTAAACTTAGCATTTTAAAATGTGTTGGTATTGTTTTATTTTATGTGTCAGAGGTTGTATTGTCCTGTCAGCAACATTTTATGCTGCTGTCCTGGCCAGGTCTCCCATCCAACCTCAAAAGAACTTACCTCATTAAAGGTTAAATCAATAATTAATTAATTAATTCAAAATAATACCTAGGAATGTTTTTTTTTTTTTACTGAAGTTTAATTGCAGTTGATGCTTTAGTCGTTAGGTATTATTACTGATTGGAACTTGTTTCCAGGCTGAAATTTCTTTTTTAGGAATAAATCCTGCTTCTCTTTCCAGTTAAGGAAACACTTGATTTCTGCAACTTTTTTACCTTTATTGGACTACGGTGATCTGCTCTTTAGGAATGCACCTGACCAGTGCATAAATAAGTTGGATATTGTATACCACTGTATATGTTTTTTTTATGTTTTATCACTGGCTGTGGCAATCTCATACACCACTGTACTCTGTATGTCTGAAGACTTTCGTATTGGTTGGTTTTTATATACAAATCTCTCCTTGGGCTGGTTCCTCCTTATCTGTGTACATACATGTGTAAAGACCCAAATCGATATGGCCTGCGCTCTCACGATATTCTACAGATGTTGGTCCCCAGAGTTAGAACACAACTAGACCAAAAAGCTTTTATATACACTGCCCCTTCTTCCCGGAATAATGTACAGAAGGACCTGAAATCGTCAGAGCTACTATGGGGGAATTTAAGTCAATTTTAAAGCATTGAGAAAATAACACTCTTGGTAGATGTCATTGCTCCTAAATTTTCACTGAAATCATTTTAGTAAATTGTACCTGTTTTTGCATCATAACTGGATTTTTGTCCTTGACCTTGTATTGCATATTAACTGGATATTGTGTTCATTCGTTTGTGCGACAGTTGTATTTGTCTGTTTGTATTGTTTGTGTTAATTGCTGTAACAATGTTTTGCTGCTCTCTTGGCCAGGTCTCTCTTGGAAAAGAGATTTTAATCTTTCTGAGACTTTTAGCTGATTAAATAAAGGATATACAGTATATAGTAGTATTTAATTGTTATAAAAGTTGTTATAGTTTTTTTTAAATATGTTTAAAAAAAATTTTTTAAAAAGGTAGCAATACCACAAGTAAAAATCTTGCATTTAAAATCTTACCCAAGTAAAAGTAGAAAAGTATTATCAGTAAAAACTAAAAATTTTATTAAACTAAAAGAAGTATATTTTTAAGATGTGACAAAAGTTATATTAATTATATATTATATTATTGTATTATCATTATTCTTAGAGTATTGACATTTCAGCAACATTTAACACTCAACATTTTAGCAGGTGGTGCTATTTATAATTATTTCATATACTGTTGGGTAGTTTAACCTATAAAATTGATATATTTTGCATGTAAAATCTTAATCTGCAAAATCAAACTATAGCTCTCAAATTAATGTTGTGGAGAAAAAAGTACATTACTATCCTCTGAAATGTAGTGGAGTATAAGTATCCAGTAAAAGTTAAGTACAGTACTTGAGTGAATGTACTAGTCACTTTCCACCACCTCAAGACTGAGGGAGTGTAATAACAGATGAAAACATGTCTTTGCAGTTGGAATAAAAAAAGAGGAGAATTTCCAGGTTTAGAACACAAATACATCCATTTTAATTTGAGAAAATACAAAAAGAAACCATGTACAATCTATGTACAAACTTTTTGTACAAGACAGTATATTTATCAGCAGATTATATTTGACAGAGTCAGGTAGATCAACTCAGCACCATCAAATAATCAATTTATCCATCATATCTAGAACACATCCAAAACTAATTAGACTGCTATGTCAAACTCCTGTTTGCTGCAATGACGATGTGCCAACAAATTCTATCTGTGATACGCAAGAGCAATGTCCTGAATTCTTCCTTAACTGATAGGCAGCCAAAAATTAACAAAAATTGCAAGTTTTCTTAAAAAAAAAACATAAAAATTGCCGAATGCAATTTTAATGTATTATTAAGACTTGAGACCCACCTCCCATCCCCATAAGTATTATATATTCTATTATATCTAGTACAATTCCCAGCAAATAAGTTATTATATCCATCCTTTACAGCAAAAAATAGATTAACAAAAATAATGCAACATACTGTAACAGTAATGTATGACGCATCATAGTCTTTGATTTGTTAAGTGGACAACAACACATCTGATGTTACAGACATGGGCCTCTATGTGCATCTTTCAGTCATCCATATCTAACTACACTACATGACACAACCTGATAACCTGTAACCAAACACACAGCAGAGACGATATGTGTGGTTTGACAACCAGGGGCTCAACATCTGTCTTACCCCGGCTTCCTGAATGCCACTTCTCGCTATAGTGGGACTTAATATGGGCCCTCCTCTTGACCTCCTGCACTGCCTGGCACTATACTGGCATGGAGGCATTGATGGCTTGGATGTTCTCCATGTCAGTACAAGACACCGTTTTCACAGTGGAAAACACTTGGACTCAGCTCCCTAAAAGTGAGTCTGTGTCCCTGAATGACTGAAGGATGCTTGCTCAACTAAACTTTTCATGGCACTTCAAAAAACACTCTAAAAACTTTAGAGGTATACAATGCAAAGACCTAAAAACATCTAAAAGAGACGTATGACAAGGTGTAGGAAGGAGAGACATCTCAGTGTTGTGAATAATGCCAGCCTGAATGAGTTGCACAATGACGGCTCAGGTAGAAAAAGCACAGTAATCAAGTGTAATGAAAACCAGTGGTGCATTACTTTAGGAGTTTGTGTTAATGCCAGTTTGCAGCATGTGCCGTTTTACTTCTGAGCAATGCTATGTTTAATTACCTCAAAAATACTCTGTAAACAAATAAGGAGCAGTTGTGACAGATTGTGGCAGATAATGACAAGCTGACAAAATGGAATGTAAACCCTGTAATAATGTAATAAAAACAGGAAAATTAAGGATGTTCTCTCTTTTGATAACCTTTGCTGAATTGGTGCTACCTTCCATCCTTCTAGATCAAATTCTTCTCCATGTGTCACATACAGTACTTGAATAGTCTCCTCATTCCTATGAGAATCCAGGATCTTTCATTTTCAAAATATTGTCTTTTTTTTCTTTTTTTTTTTTAAACATAACAATCAGTTTGTCGATTCTATGTATAATGAGTCATTGCCATTACCAAATATTAATAGTTCCTTATTGTTCAGGCTAGCAAGTATGCCATTAACAACCCAATTATACATACATTTTACTCACATATTTTCTGAAAAGAAATCTATTTGCTACAAAGTTTGACAACGATGTAATCACAGTTCAAAAGTTCACTTCAAGACAAATGTGTATGAGGCTTCAGTATAGTTGCACCACACCCAATAGACGGACATTGAAGCTCAGATCATTCAGTTTGAGAAAGAAATGTGGTCTATATAATGGGTTGAATTTACACAAACATATTTAGCACAATATTATGTTCTTTTCCATTTTCCAAAATTGTTTTTTTTTTCTTAATAAATACTTTTCTTTTACACTCTTTAGAGGAGAATCGCTGCAATAAACAGTGTCTCCCTGTCATATTAGAAATCATATTTAGTGGAAATCACTAGCACACTGTGCTGTAGTGTACACACTCTTCCTTCACACTGGGGACCTAATTTAGGTCAAACACATCTAATGAAGGTCATTCAGTTCTGGCCTGCACACAGAGGGAGCGACTCAATGATCTTCTAATTATTATCACCACTCTGATCTGCTCTCCATCTAGATACAGCATTTACCCCCCTGATACATAACTCCTTTACACCTATCTTTCTGTCTGCATGTTCACAGCTAGGGATGCTTAGTCGCAGACACATTATTTAGTCGTAGACATGGCTCATCTGTCCAACCAAAAGAGGCTTCGGATGAGCCTAAATTTATTTCTACAAGCACTCAACAGAGCCGAGCTGCCAGGCTGAAGATGGTGGCTTCACAATGCAAGCTAGTCTAAGCTTTATTAGCTCCAGAGTGATGCAGTTTGTTAAAGAGGGAGCAGGGGAATAAAAAAATAACGTTTTGTTTTAGTATGATGTGAAATAAATGGTGATGTAGTCAAACACAAAATCCACTGATATGTAGTTGTAATTAAAGATACTAATTGAGTTTTTTCTTTATCTCCTATAGTACTTTTCACTTGGTTCCTGTCTATAAAAATAAGTACAAATTGATTATGCTTATGGATACAAAATAAAATGTTTATATGTATAAATCCAACTACACATTTGTATTGTTTTAGGAGTACAAGGCTACCTCCTCAATCCTTCATTATCATCACAGCTGGATTTGGATCTATCAGTGGCAAACCATGTGCACACAGGCTAGCATAAAGAACACATGTTCCTCTCTTGTGTCCTTATTAGCAAGTCTGTGGTATTGTTGCATTTCCTCCCAACTATGTTTGAGCATTTCCCCATGTTAGGAGACCGAGCACAGCAGCTTAACTCCTGAGAGTTTTTTCAAGCGTGTGACATCTGGATTGGCAACAGAGAACATCCAAGCTCTTTATTGCCTCTGTGCCAACCCTGTGCCAGGCAGTTGCCCTGATCAAAGGAGGACCCATTAATGCCCACTTTTATGCAATATGTGGCATTTCATTCCTCAGACATGAGCTTTTTGTAACAGACAAAACATTCAGATAATACACCACTCTTCTTCGTGATCCCAATTCTGCCGCAGATTTCACGGCGTAGCGTTAACGGTGGACACGCAGCTGCTGCTGATATTAGCTCGGCTCAATCATAGTTGGGGATTTCAGTTTGCTTTTTTAATGCAACATACTATTTTTGTTAGTAGATCCAAACCCTCCACACTGTTCTACTGTTTTTCTACCATGACTTATTTTTTTTAGAGCTAAGATCCCACATGCTGTTCCTTCAAAGGTGCACCATCACATACAAGCCGATGGGGGGATGACGGCACTGATCAGCGCAACACCAGAAGGACGAGTGGCTGCAACGCACGCACACACACACACGCACACACACACACGCACACACACACACACACACAGCGTGTCCTGAACGCATGAAGGACAGGGTAGGCTGTTTTTCGTCCTTCTCATGTATTCAGGTTGATCAACCGCACTGTATCTGTTATAGAGGGGGCTCAGGCACATATCATGCGATAGGAGCTTGAAACACAGTCACAGGCGTCATGATCTGACGTATCAGCAGGAGACATGTAGGTACAGGGTTTTCTTTCAGCCAGCATACACCAACTCTGCACCATTCTCTGAGTTTTAGACTACTGTTTTGCAAGATGACTTTGTACTGCAGGACTGGAATGCTCTCACTCAACATGACGAGTCAACGGTGAAGTAGCAAACCTTAAGCAATGACATGATGTATAACAACCTAAAAGCAAGATTAGTATGCCTCCAAAGCCAAGCAGCCCTCCCTCCCTTCCTCCCTTCCTTCCTTGCTTCCTTCATCTCCTAGGAGACATTTTTACTGGTGGAGGGGTCTCACGGTTCCAGTTGTTCTGCCAGAAAGTAACTTGTTCAGTTTTAGTGCAAATAGAACAGAAGCAGACAGGAGATGTGGAGTCGATGAGCCCAGCTGGTTTGATGTGACGCATCTGGGTGAATCTTTGGGAGATGATATGATCGCTGCAACCCTCATCCTCCAATAACCAGTCACCTTAGCCATGGAGTCTGGTCACACGAAGAGGTGAACTATTGCAAATTACAGGAAGTACTCTTTTTTTTTTTTGTCAACTCTTAAAATAATTCCAAAAAGTGCTAGGGGGGAGGGGCTGTACAATCCTTATTTGATTGTCATTATGTACATCTCTATGGATACATTAATAAATAAAACAATGTCCAAGAGCATGGAAGTAACGTTAAAGGTATACACATAGGAGGTCCCTTCCAGTTTGGGTTCCTGTCCAACTCTCGTTTAGAAGAATGAGTGAAGAGAAATGTGTCAGTCTTCAACACCCCCATCATCATTATCATCATTTTCATCATCATCATCATCATCATCATTCCTCCAATGGTGATGTCTTCCCCATCTCTTCAGAAAGAGCGCACAGATGTCTGGTGAGTCAGCAAGAAAACCTGGTGTTCAGCATTCATCTTCAACTTCTCTGATTGGTGGAATCAGACTACTAGTGGATTTGTATTGGTTGACTTGGTTGGCCATGTGAGTGCTCATGGGCTTGATCTGAATGTTCCGTGGGTAGGCATTTTCCGGTTCATCTGTAAACCATTTCTTTTCTGAAGGCGAGAGAGGAAGAAGAAAAAGCAGAGTTAGTTTGAAAAAGTGCGTCACATGGGATTGCTTACAACCATACTGCCTCAGTTTAAGTGATAGATTTGCATGGCATTCTTTGTGATTAGCATCAAACCGTGAGGTCCAGTTTAAGTTTGAGTTCTGGTGCACTGATTTGAAGTTGCAAATCAATTTGAAGTTGTCACGGTGGCATTGTTTATCTCAAATACAGCTGTGTAAGTTGATGGATATAATCTGTCTGAATTCTAATGTACCGTGTAACAAAGAATTTCATTAAAGAAAACAAAACAACAAATATCCATTTTAGACAGAACAAAAAAATCACCATAAAGGCATTGTTCAGTCCAAGGTCAGTTCACCCAAATTACAAACCATTGTTTCACTTTCTTCTGATATCTAGCCACAAAGATAGTTTTTGGTTTCATTCCCAGTTTTTGAGATATCCATCGGAGAGAGATTTATACTGCCACCTCAATACAATGAAGGAGAACTGAACTGAGTTTATGGTGCTCGTAGCATTTGAAATCATGTCACCAAATTTTAGAGGAACTTTTATCTACCAACGAAATAGTTCTTATTAAAGCTTTAAAGGGAACATATGCTTTTTGGAATTTCTGTTTTTATTTCTGCTGTTTTCTATACTGAACTGAGTGTCTGCATAAGGTGTCAGTATAAGTTAAGAGTTTTTAAACTGTAAATCATGCAAAGATATTCCAGTAGAGCCTGAGAATATAGAATATAGATATAGACCTGGAAATGTGCATGAGACGTCCTCTTTAAAGCATGTTTTGTGGACTATCCAGACTAAAGGCGTGTTCAGACAGGAACGTGAACCTAACTACAGACGCAGTGTTGTTGCATATAAAGTCAATGCATATGAACAGTCGCAAGATTACTTGAGGCAAAGATGCATTTGTGCAATTTGAAAAAATATTTGCTTATCCCGATGCTTTGTGACTCCAATTCATGAACGTGTGGAGACCATGGAAAAAGGAGGGAAAAAACGGGAAGAGCTTGAGCTCCTGGTGAGTTCTGAGATGACAAACACGCCAGTTGGTGCATACATTGCTAGCAAGCTACAACTAACGTCTGTACAGTTGTTACATTAGCTGTTTGAGGCAATAAACACATAGCAGAAAACACTCCAGCTCTCAAATTTGTTTAATTTTCACGTTCTGTCTGAACATGGAAAGAAATGTTGTTGCTGATTTTGAAAAAAATGTAAAAAATGCAATTTCCACCACAGATCAAATTCTGTTCTGTAGAAATAGATCCAAATCCAGCTGCGTAGAAATCTCTGAGATTGATATATCAAAACCTGGCCAAAAGAAATGTAACTATATGCATGGCTAGGTGCCACTAGTGTTGAGTTAGAAAAATTTTTTTTTTTTTTGTATTTTGGATACTGACACTTAAAGCTAACTCATAACTTACAAAGTATATATCCTAAACAGTCACATTTCATAGTAAGTCTTGCTCTCATGCTGGCAGTCATTATGTGAGAGAAGAGATTTTAAAGAGTTGGATGTGTCATTTTGGAGAGACTCTCTTCATGTTTAAGTAGGCTATGAGAGCACTGTTTCTGAGCACGGTGTGAGGAAAGGGAAGGGTGTGTACCAGCTGTCAGAAGTTTGTAAACTCTCTCCCAGCACTTCACAGGCATCTGCAATGCCATTCAACATGTCACTTCCTTTTGGGTGAAGTTGTAATATCAAATTTTAACTTTGCTATGTGGAGCAAACCTCTGTGTGTGTGTGTGTCTGCATGTGTGTGCGCAAGCGCTTGTGTGAATGTGTGTTCATATACATGCAGGCTTGGAGATTCATTTGTGTGGGCCTGTGTGTGTGTGTGTGTGTGTATGTCTGTGTGTGCGTGCGTGCGTGTCAGCAAGCTTAAGGCTGCGGGGCCATGTGTTACAGCAAAGGCATTTGATGTGTAGAATTGTGCCTGAGGTGAAGCAAGATGTCTGCCATCTCTCTCCGCTGCCGATACGGTGAACTTAGTGTTGTCGCCTCAAACCACCATATCAGGTGCACAGGGTTACAAGGAGGAAACTCACAGACTCATATCCCCCTCCAATTTGGACTTTAAATCGGTCACACCTCCCACTTTTTTGGTGTGACCGATGGCACAGGGCTGGACACACTTTCTTAAAGTTCTGTGAAAAATAAGCAATTTGGCTGCATCAGGGGGATTTGAATCAGTCTGACCTAGATGTGAGCTATGATCTGGGTTTGTACAGTTGGGCAACATGTTACCCTGTGGTTTATGCTGATGCTGGTACAATAACAACATACTGTACTCAATGACCGCAAATATGAACTCTGCTAAAAATCTGCTACAGTCATCTGACAGCATTCAATAAGAGGGAAGATGCGCAAACACACAGACCTCTCACACAATGCAAACCATCTCAAGTTGAAATCATAAAAAGGCATGATGAATGACGGGGAAAAAAAACAATGGAGAAAAGGATTTGTCTGGAGGAAAAGAAAACTCATATCATCAAGTGAGGTAAAGGCACAAAGAAAGGGGGGGGGTTTCGTCTCAACCTCATGCAATGTGGAGATGGTCCTGATCATGGCAGGGAGGAGGCAGGAGCAGCAGCAGACATTTTGCTTTCCAGATGAAAGCAAAACTTAAACTGAGGCATGGTTTACTTCATATCTGAAGAACAGAGTAAATAAAAACAAACTCCCCTCGTCATAACAATATCCACAGAGGACATAGTTATGACTGGAACCCCAAGTAAAGGTTGCTAAGTCATGCAGAATCGTTAACTTGCATACCTTGGCCCATTCTATTCATCCTTGTTGCACTTCAGAAAGAGAGGTAAGTAATCTACTGTAAGTAAGTCGTATTTACAGTCTACAAGGCAAATACACAACTGACAAGTGACTACCAAGTCCAACTAAAGCTTCTTACAGCAGTATTTCGACTACAGTATATCATACATCTTAATTTTAAGATGTATTGAGGGCTTTTCATTTATCATTTAGTAAATCTTTGTGAAAGAGTACGATTGTAACCAATCTGCATGCTTTTAGAATATGTCACGATTTAAAAATTTTGTTACTGTATTCTCCCACATGAAAATTAAATTCAACGTGTATATTTTGGAGGAAGATTATATAACATGTAGGTTAAAAATTATTTCACCAAATTTAAAATAATCTTATGACTGTAATTATAAACAAAACAGGAAATAAGAGCCTGCTAAAGAGGGCTACCAACATGGACATGCAGTAAAGCAGTACAGATGCAACAAAATATCAACACCGCTAATGGGGGATGATCTTATGAGTTACAATGTATCAGTAATGTTGCTCTACCATTTATATAAACTACTAAAAATACAGCTACAGTAAGTAAATCACAATACATTACATCCATGATCGAGGCGTACTCATCATGTCTGTTAAAATGTGCACAAATATCAACAAATATTCAACAAACAACAGTTATTTACTTCACAAATATAAGGGTTAGACACAAAACATCTAATATATTAAGACAGATACAACAGGTAGACGACATATTGGATGTGTGTGTTGTATTATGTCATGTCATTTTGCTGTGTTTGAGGCCTTTACTGTAAACTTGTTTCCAACCACAAAGGCAAACAAGTGGTTTTTAATGTTTACAATACCACAGAGTCTTTGACTATAACAAATGTGCCCGGCTTTCCACAGAGTGAGTTCGCTAAATTTGTTAATGTCATGTAGTGATTGCTGTGATGTGAGAGTGAAGACCACATGCAGATGATTATGGAGGAAAAAGCACAAACACTGGGCATGGACGCAGAGCACAAATCACAAACAAAACACAAATCCCACAATATACAGTACTCATCAGTGCATGTGTCACCACAGTCTGCACACACACACACACGCACGCACACACATCTATAGAATACAGGTATAAAACACTTAACATGCAGGCTAAAACTCTAATGTGAGTGCACATACTTCTGTTTGTCGCGGGCCTCCCGGGTCTTACTGCTGCGGTTCTGCCGGTTGGAGGGCGGGATGGAGTGGATGGAGGAGCTCTTTTTGCTGGAGGAATGAGAGGAGTGGGAAGAGTGGGACAAGCTTGTTCGGGACTGGCCCGCGTTGTGGTCAAACTGCATGAGGCAGAAGATCAGGTCTGTGGGCACCAGCTCAAACTCATACGGTGGGTTTGTGATCACATATCTGCCCAGAAAAAAAATGTTAGAGAGGATTAAACTTTAACAATCCTTTCTGGGAAAGAGCAAATAGTGAAGGATACATCAAAGAAAGAAAAGCATATATTGACTGCAAAGGAGTTTGGGGTTGTGTTAACTTAATTAACAACTTCACTACTACAATATTTAAAGAAGCAATATGGATAAATGTATATACATACATATGAGTGTGCAAAAAATTCAAATTAATAATTAGACAGAAAATATACTTCAATTAATATCTGTTTACAAATTAGAGAATTTTGACAATGAAGAACAATATAAAAAAACACTAGATTTATTTTGCATTACAATAGAAAATATTGTACTTAACAAGAGGCAATTCTATGTTATGAATCAAATGCAATTCATGTTATTATATGAATTGCATTTGATGGTGGACATCAGCCTAATCAGACATTTTATAACAATAAAATGTTCATTTTAACACTGAGCAAAGGCAGATATTGTACCGTTTTGTACACGGGCTCGGTACACTGAGATGAGCGTCTCTTAATCTGTAGATTCCAAAACACAGCATGTTGTACGTCTTCAATGCTTTACAGAATAAATCCCCGTAGCAGCCGCCATCCTGATGAACAACAGAACAAAGACACCATCCGTGTGTGTTAGGTCAGCCTGATGATATGGTTCAGTGGCAGTAAATGTGATTCTTTGTAAAGTTGTGGTGCAAATTCAGTGTTCTGCATTGCAGAGGATATTCTGCTTGCGAGTGAATACCAGCTGTTGGCAATGGTGACTGTAGCAATCAGCAATGCTTTAAAATTATGCCATAATTAATTCAAGAAAAGAGCAAATTACTTCAATATTGGAAGTTCTTCATAACAATGACAAAAACCTGTGAAAACAAGGTTGGAACGAATTAAACTTGGAATTTCCTTGGTGGTGTTCATTGTTCTCTCCAAAGCCCTCCACCCACTAAGGCCTGCTTTGCGTGATCACTGTTCTTCACATCGGATTAAGGACCGCGAGGAGCGGAGGCGGCCAGATGTGTGCTGCTGGGTAGTGCCAAAACGTGTCATCTCTGCTTAAACATTCACTTACCCCCAAGTCGGCAAATGGCCCATCGTAGAGGGCTAGCTGGGCGACGCGACACCTGTCTCTGTTAGCCAGTGTCTGCGGTGTGCTGTAGCCTCCTCTGAGAGCGTTCTCCTCAGCCAACAGAGCCTCAAGCTCTGGTGTGGCTCCCCCTGTGACCAGCGTCCGAATCAGCGTGAGGATGTTGTCGTTGAAGTATGTCTGGGGAGAAGAGGGAGGATAACTGTAAGCAGATGCCATTAGTTCAGAGGTGGCAGATGTGGGAAAAAGGTTGAGTCCCTGTTATGTGGACCCTCAGCTTGTCTCTTCACATAGAACTGACTGGGAAGAGAGGAAGCAGATCTACATATTACAGAGGACTTTCTGTCTGGTGCACCACTCTTATGATGTTATAATTTCAACAGATTTAAAGATTTGGTTCACCAAAATTGCAATAACAAAAATAAAAACAAAAAAAGGCCTAAAGTGATATTTAGACATGCACATAGTTTTGGTTTTATTTGCTTAGATTTTTAGATCTGACTTATCTTTTTTCAGATCTCTCTTATTTGTGGTGTTCAAAACAATCACATTTGAAAAAATCAACAGCAGCATATCTTTCCAGACTCAACATCCCTGTTGCTCTGGATTATCCACAGATGTCACTGCGCACAGTTGTCATTGGAAATACTTTCTACAGCAGAAACAGTTTCTATGAAATGTGTTGACAGCTCTTTCTGTATTTTATCCAGAGTAAACACAATTTTTATAAAAATTTCATTTTTAAACACCACAAACTAAATTCTATTCATTGTATTTGGTGAAAGCTGAAATGTAAAAGACAATAGCTAAAAATCTGGGGAAAAAAACAAAACTATTTGCTTTTATAATTTGGGTGAACTGATCCTTTTAATTATTCACTGCAAAACATAGTCTTATTAGGTTAAACGTCATTTGTCAAATTTGAGATAAACATAGTCAAATAACACCTGATGATCAAATGTGGGATCAGCTCTTTAAATGAAACAGATATACTTCAATACAACACTATTCTCTCCTCTCTGAACACTGTTCTGTGCATTGTATGTCTTTTTTCCCTTCTGAAACAACGATTTGACTGCGCTCTGTAGGTGTCAGGTTCTCTTGTCCTTCAAGCCGATCAGGACCTGTTTTTGCCGCATGTGAAGACAGCCGATGTCACTCGGCAGCCGGGCCAGAGTGGCAGCTCCTCTCTCCGGGCCCCTGACAGGCCTGCAGAGCCTCATGATGGATGAGCACTGTCCATTAGCTAGCTTCACCTCTGACCAGTGCCAGACTACAGCTGACGCCTGCTCTACTCCCTGCTCAACTCAGCTCTGCACACCCCTCTAACCCCTCACTCAACGAGAGGGCTGCTGGAATTAAGCCATCACAGCACCAAAGGGGAAAAATACAGTTTGTCATGAGAAGGGGTGGGGGGGGATGAGGTGTAGAAGGGGATTTTCTTCCCCTACCTCTTCCTTTATCTTATCTTTGGTGCAGCGGTGACATTGTCAAAAGATGAAAGACTGTTTCTTTGGCCTGTTACAGTCAAGTGCTACGCTAAACTTCAACACTTACTTTGTTTAAAGACCTAATAAGGCTCTTGAAAGTTGAATTCATAATACTTAAGATGAGGAGTGACGACCAACAATTCTCCTTTTGATGTCAGTGCAGCTGGCAGGCATGTCTGATCAATGTACTGAACCATTTCATTTACCAACTTCTGTCTACTTGAAATGCCCAAACTGTCCATCTACTGAAACTTATCACTATACATACCCCATTTTTTCTCTACTGAGAAAGCATTTCTGAATTACACCAACTGCAAAGTCTATATTGTTCATGAGATAATCTTCTCTTTAATTTAAAAATTACTTTCTTTTCTAACCAGATAATGTACTATTTGGAAATATGTTTCTGATTGAATGTGAAATACATGAGTAATATATCTGATAGTACAGTCATGACCACCAAAGAAGTGAAAGAAAACCAAAAAATTCTCTGCATTCTGACCTTTTAAAGTTTTCTAAGGTCCATTTTTCAAGTCTGACTCACCAAGTTTCTTAACTCTTTCCCTCACCCAACAGTCTCTACCAGTGCAACAACATGCAATCATTACCCAGTGGGCCAAGTATCCCCATGTACTTTTTGTGAAATGTTCTCTTTTTGAAATTCAGTTACTGTGTAAGAGCAACCAAACACAAAATAAACTGAAAACCTAAATTATAAAACATGTTGGAAAATGTACAATTCCACAAAGTGATAATCGGTTTTGGAAAACATTCTACCACCACAGTGAGTGTACAGCGCGTTTGAAGACTCACCGCGCTCATCAGGGAGTCGAGTACACTGACAGCGAAGGCAGTGCCGCAGGCGAAGGGCTGAGTGAGGTACAGCTCTGTGTCTGGGTCGTCATCATCATCTTGGTCCAGGAACTGAACGTTTGAGTCGTTCACTGAGAGAGGAGAAACACAGCTGAGTTAGAGACAGGGAGCTGTGAGGAGGAATGAGCACAAACACACACACAGACACCAACACACCTGAGAGTTCAAAAATAAAGAAAGATTTTAGTTATTTGTGTCTTTAAGTTACATTTGAAAAGATTTGGATAAGTCATGCTAATGCAACAGATAAATCTCAGGTATATAGGTATCGATTTAAGGTTTGAGCTTATAATATAATGTAAAATTAGATGCACATTATATTTTGCTTCTTTATTTTGCAGTCTTACAGTTGCACTTATTTTTAACCACAACACTAAACATGAACGTAATTTCTTCTCCAAACAATTGACATGATTTTTTGATTGGCCCTAAAATACTGTAGGTTAAAAATACAGTAAATATGTTATCTGTAATTTTCTATCCTTCTATCCATGTACTGTATCATTGTTTGGAAGGTGAAAAAAAAGGTTTTTAACTTTATCAAAAAGCTTTTTTTTTTTTTTTTTTTAGAAATTTGAATATTAAATCTACAGTTTATCACATGCAGGGTGCATTTCATACATTTATACAAACCACAATTTAAGGAGAAAATATTGAAGTACATTATGCATACACAGTGATAACCATTGCAGAAGTCCCCAGTTATGAATCAGTCATATATCTATTCTCCATTAGTACCTCAGTAGCCACTGTGTCTTGATCTTAAATTACTGCAATACAAAACTACATATACAGTATACTGTATATATTGTAACACACACAAACAGATAAATTCTCTGTCAAGAGACAGTGACCAGTCTGTGTACTGTGAAGCCTGCGTAAAAATAAAATATGAATATTTTTATAGAGATAAACAGCATACAGGTAATTCTTAATGTATCCGGTAAATGTGATAAAAAGTGAGACTTCAACAATGGCTACTATAACATTAGAAATCCATGCACTTATAAAGTCATGCTATGTTTTTCAGAGTTTTTCTTGATAAATGTGTTTGTCACATCATCACTTTCAGAGATATGTATCTCAAATATTTACCTGTGCCCTGAAAGTCAAATAAATTCCAGATAACAGCACACTTTTTTGAATCTCAAGATTAATGACAAATATCAGGCCCAATGAATGAACTAAATGGCAAAGTAAGAACCCAAAGCTGAAATAATAAGATTTTTTTGGTTTCACATGTAGAGCATAATTAGTGGAACAAAATAAAAACAATAATATACTTGGTACTTCAACCAAGTACTCTCTATAGCGCCTGTCTTTTTCCTCAGATTGTATTTCTAGCAGCAGTGGGCAGTGAAGGGTCTAAGAACCAGCATAACTTGAAAAACGAGCATCACCCATCACCCAAGTTTTTGTTTGACTCCTCCGATATCTGTGCTTCAGAGATACGGTCTGGAGGAGAAATAAAGAAACTGGAAAATAAATTTAAAAAATAAATAAACAGCTTAAAAGATGGTTTGATCTTGAGATTTTTTTTTTTGTTTTTGAAATCTGATTTCTTCCCAGGCTTCCTGTGTGCTGTGGAACAGAAATGTCAGTCAAAGAGACAAGGGGCTGATGCAAACGGGCGTGGGCCAAAGGAGTGAATTGGGGGGGGGGGGGGTGTGCGTGTGTGTGTGTGCGTGTGAGTGGAGGAGGAGGAGGACTAGGGGGGTTGAGGGGCAGGAGGGGTGTTGCTATGAAAACAGCCACAAGGACAGACTGAGCATGATCAAAGGCCTAGTGATGCTCTGCAAACACAACTGGAGGAAAAAAAAAAAAACAACCCCAAAAAGAAAAAAAAAATCATTAAAAAGGGGCCAAAACAAGACAGTCAATTTCAACCAGAATGAAGAATAAAAATGTGTTCAAAGTGAAGCCATGGGAGCAGCGAGGGCCTTGACTGCAGCCAGATAAATCAAGACAAGCTGATGAGGAGCAGAGCGGCGGAGCGAGGGAACGAACGGCAGCAGAGGACAAAGGCTCAGCTTACCCAGCTCTGTTATCATTTGTATGTTGGTTCCACTTTTTTTTTCCTGACTGAGTGAAACCAATGGCAGTAGTTTGCCAGGTTTAGCTAATGGTGATGAGACAGTGCAGAGAGGGGGAAGAGATGGTGTCGTTATTGAAACAGTTTCAAAGACTGCAATAAAGGCATTTTCGCTGTCTCAGACTACTCGTGTCATCTCCGGAATTACTCTGAGACATTCATGGTTGTCCGGTATCTAAAAGTAAAGCACCCTGGATTAGAGTGCACCGTAGATACAAAGCCAGAGCTGTCGAACGGCCATACCACCACAACAACAATAAATTATTTCACGGTAAGACAGTGAAAGGGATAAACAAGGTCTTATCCATAAACACACCTACTTCACACGCCGCACCACAAAATTGATCATGCAACTCAGATGAGGCGTGTTTTTATGTTTCAACTTGACTTTAATCTGCTCCTGGCACTGTAAACTGAACATATGACAATGTAATTACAGTATATGGTTCCAGTGAGACATGCAGCCACTCTCTCCTCTGTATACTCTTACTCCTTCCTTTCCTGAAGGACAATGTTATCACATCTAGTGTTGCGGTAGCTGTAAAATTCTCTAGCTTGGGGCGAGCAGAGGAACAACACTGAAGCTTCTAGCGGGGTGAATTCGAGTCCTGGGCAGAAACCAATGACTCCAACAAAGCTAGCATCTAGTTTTGATGATTACGTATGCGGTCAGCAGTCTAATGGGAGAGCCTCTCCACAGGTAATGGCTGGCCCGGTTACAAGTAACATTAGGTAGCTCCTTTCTCTTTCTGGCCTTTTCTTAGCTGGCCTCATGCTCCATTGCTCCCTAATTGGGTCAGGGGAGACAGAGTAGCCAGTCTCTGGTGCTTTAGAAGGCCCCTCAGAGATCTGAAAGTTTCATGAGTCCCCACCACCAGTGGGAATACAGCCACTGCCATTGTTATTAATAAATGGACCCATTTTGCAACCAAGGCAGTTTTTTTCCCCTCTACCTTTTCACTCTCTTGCCTTTTTTTTTCCCCTTTCTCACCCTCTCCATCAGGCAGAGTTTCTCTTGTGCATTAGTGATGCAGGAGATGTAGCTACAGTCTTTAAAATGCCTGCCTGACATCCTCAAGTTACAGCAGTCCACATTGTCCGCAGAGCAACGATATGTTCCTGTCCCCACAAGCTAACATTATCATCACTTGACAAAAGCTAGTCAGATCCAATAATTCACATACGAATATGAACTTGAGTTGGGCAAAGCTACTGACACCATGAAGGTGAACAAAAATTCCACATGACACATTCCTAAGTCCATTTGACCTTGAATGAGTTGGAACTTTTGGTAGCAGCATGAAAGTCTTTGATTATCAGCTCTATGTGCCTATGTCGGCAAATGAATAATGAGTTGATCTGAGGTTACTGGGTATGGCATGCAATGTTTGCATTCAAGGTGGGTGTAAACAGTTTTACCTAGTTCTGTGATGATGGGGATGTTGGATCCGGTGGTGACGGAAGCCTGCCGCACAAAGCCATGTACTGGACTGCTGTCTGGAGATGACCTGTCCATTCCAGGAGGCGTGAAACCTGAACACCACAGCAAATACAGATTGACAGAGCACATTTATTTTCCATTATTATCTAGGTAAAGAAAAATACACACCAAGTAAAGTTTCTTAAGTGGTCCTACTACAAGGGTATCATAAGCACGAGGACATGACCTGGAACGCTGTATCAATACCATTATACATAGTGCTTGTCAGCTCACTCAGCAAGAAGTTGTTGATGTGCACTTTCTGTGTCATTCAAATGTGTGGATTGACAGAAAAAAAGGAAGTGGTGGAAGAGGGAGAGGAGAGTAAGTGAACAAGGCGCCTGCCTAAAAATTGCAACATGGATACTGTGCTTTTAGGGGTCAGCTACGACATATTTAGCATTCACATCCCTCCATCAACGGGCACACATAAATTTTATATGTTGTTCATTTTGTTACGATAAAATTGGTGAAGTGGATCCGGAAAACCTTTTATCGGAAATGGCGTGGCTCAGAACCATGAAATACAAGTGCAAGTGACAGGAGTATGAATTCACATGACTTCACATTTTTGCATTTCCTCAAAGTGACAAGTAAACACCTTAAATCTGTAATGCTATATGCATAATGCATCAACTGTGTTTTGACATCCATCATTTAGTGCTGACTACAGCAAAACGCCAGCTTATAGTGCCACCACCAAGGAAACATAATGCAGGGAATATATTCAGGTCACAAAGTTTTTAAAGGATTGCAAATTCTGTGTGTGTGTGTGCCTGTGTGTGTGTGTATGTGCCTTTTCTGTCAAGAAACTCAATGAGCTGCTTACATTACAAAAGAGATCTTCCAGCCCTTTGCAACACAAAACACACCAAGTAGTTGAGTACACAGTGGGAAGCACACACTGAACCAGAACTCTTGTTATACCAATTATTGAACTTGGAAATAGCAAAGGTTTGACACTCCGAGTCAACCAGAGAGCACAGGCTTAGACAGTGCGAACATCATTTTGTCGATGTCCATAAAGGATGATGCTTACCCCTCTGGAGAGTGACACCATGTTTTTGAATATTGCCTCTAAACACTGCTCTTATTGTATCATAGTGAACATGAAAACCGTACACAGCTGTAGAAGAACGGCTTCCATTCTGCGCTCTGTGTAGAGCAGAAAGTGATCGTTGGTGGGAACGGGGATACATGAAGCTTGCTGCTGAACTGCTTTCAAAATCTGTTACAGGTTACAAACAGCTCAAAAGTTGGGTTGGTGAGCTCCAAACAGAAAGCTGTTTGTCTTTCTAAGACAGAACCAGAGCGCTGCAAGACCAGAAGAGCTAAAATGTGTTTATCTCCCTGATCATCCTAATCTTCTAAAAGTGATTTCATGCAAAGATTTCATTCCGACATGAGTCATTCACTCCTATGACTCATGCAATACTCTTGTATCTCTTTATACAATTAAACCGAAAGTCAATGGGCAAAAATGCTAACATTTTTCTGCTTGAATCCTCTTAATTAAGGAAAAATTGAATTACTTCAGCTTATTTCTAATTGGATTTCATAATCAGTAGAAACTGTAACATTTTGGAAACTAACTCATCATTTACTGCCCAAAATAGACAAACCAGAGTTCACATCACACACAATATCTCCCCTTCTGGCTGTCTGGTGCTACTGTGAGGCTGTAACCTCATCTGTTTGGCTGCACTGTACAATAGACACGTGAGATCTGGGTTACATACCCCCTTATCCCTGTAGCCCCCCGGGCACAGCTATGCTCTGTGGTTGACTACATGCTAGAGCAGCCGTGAGAAGCTCTCCCTCAGGAAAGCGCATGTTTACTTATTCATTTGCACCTACTTGTTTTAAATTCCACAGACAGTGTCTGAATGTGAGCATCGCTTAGAGGAAGGAATCCCCAAAGCAATACCTATGATACAATAGTAGTGTCTGGGCATGTGCGTGTGTTTTTCCTGGTGTATGCATGATTGCATGTCACTACGGTGTGTGTGTGTTCTCTAAAGTGAAGTATTTATCACTGAAATGGGTGGTTGATGTAAGACCCAATTATTGATGACAATAGGCTCCATCCATCGACCCTGGGAGAGGATATAGGCTAGTGGGTTTCCATATTGAGGTGGCTTTCTGTGAATACTGCTCCCCAGAGTGGTGTGCTCTTAGATTTACCCCTGCTTATTGTTCCTCAGTGGCACTGCTATCGACAGCACATCACTCACTCAAGGCTGGAGAAATAACAGCATTGGCATTCTCCTAAAACATGTGGAAGTGCTCTGCACTAAAAAATAATGGCCTCTTGGACCTTCAACTTTGATTTGTATTTACAACAGTCACTGTGGTGGCACTAAATAGTACTGAGCTTGAGGCATGTCATGGCTTTCAGGCTAATCATAAACCGAAGATTACCTGTCTGTGGATGTGCGTGTAAAGATTGCGATGACATTGTTGTCTGTGTGTCTGTTTTGTGCGCGAACACGTGCACATGCATTTGAACGCGAAGGTGTGTGCATGCGAGTATCGCTGTTTTGTTGTGACTAATGAGGAGCAGCTGAATTGGCCTGTCTGGTGATTTGTACTGGCTGCTTAATGATGATGAGGCCTGATGGGATGCCAGGTTTGTGTGTTTGTCTGCAAACATCAACAATCTGTTCCAGACGATCTGCCAGACACCAGATCAGGGGGAACAACATCAAATGACACAGTCATGTTGATTACATCATTAAAAAGTATTATCAAGGAGGTTTAGCAGCATGTAATTACCAGGGACAAGACTGAAATCATCAGAAAATTATGTGGAGTAAACACTCTTCAAAGGCTTGATGAAGCAATCACCACAATGGTTTGTGTGCAGGAGTTACAGTAAAGTCAGTTTATAGATGCCACTCAGAACAAACTTGCAGAGTATTTCAATTAAGAGCACTTTATAGACTCTGTGCTTTACAAACTGTATTAATCCCTCCTATGTGGCCTTCTCATTTTCCCTCCAATCTTTTTCTCTCTTCACTGACTTCCCTCCCTGCTACAACTTGTCCCCTTTGGGCAGCAGTGCACATGGAGTCTAATAGGACGCTCCTTACCTTGGGAATTAGCCTGTAAGACCCCGATGCTGTCATCAAACTGCATAGACTTGATGTTGAGTGATGCCAAGATGCATTCCTTATCCTGAAGTGAGGCGTCTTCGATATTGTTCTGATTGGCTGACAGTATTACACACATGTCGCAGAGGTTGATGTTGACAGCCCTTAAATCTGCCCGACTTAATGGTGTACCCTTCAGGGTGAGGAGAACAGAGAGAGAAAGAGCAAGACAGAGAAAGAGAAAGCAAAATGCAAAGAACAGACAGATGGGGGAGAGAAAAAACAAATTTAAGAAGTGAGCGGAGTGGAGCTTTGGGAAATTAGTTAACAAGTATTCTTGTTTTGAGGCGATGACATTCCACTGATGTAACTGGGCATCGGAGAATCAGAGACATGGACTAATCTAAAGGCTAGCCTGCGCTGAGGGCTGTGTTTGAGATTCTTCTCTGATCATCAGTCAAGCCAGGCCTAACAAGCTCTAAGGCAGCAAACCACGCCATCTGTGATGGGCGCTGCAGCTGCAACACACATAAACTCCATTTTGGATATGCAGGATGTGTCACTGCTCTGGGTGAGGGGGGTTGACTGAGCTCTCATGGAGTGATCATTCAATTGAATAATGTGTGATCAAATCAAAGTGACAATCCCTCTCAGGATTTCAATGCCCATGTAACTCAAAATGTCAACGCCTTGTTAGTTGAATGATTCTGATTAATATTTATCTCCTAAGGCAGTGAACTCACAGGTAAGATGGAGACCTTGGGGAAGTTGTGTAAAGTTTCCCATTCTCTTCGCAGGTAATCCAGAGAGCCCACAAAGACTATAGGCTTTAGTTCATGATAATGGAAGTTGCTGGCTCTTAAAGGCATCACCAAGTTTCGCAGCCCCACTAAAGCGGACGTGACATCCCCAAATATACAGACCACTACATGGCCGCTCAGCACCGTCATGGAGGCTTCACTCCGGGTCTGCAGGGAACACAGGGGAGGGGGAGAAGAGCAGAGAGAAGGGAATGAGGAAAAGTGTAGATAGAGAGAAGAGTGGAAGAGACAAACACAGATTTACAGAAAAGAAATGAGTGATGTTAACAGAAAACTGAGTTATGTGCACCAGGTAACAACTTGTAGTTTTAACGGTTTTAAAGTTCACTATAAACTCTTATAAACCCACATGAAATAGTTTGTTAACCACTGATGAATTATAATTGAATCATATATTTAGTCCATCATTAAAACATTCTACTTATAGGCTTTATATTTTACAAAAACAAAAGTTTGGTTAACCACTATTCTGTTTATAAGCAGTTTATTGGATAATCTGAAACAGGGTTTTACAAAACAGACAAAACAAGTGGTCCTCCTCAAAGGGCAGCTGATTTAATCAGGTGCTGATAAATGCAGTTTGTAAGATTTTAGGCACATTCAGTATGTATGACTAGGACCCCTGTCATAAATCAGACAGGTATAAATAAACAAAGCTCCTCTGTGAAGCTCATGTTGTCACAGAACAATGCAACGCCCTGCTTTCAAGATCTGTCGCCTGTCGCACCAGCTTGATGTGCAAACTCGAGTGTATGTTAAGCACACTAAATGCTACTATGATAAAAGTTAGTGTGAAACTGAAGCTGTGTCTTTGTTTAGGTAAAACTAAGAACATTAGGGATCACTGCTGCAAATCAGCTCATAGTTTCAGCCTGATTTGGCAAATTTAACTTTTCTTCTTCTTTGCACACAATGAGAATTAAAGCCTGCATCATGTCTTCTGGGAGCAACAAAGTCACTGCTGTCTTCGTCAGACTAATGTCAACTATATGGGTGGCTGTTGCCTCTCTTGTTTTTATTTGGAAAGAGATGCTAGACACTTTGCAAAAATTCTGCTGATCCTGCCCAAACAAATGATGTATTAACCTAAATGCTTACAAACTGCCGAACTTGTTAAAACATCTGAGCAAACTCATGCGTGGAGTGTTGCAATGCCGTTCACTGATCCTTAGTGGGTATATAAAGAAAACAATAAACTCACCTTGAAACAACAGAGAGGCAGTGAGAGAGATTTCAATACATATTAGTATGTGATAGGATTACTTCAAAATTGAGGGGAAACTTTTGCTCCTGAGCATACTTACTTTACATTCTCTCTTTTCTCATATATTCTGTTTTTGTTAGTTTTTTTTTTAATGCAGTTACAAAATTCTTGCTCCACTCACCAGGATGACTTTTTCGATGTCTTTTGATGGGCACCAGTGAAACATCCCTGTCGAGTCATACCTCTTCACGTTCATGTCCATGTTTTCGATTTGCTCATTTCCAGGAATTAGAAGGGGGTCGTGTCTACTGAGAAAATGGAACAAGACGTTCATGTTAGACCAATTTGTGAAATGACTGCAGCAGTGGAAAAGTGGTAACATGAAGGAGATGAAAGAACTCTTTGCTCTCTTGAGATCAACACCATCTATTCATACAATGTCTTAAAGAGTGCATCCCATTCTCAGAGTGTTTAACTTTCTGTTGCACTACATACTATAGGTCCCATAACTACTGTAGCATTCCTCCTTTACTTCTTGTCCTTGATGTCAAGTCATCAGGAGACTCACAGACCCTAGTGCTCACAGTGGTACAGAGAAGAACAGCAAGACTTGAGTGCTACTGACTGAATGGCATGGCAACGCAAGGCCAATTACCAGCTTTTACCCTCTCTTCCAGTTCCTGACGCCATGCGGCGCAAATAGTAAAAGCTCCAAAGGCTCACACTTTAAATATTTCAGGAATTTGCCCAATCACATTTTGCTTTCCCAACTGATGGCCATTAATGTTTCAACAGCATGTCACAACCAAACAGGCTAATCCACAGCAGTGGGCTGCTGAGTTTTATCCGGTGTAACACTGACCATGAAAGGGCTCCTGTCAGTCCTGTTATACCGCCTCTCCTGTTGTTGCACTTATTCTACAAGACGTGTTCACACAGTTTCTCTAAAGGCGATCCAGAAAATTTAATCCAAAACACTGAGTCAGGATATCGTGCAGAAATTTAGTGCTGTTCTTCAATAAACATTGCTTATTTACAGCAACACATGTGTAATTTATTTACAATTCAGCCCAAATACTGGAAGCAGCACCATACAGACTCAAAAAGGGGAACTGAAGAGAGACAGACATTTGAATAATATGGGAGAAAACATCTCAGGAATTTGGCATACATCTCTCTCAGTATCACTCTCTCTATCCTCTATCAACATTGTCATTCGCTGACAAGGCTTTGATGTTGCCTCTTCCTTCAGCCTGCATTTGGGTTGCATGCCATCGCAGGAAAAGTAAAGGTAAGGGGGAAAAAAAGCTGTCAATTAGCCACCTTCTCTCTCTCTTTCTACCTCTCTTCCCCCCTCTTCCCTCTATCAGTTAGTGCAGGTGATAATAACACTGACAGCATTTAGTGTTTTTACACTCAGCCTGAATCTTTCATCCAGAGCCGCGTGTTGCGCCAATCAACTCCACGGAGCCCCTGTCACTTCAATCTGCTCAGCTCTGCTCGCCTCCACACAGGGGCTGACTGGCGCATGCAGGCGGGCTGCCGCTCCACCTCTCTGCCAAGACAGCTATCTTTCACAGAGCTGTCAGTGGTGTGACTGGCAGCCTGTCAAAGGCTCCACACACCTCCTCCTCCCTCTGCCTTCTCCCTGCCTCAGGTTCAACCTACCACAAGGCTCAGGGAGAGAGCAGACATGTCGTCTGAGCCACAGTGCCACGCCCAAGGGATATCAGCTGCAGATGATACTGTGACATCCTCCGCGATTGGATGCGTGTCATCAGTCATGACCCGTCAAAAAGGTTTGTGGGAATGGTGTTAATGCCATGGTGGCATTGCAGCTCGTTAGCGCAGTGACACGTCAGATTTGGCTACTGGGAAATTAATAACACGGCCGTGGTAAGGATAGGTCAGCTAGAATGTAAACTGTGTCCCCCTTAGCTTTTACAACAATATAGAGATATCAATTTCTTAAATGTAAAGAAGAAATAAGGTAAACATTTTTTGTAAATTTTACATTTACATTTAATTTGTATTAATTAATTGGAAAGTATGTTCTCTTTTAGAAGCCCCCCCTAAAGTAAATATTTTCCCTGGCTGAGCTACAGTACAGTATTTTATCAGATGCACTTATATAGGACAAATATTTCTCTTATAGTATGTCACACTCCAGTGTCTCACCCCCCTCTCTTTCTTCCTCCCTCCCTCAGTATATATTTCAAACAGAGTTGAGTTATTCCAGTGTATCACTCTGCAGTCACAAGCTGGGGATGGGCGTGCTCCCCCAATCCCTCTCTGCCAGACTACGAAGGCAGCCTCTTGCTTTGAAAATTTTCCCCATCATGCAAACTGACAAAGGCATGCTTTTCAAAAGCCCACAGCCAATCTGTTGATCATTATTTATTTACAAAGGCCTTCAGGCGGCAAGTCCTGTAAAAACCATACTTGATACGTATGCTCGCTCTCTTGCTAGCTCTGAACTGTGTTTTCCCCCTCCTTGCTTGTAGAATAAAGTATCCCTAAGGCTACCTCAAACAATCACTTTTCATTGTGCATAAAATCCACCTTGTAAAGCACAACTGTTTAATATATATGGTGTTATATGTTGACAGGGGCAGCTGCGAAGGGGGGCTGTGGACTGTGATGGGTAATTTGATGTTTTGCTGAGGGCTAAGACTTGGAAAAAAAAATCTACACCTATAACAGAGGACCTGTCATCCCAGTACCCAAGAGCCAGCAGAATACAGAAGCACCCCTAAAGCAGAGAAAACTTTGACACCGCTTTGAAGCGTTTTCAGAACTGAGTAAATAACTCGCAAGAATTATTATCACTGCAAGATCAAAGCAAAGATGCATATATTACATGGCAAACGGGGACCATCTCCTAAGCAGAAAAGGAAGAGAAGAAAAGGTTTTGTGCTTTAAGTTAGGCAAACTAAACACCCTTTTTAAACAAGCAGTTAGCTGGAAATGTGCCAGTGTCTACAGTAGTTGTTTTTGTAGCAGTTTTCTCCCTCTGAGCAAGGGCATCTCAAATGATGCTCTGTTGCAAACTAGACTGAAGGGTATGACTGTGTTGGGCTAATGGTTTGGCAAGTGTGAAGGCTTATTAAGTGCTTGTTTTGTGGAGAACTGAGGGGGAGGCCGACAAGTATACTGGACAAAAATCACACAAGGCATTCCAGTGCAGTAGGAGGAACGCTGCCTAAGGGAAGCAAGCAGGACCAACATACTGTACAAAGAACTCAACTAGAATGTAAGGAAAATACACTACAGTAATAATAATCACCAAAAAATAATATACTGAGTAAAAACAGAAATGAAAAAGTTCAACAATAGAAATTAAAAGTAAACTTGTATATTACTCTTATTTGCAGATGGAATTTGTTTTTGCTTTTAGGGATTTAAATTCCACAGTAGACAGTAGAAAATATGATTAGGAGTTACAATTCAGATACAGGAGTTTCTACTGCACTGCAGCTTCACTGCGTAAATACTAACAGTGACAAGTGCGTGTGACAAAAACCACACAGCCCTCTGTTTAGATTTTCCTATTGTAAAGTCATAAAGACGACGACCATAACACTCACTCTCATTAAGTGACAGGCAACGCAGCTATGAGTGTTCCTGTCCTGTTAGATCTTCACCACCGTGCCTTTATCCTGCTGTCCCAATGGGCGCAGCTCGGCCTCCCCATATTTTCCTCGCTGTCGCGTCGCTAACCCTGCCTCTAAGCCAGAGGAGCACAAAAACCTACTCATTTTATCTTTCAAAATCAATTAACAGCAATTTAATTCCACAGGACAGGATAAAAGGAAGGTAATATTTGAATTCATATTTGATTGTGATGATACATCTTGCATATGGCCTTAAGTACCAGAAACAGTACTCACAGGGGTTCCCACAATAGAAGAGTAGCCTGAGGGCAAAGTAACCATGCAGGTCCCTCTGATTGGTTGCTGGTGTCATTAGTGTCAGCATTGTTTAAGGAGTACATGTGGACCAGACTGGAGGAGGTGACAGCTGGGACTTTAAAGCCAGAGGAGTTTTCAAAGGGCTCCTCACAGCCTCTTTTCATGACAGAAATATTATTTCAGCTCTGTCATTAACAGCTGACAGCATGCCATCCTAAACAGCCAGAGCCTAACGGGGCACTTCGCCTCTCTCTTTCTCTCACAGAGTTTCTTACCTCCTTCTTCTGCCACCCCTAATTTGCCCCCTCCCATCCATCCAAACTCCCACCATCTCGCCATCAGCAGCCTCTGAAGTATCTCTTCTCTCACGCATATCCCTCCATCCCTTCCTACCTCCCTCCCTCTCTTCCTCCCTGTATCTGACTTCCTCTCACTCCCTGTTTGAAGGCTGGAAGGAGAATAAAATCAGCATCTCTTACCTCATCATTTTGGGCGAGCAGTTAGGTGAGTTTCGCATCCCTCCGTTGCGCTGCTTTTTTTTGGGCGAGAGAGTTGATGGATGCTCGTCTTCGACTGCAAACACATGCGCAGAATGTCAGAATAGAGACAGATGGCTGGGAGAGTGTGCTGGACCTGACATGAAAAAAACTAGCCAACAATCAATTAATCATTGCAAACAAAAAAAATATGAACAGAAGAAAAGGAAAATTAATAATTCAGTGTCAAATTGAGAAAATATAGAGAAAGCATTAGTAATGGACAAAGGTAAATCTGAGAAAGGCAGGAGAAAACCACGGAGAAAAACCAATTTATGACCTGGAAATTTTCACAGAAGGCTCACATCCCAAAAACCCCCATATTTGGCTCTTCTAAGGTGCACTTTTTCAGGGCCTTCAGTAATACATTACTGCATCTGTTCAGTACACCCGGTAAATTGCGCAGGTGGTTGGACCTCTAGCAGTTTGCATCAGAGTGACCATGCTTACCTACACCATTAATTGCCATGTGATGGTACAAACTGTCATTGTCAGTGGGGCACGGGCAAAAGCAATGACAATGGTTATGGAGATGGATCTTGAGTGGGTAGTTTTGTTTGTTTGTTTTTTTATGAAAAAAATATCTGAACCCCAGGCCATTATTCCAGTTCTACCCAAAGCGCAGAATGGCTCTTCTACAGGTCTACCTCCATGCCAAGAGAACACTTAGCAGTCGTCACACATCATGAAGAACAGGGTACACTAACAAGGTATGAATTAGTGAGCTATGCATACCAAAAGCAGCAAGTGAATGCACATAATCCTCCAGTAGGAGAAGGTCAGGACTAGCCTTAAAACTTAATAAATGACTGAAAATAAATGATTAATGTAAGATTAAATATTCCATTTTTGTGTTTGAGACTTTGGTGTTAAGCGTTTGTAGGGATGCTGGGCCACTGCCACAATGTTTTGGTTTTTTTTTTAAGTTGATTTTGATCTGATTTAAGTTCAGTTTCCTGTCAATCATAGTTTGCTGTGTTGCAAAATAGAAAAAAAAAACTCTACTTTTCAAACTTTGCTACAGTCCCAGACAGAGAGGACAAGAAAGAGCAGCCAGAGTGAGGCCAGGCCCAGCCGTCTGAAGATTTCAGTCAAGCTAACAGTAGTCTGATCTTCACTACTGTCTGTGAGTTTCAAGAGCTTTCAGACAGGCACCCAGATACTCTTATCCACTCTGCACTCTCCCAGCGCAAATGCCAAGTGCACGTCACTTCAAACCCGTATTAGTCCTTTAGTTAGAAATCAATAACACAGCATGATATTAGTGCAAATCAATGTGCACGCCGCAAGCCGTGACTATTCCAAGCATGTGGAATTTCATTATTGTCTGAGCACCCATTCTAGGCTGTCACCTAATTCTGCTAATAAAAGATAAGAAATATGACTTTGCCTTCTAATAAAATGTCAATCTCTGACATTTCCTTTATGCAATTGGGCATTCGGAATAGCTAATATCACAAGCACTTTCCACTTTACAAATAATTCTCTCTCTAATGTACTATCTTTGAAAATACCACATCTAATAATATGTATTGCTAACCATACTGTTTGACAGAATGACTGTTTGACATTATTTGCTTAAAAACTTAAGTTTGTGCTGTATTTCAGTTCCCAAAGCTCAGTCTCCTCCGAGCAAAGAGCTCACAACTCCTGCAACATTATTGAAAATAATTACTGATAAGCAACACTTTTTTGTCAAATTTAAATTCACGTTTTAGCGCTACTTAGTTTGAAAGTCACCCAGACAGTAGCAGCCACTGCACTATCAGGCATATTCGTGCAAAGCGGTCGTGGCATCAACAGCAGCAGCTCCAGCAGAGTGAACCGTCATGCAGCAAACAGCACAAATGAAGGGGCGGTACAGGCAGGGTTGCTGACTGATGCATCCCGCTAAGGGGGCAACCTACAGTTCCTACTGTGACTGAGGAGCATGGAATTACTGGGGTGGTATCGGTATTTCACCGGCAGACTGCGGGCCCGGTTCAGCCGACTCTCAGCCAGGGATCTGGCCACCGTGCCTCCTGGGCCTGAGATACTGAAGCGCAGTTTCGAGGGGTCAGCCCCAGGCCCCGGCCCCTTGAGGAGCAGGCTTCCTTTACGGTTATTAACAAGGGGGATGTTGATAGGGCCAGGGCTGACCAGGGGGTCCTGGTTGGGGTGCAGGGTGTTGGGTAGGAATGCATTTGAGGTGATGGAGGTGGAGGTGGAGCCAGTGGTTTTAACTGATCGCTTTTGAAAAGACGGTCTAACTTCATCCTTTACTGTCAAACAATGGAGAATAAAAAGTGTGAGAAAGCCTGTATTAATGTTCATAAATTAGTTAGTATTTAAATTATATTGTTAAACAGTAAAATAATTAACTAGTCTTATATTTTCCTATATTTGTTTTAAATTATATAATTGTTTTAGTAGAGATTTCAGGGAAAATTACATAAAATAAAATTAATAATCTTACTGTAGAATGTTAACAAGCTAATAGGTAAGACAGAAAAACATGCATTCATTTAAAATAAATATGTGATAAAGATCATGGACTGTTTTTGTAAAATAGGTTACAATTTTTCTTTGTGGGGCATTCATTTCACTTTTGATCGGGTTACTCCCAAAAGCCAAAAAATAATTTATCATTTTTCAAAAACTAGTGTTGAAACTTAATTTGTATTTAACTTCTTCCATCTTGGCATGCGCTCTAACTGAAGTGTTCACAGCGACATTTACTTTGCATTTGTGACAAACATGAATTAATTAGTAGCCCTTCAGTTTTATTTCTCGGGTTGTGCTACACTTTCTGGTACAACAAAGCAGAGACACGGCTTGGCTACAGCCAGTCAAATCTTATCAAATATTGTGTCATTTCAAGCATGTGTAGCACAGTACTTTCATTTCAACAAATATAAAATTATAACTAATAATTTATAATATTACTAATTTAAAAACTGTAATCATTAAACATGTAAAAGGCATCATTTTGGATTATGTATAGAAATGTGTGTTTGAATTCCAGACCAAAAATGCAGTCATCCTTTTCTCTAACTCTGCATTAAAATGCTGATTTTTATTTAACTTTGACAGCAATCACAGTATTTCCTGTGACAACCTGCTGTGTTCAATGTGAGGATAAATACTCTGTTCATGTTCAAATGCACGTATACCTTCACCCAGTTCCACCAAACACACACACTCACACACACACACACACACACACACACACACACACACACACACACACAATCCGACTAAGGCTACAGAGTCAAACCATATGTTTGTATGTATCGAAGGGGTAATGGCACTCTGCAGGAAGACAAGAGAGGGAGATGAGTCAAATATCTGGTTGCAAAGTTGACTGGGAGAGGAGGAGCCCTTTTCCTCCCTTTGGTAGAAGGGTGGATGGTTGGTTGTTTGGAGGAGAGAGCATGCTTGGGTGGCCCTGGGCAATAAACAGACGTTTATCCCAGCCGTCAGCTGCCTCCTTGATTTACGGGGCGCCACCGATAGCTCCTGGATTCATCTGGCCCTTGTCAAACACGTGCAGCGTTAGAGAGCGCTCACCCGCCCTGGCAGGTCCACTGTGCATTCTGAACAACCCAGACGGCAACTGTCCCTTCCTGAAATGCTAATCACATGACGGTACTGTCCTGCATGCAAGTCTTATCAGATCGCCGTGACCCAATGTAAACTGGATGATGAGGCAAAGGAATAACAAGTAAAAATGTTTACTTTTGTGTGTGAGCTAAGCTGGCTTTGCCTTTACCGTGTTTGCTGCATGAGCAAGCTTTGCTCTTCATCTGCATTGCAGTTGCATGAAATAGTTTTTTTAGGCCATGCATTGTTGTATTGTTACAGTTAAATGTAAAAAAAAAAACAACAACTGATTTTATGATTATTGCAATTCCTTTTTAGTTTTGCTAAAGAGGCAGCCAGTATTTCAAAGGGGAAACAAAAAATATCTTCAATATCAATATGGTTATAAGAACAAATACTGTACATTAAATAAAAATATAAATGTAAAATGTTAGTATTTCAAAACTAAAATTTATTCTTAACAAGTAGTAACAATTATAATTTACCAGAGATTTACCTAAATTGCAATCAGCTTTGAATCGAACGCCAGCCTCTTTTTGACTTCCACTGTTCCCTGGTGTTGTAGTGCCATCTGCTGCTACATGCAGCACAATACAAAAAGAATAGTTCATGGAACTACAAGGGATTATCAAACACAAAAGAATTTCTTATACATTATAAATACCAGGAACTATTTACTTGTGGAGTTTTAAATATGCAATTTACTGTCAATAAATTTTGAAATTAGTTAATGATAGGTTAGTTAAAAAAAACAGTCTGAGTTAAACAATTTAACACTGGTTAAACGATGGGTTTATGTACTTTCACATTTTGTCTCAGTATAAGACACAAGACAACAGCAGTATATTCTAAAGGAATAATGGACAAGGAAGCAAATACTTAAGCAAAGCATCAGTACTTATCATGTTACATGACATACTAGTGAGGGGTCTGCAGTCTAAACACAGAGCTGGAGCAGAATGGAGAAGGACAGAGAAACACACTTACGTGATCTGACATATCCATTATACTTATATTTGGCTGAGGAGAATGCAAAGACAAGTGGCAGGTCACACAGAGGAGAAATGATGTAATGAAACGGACACATTAGGATATAGAGACATCAACATAAGAGCGGTGTATGGAAATTAAATCAAATGTAACTACAATGAAGTACTATCAGTGAAAGGTATGAGTACATTAACCAAAAATTAAGGCCACAAATAATGAAAATAATGGAAGAAAAAACCCTAATCGTGGTGAATATTAAAGTAAGGCATGATGGCACACAAAAAGGCAGATGGGTGAATGAAATGAACTGTCCATTCTCAGAGTGAGCCATGCTTTTAGGAAAGTGTACTAAACCTTTAATGAGATGTAATGGCAGTCTAATGGTTGAAGTTATTTTATTTTTTGTAATATTCCTCATTTAGATAGTCATTAAACACTGGCTTTTTTTAAAATTCCATTTAAATGTGATGAACATTGTCAGGTCTATGGACAGAACAAATATAGCCACCATGGGAAACACAGACAGCAACTACATACAGTACTCTACTGCATGTAGAGATCCAAAACACAGACAGCAGACACTCGCTACTCAAAACAGCAACACTGACAGAGCACAAATGCAACGAGTCTTGATCTTTACATGCAGTCCAGATAGCACAAATGCATCATTTTTAAAAATGGGAATTTTTAAACATGGGTTTAACACTACACTTTTAAAGGTCTCCACTTGTGCCAGTACTATTAATTGGGGATTAATTTTATACGACCTTGACTGAAGAGGCACTGAAGACTGGAACCAATAGAAGTACTGGCATAGTGAGCACTTGAACTGAGCTCTGAGCTGCTGACACTCCCCACTCTTTCCCCGAGTCTCTTCCAGCAGTAAAGGTCACAATGAGAGCCCAGGGCTGGCCTATGACACAGATCCTCAAACAGCGACCCACAGTGGCCCTGGCATCTGTCTCTAGCAATCTGCCTGCACCACAGAGGCGGCAGACTAACTGGCTAGCATCTGGGGCGTAGCGAGGCGGCATAGGACAGAGGGTAGGAGGGGGGACCGAGCCTGCCTGGTGGACAGGAGCTGTCAGGGCAAGTTTGGTGATGGACCAGCAGGGCTGGGAAAATGAAAATGCAAACATAATTTCCGTGTCAGGATAGATAAGGTCCCCAGCAATGAGATGCAGATGCACACACATGCACAGACACAGAGAGGGATGTGCATGTCGTTACACACACAAGATGTGCACATGCGCTCACACATGGCCCAGAAGGTTGTGGATTAGCCTCAGATCCAGCCAAAAGCATCTACCAAGCCCTCAGTCCCCAACCTTTGTCCATAGCCCAGCTTTAAAAGCTTCAGCCTCTTCATTATATCAACCCCCGTCACATCTCAAGCTCCTCTCACTGACTGACACTGGCCCACTGTGATGATGGTCAGGTCAAAAAGAAAGACCATAAATACATAGACCTATAAACTTCCAAGTTAGCTGCAAGTCATAATAAGTTTTAAAGTAATATTTGAAAACTTAAATTGTTGAAGACAAGAATCCGTATACACAACCATACAAGGGGGAACTACAGTATATTTATATTGTACCCTTGCCCATCAACACACAATTTGTGCTTGGAACTGCTCTCCTTTGCTCTCTTGTGTCCAATGTTTATACCTCTCTATCTAAAAATGTTATTCCCTCCAACTCAAGTTAACGTCTCATCTCATTTTCACTCCAATATCCAATAAATTGTTTGAACTGCAGGATTTCTATATGTATAAATTCTAGTAACAGAAAACAGAATTTATTCAGTTGACTAATTTGTCCAGAGAAACTGAGAAACTGTTTGTGCAGTTTTTTTTTCCGCATAAGTCACTTGCATGAGCACATATTAAAAATGACTATTATTTAAAATATTGTGTCATTAAAGCAACACAGAGGTTAATTCCATTAAAGAGGTGCCTGTGTCACACTGTGTGGTCTGAATGAGACTTGCATCAGACCAAAGGGTGCATTAAATGAAAGAGTCCTATCAAATAAATCAGTTATCCAAGTAAGGATAGAGAAATCTGGTTCAGATGTACAAGAGCATGAAGTCATCATGGATAAAGATGTCTTATCCTCTCAGTCTGGCGGGGAAAAAATGAAAAGGAAATGGAGAGAGGAAATCCAGCAATCCCTAACTGACAGAGCCCAATGCACTCCTTCACTAAACTCACTTTGTTCAGACAAAGTCAGAGTTAAAAAGGGAAAGAAATCTCAGACAGAGGAGGCTTTCCTGAAATCCTACAGGGGGTTGAGGGAGAAGTGAGATCAGTAACCATGTAATGGCCAGTAATTGGTACCGAGGGATATCAGCGCAGGCCGAACTACAAGAGGCCAAGCCAAACTCATCATGGCATGTTTGACACTAATCTAGGCTGAGTCGGCAGACGGTGGGAGAATGTTGAGAAGGAAATCAGATCTGTATGTCTGAACCCAAGGCTTTGATAGCTGGGCCTACTGCTGCCATGTCTAATTGAAAGACAATTTAGTATTTCCCATCCACTCAAAAGGAAAATGGAAAGGAAGGGGAATCTTCCAGAAGCCTTAACAATCTTACCTTTTCTTTATCAAGCCAACATCATTTTTTTGCATTCTCCATTTGTGTTTTTTTTCTCCTCTACTCTCCTCTCTCCTTTAACCTAATCTATTTTCTTGTCCTCTTTCCTGATATACAAAACCTCTCTCTCCCCCTCTCCTTCCTCCCAATTGCCCTTCCTTCTCCTAGTGTATCTGCTATAGACTGTTAAATACTCATATGCGCTACTGTAGACAATTTAAAACAACTGCGATCTGCACAACAAGCTGAGTAATGTACAATTTGAGACATGTATATAATCACTAAATGTGCATGGAAAATTGTAGAATATAAATGTAATTATGGGCCAAATTGTGAGTGTTTCCTTTTTAATAATTGCATAAATGAATTTTTTGAGATATTAATAGTTCCTTGTCATCTATCATTGACTGATGGCACCAATAAAAACATGTTTTAATATCTGTGCAGTGTTCCTCATTTACAAGGGATGGCAAGGCTGGAAGAAATCTTCAAAACACCATTTCAGGTGTAATTTATCTTCTTGCAAATCACTTTGTAATTTCTGGCTTTGATAATTGCAACATAAATAAACTTTAGTGCTATTTTTCCCCACGGACACTCAGTAAGGTTAAGTAGTTACGCCAAAAGTAAAAGAAAATGCGAAACAAAGACAAAGCTGCTTAAACTGAGAAACGTACAAACTGAAAACAGTGTTAACTCAGAGATTCCCCAAAAAATGTACGGGGCCATGAAAGTAAACAGACATACTTGAACAAACAACATCATTAAATTGCAGTATAAAACCTGTGGAATAAAATAACATATTCCATCTTTGGATATACAGACATCTTACCTTAAACAGTTAAAACCACATCAAACACCAACCCTCCAGTGATATTATCACACAACTGCATGACTGATGCAGCATGCGGTAGCCAACACCTACAGTACTGTACAGTACAGCAGCACCACAGAGCCACACCACCACTAACCCACCACATATATTACACTCATGAAGTAAAAAAAATAGTAATGATTAATAACAAAAAATACAGAAGAAAGTCCTGCTACAAATAAAAGTTATTTTTATAGATAGATAGATAGATAGATAGATAGATAGATAGATAGATAGATAGATAGAAAATTAAAGAAACAAAAACAATAAATTATTAATTAAACAATAATAAAATGTTCATAACCAAAAAATTAATGAAATAAATTCATGAAACATGGAGTCACGGTAAACAGATCACAACACATAGACAACACTACAGATACACATATACACGTACGGTACCTCTGCATGGTACAATACACAGAGCACACACCACAGACATGTAACAGCATGTGTTGGGCGGTGTAACTTACAGGCACGTAAAGTGGTTGCGCAATCATGAACAGAGACAGAGGAAAGTGGGTAGGCCCTCTGAAGGGTGTCCATGTTACTATGTACACTGCCTGACATGCAAGAGCAGTCTTGCTCTGAATGGCCGCAATCAAAACAACATGCCAGTTTCATTCGTTTGTAGACGGACATCTTGGCTACAGTCATGTTTTGGGATGAAAGGAGAGGAAAAGCAGCAGGTTAATGGCAAGAGGAGAAATATTCATCCAGGGGAAGTCGGAAGGTAACTTCATAAGATTGTGCAAAGCCTTAGCCACCTGCTCCCACAGACTTGAGCCCCAATTTCAATAAATAGACTCAGAGCACTGAGACTTATTTAAGAAAATGACTTTTACCTCAACAAGTCGTCCAATTAATTTCTTTTTTTTAAATTTCTTTGTCTGTGAAAGTGTTACTAAAATTTTGACACATTATCATTACAATATCAATAATAATATTTAATATAATAATCCTATGTCAGCGCATTATTTCTCATTCATATTGACATCAGTCTCGAGAGGTCAAGCTGTGTGCTAAGGCTGTCAACAGGTCAAAAGGCAAAACTATAACAGTGGGAAAGAGGGGTGAGGAGGAAGGGGAGAGGGGAGGGAGGCATTCAGGGAAGAGAGGCATGAGCAATGTCTTCAGCAGCAAACCTCATACAATGTTTCATACATTTGTACATCCTCTATCCATTTGGCTAAAGGAGTGGATCACGTACCTGTATCCCATCATGCAGCTGTAGCGGCTCTGTCCAAGGCATCACACTATTCTAGTGGCTAGACTGGCCAATTCATGCTATATTCAAACTTAAACTTTCACTGCTCCGCTCCCCAAGGGACGCTTCATTCTAATGTGCATGTGTGCAGAAATGGTGTGACCAGGTAAAGGATACATACTGTGTATTCTACTGTATATCCATAATGCATGCAAAACTATTTGTATTTGTACTTTTACTAACTTTTGAAAGAAGGCATTCTACCTCTTACGAAAGTTTATCTAATGTATTTATGCTTGTTTGTATCAGGAAAAGTTTTATTTTGATTTGCTGATTTTCATCTTTAACTCATATTCTAGTAAAAATTACTGGCTGGACCATTACATATACTAACATCTTTTCTTATTGTCTTATTGTCCCCATACAATAAAATCAGATGATAAAATTTAACAAATTGAATCAGATTGATCAGAATAAAAGGGAAATGCATTTCAGCATTTGATTAAGACTAAGAGAGCTACATTGTTTGTTTGGATGCCAAATCTCTCATGCACTGTAGGATCTCAAACAATAGGAGCTCAGGGTTTGCAGGGGACCTTTGTTAACAATTTAACAAAACATAAACAAAACATAAGTGAGGCTACATCATCACTGTTGCTGTTTTTTTACAAGAATCAATTCAACACAAATGCCATAAATTCTGTTATATCAAAGAATTTCATTGATGTTTCTGTTCAGTAATCGTCCTTGTCGAAAATTGGCAATTTGGAGACTAGATACCCTTGCTCATATGAGACTGAAAGTAAAAGTAATATTACACAACATGGAGCTCCTTAACTACTACTAAGCCTGCAGCCAAAATACTGTTAAGCATCCCTTCTCTCTTTATGTGAGTGTGGGTTTGTGTGTGTGTGTGTGTGTGAAGCCCTGAACCCCAAGGGAAGTGGGAGTGAAAGTCCCCAGAGTAGCATCTCTAGATTGCTGTGACTCTGGGCAGAAACAGTCCCTGGTCCCCATTCTCTCATTGCCGAGGTGCAAACAGACAGCAGACTAATACTGTCTGGCACCTTTACAGAGACACTTTCAGCATCTTTGACTCTGAGTCACATCGGAAAATAAGATCCTGGATGAAGTAATATGTTTCAGCTTCTGGCTAAGGAAAGAATGGGAAACGCAGATCATAACCTGTGGGATGAAGGCATCAGGGACTGTTGTATCCTGTGGCATGCACATATGCTTTATGAGCATTTAATAAGCATGCAGAAGATGTATTTTTGTTCTCAGCAACAAGGGGACGTACAGAGATAACTGTTCACAGTAATGAAACAGTTCTGGGGGCATGGCAGACAAGAGAAGCAAGGCTATCGGGTCATGCTGGAATTTCTTGACTTCAGAGTTCTTGCTTGGGCATTCGGACCACAGTATATGTATGTTACAATGTGGATTATTGACACATGGGAGGGGGAGCAATGGAGAACACAAGACGCACACACATTGACAATGTTTTTGACTTCTGACTTCACAAATACCCAGATTCTGGCCTAGGATTGAAGGTGTCCATTTCAGGGCATTCCTATTTGTAGATTCAACATGATGGCTGCCCTGATAATCATCTCCTGTACTCCACCATGGCACAACATATTCAAACAGAAGCTATCAGGGCGCTATGTTGAATAAGGATGTCCCAAAGAAAGCACCATTCTCATATATCCCCCCTAAAGCGTCCTTCTTCAGCAAGAGTGCAAGGAAAAATTATAGTGTTGGCTCAAGAGTCAACTTTTGAGCAATAACAAACACTGTGCAGTAGCCTTTCACAGTGGAGGAACAGAGGCGTGCAAAGACAAATGCAATTTTTCTTGGAAAGGCAGACTGTGCACAAACACACGCCCATTAAGGAATGCAAAATTATGAAACTAACTCAGGATGATAAATTTGTCAAATCGTATAGTCATTTTTTTGATTAGATTTATTATCCCACTACACAGAAACACACACATTTGGTCCTTGCATTTTTGCTGAACAGGTTTCAGGGGAGTTGAGTTTCCTCTACAGACATCACAATTTAAATATCGGTTTATTGGACATGACTCTGGCATGGCACCACCATCTAGTGGCAAAATAATGCAATGACAATTAATACTCTGTATTGCTATTGGACTTTTCACCCAGTGCAGTGAGTAAACAAAAGGGCCCAACTACTGTCCAGATCTGAAATGCACAATACTGGTGCAGTGACATTTCAATTCTGAAAGGAACTGATGATCTCTGAAACCTCAGCCCGAGCTGGACGAAGACCCAGAGTTTAGAGAGGGGCTGAGATCACAGGGGAAGTGGGGCAAAGGGGGAGACCAGATTGTTTTGATTGTGTTTTGGCAACCTAGCTCGCTAGGATTTGAAGAACTTCCCACAAGGACATTTTCTGCTCTCTGAAAGCCCAGTCACACACAAAACTTCCTTTGACAGAAAGCAGATTTAAACCTCAGTGGTTCTTGTTAATTTTCTTCCCCTTGTGTTAGCTCTTCTAAATCTATGATTACTGTATGACAACTCAGATTTTCATTGCATTTCTTCTGTACTTTCTTGGAGCATGACACTATAAGGGGGTTAATCATGGGTAATGACATAAGACTTGCAGCAGAACGGCTTCCAAAAGCCAAATATGAGTTGGTATGATGATCAAATAGTGAGGAAAAACTGCAGAGCTCATCGGCCACATCCGATTAAGTCACACTTTATTTTAATTGTCATTTCCAACTTGTCCAAGCATCAGCTGACTGGGCCAAGGGATGAGAAGCCCTGATGCTGGTGTGAGTTAGATTTCTGCTGTTTTGGTTTTGGTCTGGTCTGAGCACAGTGTAGAAATGAGAGGCGAGGAGAGGGATGCAAAAGCTACACTGGTACATGCAACATAGATACAGTATACTATTTGCTGAAGAGGAAAAAAAAAAAACACTTGCACTGCACTCTGGGTAATAGGACACCCATTTTCTTTTACTCACAATAAATCACTACCAGTGAGTAGTTAAAATAAAGTGGTGTTTTCCAATGGCAGCAGGGAAGGAAATACATCAAAAAGTGTGTCACTGGTCATAAAGAAACATGGGAAAAACAACAGAAGAGAACAAAACATGATAGAACAGAACATACTGTCGGACAGACTTCCATTGCAGTAATGGAACTGTCATCTTTCTAAAGGCAACTCTCTTGTTGACAGTGACTGTAATATGATAAAACATTACGCCATGTTCATCACTGAGGTTTGAGACATAAAGATATTAAGAAAGCAAACATAAGTAAACAAAATGAAACTAGAGTGTGAAAGGCTTGTTGATTCTATTGAGCTGACAGAGCCAAAAAATTGTCAGAATAATTGAGATGACACAGACAAAAGAAGGAAATGGTGGGTATCTATTTTAAAACCCAGCTTTGTCTGTAACAAGCTGCTTACTATAATTGTGTCTGACCTTTAGTGGAAATACGGGGTATTCACCTGAATTATTTACCCACTGGCTAACATGTCCTGACAAGTGACTACTGTACATAGGTCAGATAATATGCATGTGCTGTTCCTGTCTTAATGGTAATGTTATGTCTGCATACAAAAAGGAAAAATATATCTATTTGACAGGGAAATTTTACTGGTCTATTGTGAAAAGTTTAACAATCAACAGCACATCATATCTAGGTGCTGGACTTGTGACTATTCATGATGTGTGTGTGTATGTGTGTGTGTGTGTGTGTGTGTGTGTGTGTGTGTGTGTGTGTGTGTGTGTGTGTATTCATGTGATCTTAAAGTGACTGAGCTCAATACTCTCATCATTTTCATATAAAAAGAACAAAATACCAAAAATGCAAACAGTACTCTGTGTGCATTTTTGAAAATAATGTCTTCAAACGTCCAGAACATATTAGGATATTAGGATTTATAGTATGTTAATTTTCTGCCTGTACTGCTTAATACAATTTCAATTCTATCTACTACCTCTCTCACTCATTTCTACTCCTATATAATTCATTCATTCTCAGTTTGGATACATAAAGGAGTGATGCAATGGTTAAACCAAAAATAAAAACACAATCAAAGATGACAACACCTAAAATTATACTAGGGAAAAAAACAAAATCAGATATTGACTGATGATCATACCATACTGGATGTTATGGAAGTTCAAACGGGACCCATATTAAACACTTTTCTACAGTATAATGGTGTGACAACATATATTACCTTTAAAAACAGAGTGCCACAGTACAGAGGGACAATGACACAATGAGAGGTATAATATTAGTGTACAAACTAAGAGTAAAACTTTAAGTATCATGAGACAGACAGACAGACAGACCCACGGGTAGGTTTAGGAGTGGAAGGAAGGGAAGGAGGGGTGTGGAGAGACAAGGTACAGCTACTCACGTCGTTTGCATCCGCACTTCTTGATCCGTTTGGGGTCTGTGATGTCATCATGACAAGCTTTGCAGTAGAAAAAAGCTCTAAAAGAGATGCAGCATAAATATTTATCACTTAAAGTAATTTAACAAGCCCACATTAGAGAATTAGGGATTTTTTTTATGATTACCTCTTTACTTCTTTGGCATCACTGGCGATAAAGAATCCCAGTGTTCCCTCCTGCATCTTGACATGGTTGCCCGGGTTGATGAGGATGCTGGGTAATCAGAGAAATAGACACATCACGCTCATTAACTTCTGGACAACACTCAACTCATGCACACAACATGCTAATCAAGAGGAATGGTACACACACACTTGAAGAAAGCTTTAGTCGGACCTGGACTGTGCTTATCTGGAATGGGTTTTTGCATCATTCTCAATCTCAACACATCATCCCCGCTCAAGGTTTGAGAGTTTGGTTTGTTTTCCTGTGTTAGACTTTTTGTATGTTATCATAAACAGTAGTCAGTATGTTACTCACACGGATGGACAGAATGTACAACAATATGATCGCACATTGAATTTTAATTCTTTTCTTTACAGAATGGTATTGGATTGCCCCAGGGTGAGAAGCTGGACAGAGAGAAGGGACAAGGGCAGAAAGAATTAAAATTATGGCCATGGAGTGGTTTTAGTCTCAGCACTCAGATACAGTCATCTAGTCAAAACAAATGTTATGATGGCTGTAGTACAGAGAATGTACAGTAAGTGTTGCTAACTGGGTTAGTATTTGACAGTGGGATGCAAGGGAATGAACAGCTCTTTTTTGTGTGGATACAAGGGTGATTCTAGTTGGTGACTCTATTATTCAACAGCCACATTAAGACATTACAAAGTCAGCCTGCTATCACCTGAAGACTATATCAAGGATTAAAGGACTTATGTCTCAGCAGGATTTGGAAAAACTTGTCCATGCGTTTATCTTTAGTAGACGCGACTACTGTAAAGGTGTTTTAACAGGTCTCTGTAAAACGTTGATCAGACAACTGCAGCTGATTCAGAACGCTGCTGCTTGAGTCCTCACTATAACTAAGAAAGTGTATCATATCTCTCCAGTTCTCAGATCTTTACACTGGCCTTCTGTCTGTTAACAAATTGATTTTAAAATAATACTGTTGGTTTATGAAGCACTGAATGGTTTCGGGCCAAAATACATTTCTGATCTGCTGCTATGTTATGAACCATCCAGACCTCTCAGGTCATCTGGGACTGGTCTGCTTTCTGTTCCCAGAGTCAAAACCAAACATGGAGAGGCAGCATTCAGTTTTTATACTCCACATATCTGGAACAAACTGCCAGAAAACTGCAGGTCTGCTGCAACTCTTTGTTCTTTTAAATCAAGGCTGAAGACTTCTGTTTGCCACTGCCTTTTATTAAATCAAATCTGAGGCTTTTATTTAATATCTTATATTGCACTGTAACTTTTATTCTTTTTTTTATCTGTCTTATTCTATTTTAGCTTACTTTTATTTCCAATTTAACACTTTTTAATTGTATTTAAATGTCTTTTTATATTGCTTTGTGTTGCTTTTACATTCTGTCTTGAGGCCTTTTATGTTTTATGTAAAGCACTTTTCATTGCCTTGTTGATGAAATGTGTTATACAAATAAACTCGCCTTGCCTTGCCTAGGAAACTAACATTGGTAGAATAAAGACTAGAGGTGGATTAAGTCCGCTAAAAAGTCAGTAGACACACTTCCCCATTGAATTATAATGGGGAAACAATTAGAATACGTGTCCAGCAGGATCAGTATTGACTTAAATTTTTACATACCGCATTTAAAGACTCAACTGTTATCAAAATATACTAATTAAAATATAAAAGGCATGCTGGATAACAGCTGCACTTAATGTAACTAGATATACTTCTCATACCCTTTGTCTTATGAGTGGGACTCATATAATTTAATACCCTAAGCACTTAAAGCAACTGGCTGTATCATTCCCCATTAATTAGACTGAGACAAAGAATAGACACTACACACACATACTGTATGCTCACACACACGCACACACACCCTGGTCATTAATGGTTACCTGTGGGCAACAATCATCAATGATGTGAGTGTGAACTAAGAAATCAAAACACTGAATCCACAAACCTCTAAAAAGTCACACTCCTATAAAATTTGAGCCCAGATGAAAGATGATGAACTTTAGATTCTGCTATCCACATTTATAAATTTTCATTTGACAATAATACTCATTATATGGCTCACAAGAACATCTTGGGGCAATGCCTTTCTTACTGGTTTAATTCAAATCTTTTAATTAACCATGAGAGACTTATATGTTCTCTTTATTCTTAGGCTGAGGACAGAAGTGAAAGTAGGACATCTAAGAAAACATACATCATAGTACATCTTTCCTCTGGGCTCTGGAAAAGGTCACACTGGAGTAAATAAACAAAAATATTAAGGGAGCAATTGAATCCATTTACATATCGGACTGCAATCAAATTGCATCAGTCATGCAGATCAGATTTTTCTTTCCACACTGCAAGAAGTAAAATAGCATCTAACATTCACTCAGATTGAATGGCCCCCAGAGTAGAAAACAGGCATTACACCTGGCATGCTGTTTAGTGAAAATAAATTAAAGAAACAGTTCAAATCAAGACAGTTCCACAAACATTGCTGCCCAAATCTGAGATTTTCCAGGTGTATCTATCCGAGACACTTTTCTTCAGTTGGGTGCAAACTGGTGAATAGAAGCTTAAAAAGCATCAAAACCTCATATTGTGAGCAACAAGGCAAGCATCAAACACCTTATGTGATAGTGTCATAGCATGCAGTAACCAAACAGCATGAAGGAGACAATAACAGAAAGGCATAGCCACTGCAGTACAGGTATAGGGACAGGTACGTAGATGCAGACGGTTGCAGTAACTTCTGTGCAGTTGGATTGTTTCTCAAACACCAAACTGACAGGAAGTGACCTCACTTAAGAACATCTACTCGAGAGACGCACGAGCATGACTGCACATGGTGGCTGAGACACACACAAATGCACACGCGTACACACATTCACACACAAACTCTCAAGGTAATCCCACACACAAGCGCACACACACACACACACACACACACACACACACACACACATGCACAGATGGATATACATTTAGCATTGAAAACATGAGAGGGTGATGGAATGCAAAAGTGAAATGTGGGGCATTTGTGAACATTGTTGGCTATTAAAATTTCAGTCTGGATAAACTTAATGCTATCCAAATTCAACAATTCCATGCCTTTCCTAATGTGTGAAATAATAAAAAAAGAAAATCAATGAGGTGCTGCTGGTGTAGTAAAACCATGAAGAAAAAGACATGCTTTTATATCAACCACTGCCTACGGCAATGGAAGATAATCAGTCAATTTATTTCAAGATTAAATCCAAACTGTAGAACAACAGATTATCAGTGTTATCATAACCATATCTGAGGTCTAAGATATGTGTATCCAAACTCCTCACTGATTCTGAATCAAAGAACCATGAAGCACTGTTCTGGCAATGATTCAAAAACATCAAGAGTGAAATAATTAGCTTGACAAAGTTAACATACAGCTGGGTAACAACTGAGCGACACTGAAAGGGAACTGAAAGTGAGAGAAATTAACTAAGCAAAGGACTGGTAAAGGACAAAACTGAAAAGATCAAATAAGAGGTAGATATGAAGAGGGTGAGCGTTTGGCCTTGGTACACCGACAACAGCAAAGACAAGGAAACAGCACTCCTACAAACATGTCCAATTTATCTATTCTCTCTCTGCCTGCAAAGAAGTTAGTGCATTAAGCACAAGGGACACCATAAAAAAGAGTTAGAAAAAGAGGCCTGTGAGATAGTATTTGGAAAAATATCCTTGGGGAAACTCCCAAAGTCAGAAGCTTTAAAGTGGTGGAGATTGGGTGGAACTTTGGAAGTAAGATAAGGTAGAGGGCATACCGCTTTCGGCTTCTGCAAACAACAAGAAAAAATCTCAAATCAAACAGTTATCATGAACATAAAAGAAAAGGAGAATATCACCAACTGTTGCCAATGTTTGTAAGCCTGTATGTAAGAGTTAACACAATATATGGCAGTATCGGTTAAATCATTCTTGTCCAATGTTGAGGTCTAAAAAGAACTGTGTCTACAATAAAAAAAAATCTTAAGTTTCATTAACAGTTGTTATCCTTTGGCAAGTGCATACTGTAAATGGCACAAAAAATGGTGGCTATATATTTTCTAGAAGAGGTGGAAGTATGCTGGAAATTATTGTATAGCATTTCCAGATACAGTTATCAAAAATCACTATAAAATTATCCTCAAAAAAGTCTCATTTATAACTAAACTACCTTGAAAGAAGGGCATAAAACAAAGATAAGCGAACTCAGATAAATCCTAGTATAAGATAACAAAACTTCTTTATATTTAACTAAATGATTACTTAGTTAAGGTTCAGCTTGTGATGTCAAAAATGGCCATTTGTGAAAACTTCATTTACCATGAAAACTTGTCAGTACACAAAAACATCTGACACAGGTGAATGGGGAAGGGTGGGTGGGATTTGGCAATTGAGATTACTGAAAAAATAGCACTTTATGTAGTTATTGGTGATAAGACATTGATGTAGAGTTAGTGGTTATCATACAGACTGAACAGGGAGACAGTAGAATCAAGTTACACATGACATGGAATTCAAATGTGTAAAGTAAAAGTATCTCTGAATCCACAGTACACTGTAATTGAAATGAGATAGAAGAGGGCTGTAAATGTAATGTTGTTACAGTTCAGTCACCTGTCTGAAACCAAATTTAAATCAAAGCCAGACTATTTACATTTATTCCTGTATACCTGAAAAGTTTGATTACGTATATTGTAGCTAACTCCACCAAGGACATACAGTACTCTCAGTCACATTTATTTGTTTACCAGATAGGAGAATATCTCAAAAAAAGCTGTTAACAGAATTTAATAAAAGGAATGAGTGATTAGTTTATGGTGCAGATCCATACATTTTTCAAGAATAAACATTTCTTAACATTTTCCATTATTGAAACAATAATCAAGATGACTGTACAGCCTTGGCAGAGGTCCCTGTGAGTGCTTTCCAATTGTGTGCAGTGATGCTTACTGTCATCACGTAAGGTACTGTGTATCTATTATTTTAGAAACAAATTGAACTTAAGCATATACTCATGTTGTTGTGTTGTCATTAAAACATCCACCAACTTAATATCATCAAATGTGATGTAATATCAACTGTGATAAAAAGCTGCAAAGAGTATTTGGGAGAAAATATAAGATGTCTTATTAGAAGATCGACTTAAAGCAAGTCACATAGTAGTTACCCAAGCTGTACCTGATGTTACTGGAGGAAAGATCCGATATACAAACCTGCTCTCTCTCTGCTCAGACTTGTATTCGATGGCAATAAGCAACAGCTTCAGCTTCACGTAACACAGCCTGTAAAACATGTGCACTCATTAGAGGAGAGCAGTATATACAGCAGATGACTGTTGTTTTCTAACACCTTTGAAATTCACATCCTTTTTTCGCCTTTATGTCAGAATTGTTAGCTACCTACCACTGACAGTGGGCTTGCTGAGTGGGGAAAGAGTGGTACTTACTCACAGACAGTGGGGAAGGAGAGGCCCACAAAGGCACTGGACAAATACTCTGTGTACATCTCATTAGCCACTCCTTCAAGGTAATACTTCTGCCATGTGTCCTCCTCAATCTGACAAAAAACAAGAACAGAAATGTCACGTGACGATTAAAAAAAAAAAAAAAAAAGGAAGAAAAAAGCAACACTGTTTTCCCTCCAATAGTGGCCCAATGTGGTCTGCAGATGTTCCGCCGCACATCAGCCTGGTCATTATATGCTGATCCATCATCTTAATGACATGAGAACAGTTCTTTGATAGAGGCAAGCACCTCTTAAATTCTGAGCCACAGAAACACTGAACAGATTCCATATGAAATGTCACAGTAAAATATGATGTGCCAGGATGTCTGAAAACACTCTAATGGAAGTCCTTCTCTGGACAAAGATGTCAAGATTTCCTGGGAAATGTACTGCATTTGATAGATCTACTCCATCTGTCACTAGAGAACCTACTGTATCCACTTATGGTAACCTCACCTCCAATCTCATGATAAATCATTTCATTTACCAAAATGCACTGTCTGTTCAAAATGAGTGACTGAGACAAGGCAAATTAATCTTGTCCTCTGCGTTACCTCAATGAAGGACCTCATGGAGAAGAGGTTGGCCAGCATGGTTGACAGGCCCTGGGCCAGACAGCTCTGGGCAATGAAGCCTGCCTTCAACTCTGCCAGGCAGATAGCATCGTCACCCTCCTTCCAGTTCCAGCTCGGAATGTTCAGCAGATGTGCCTTCATCACATGACACGGAGAGACGAGGTTACAAGACACAGAAAACTACACAAAAGATTTATATTTCTTAAACAAATAGTTAGACATTTTAGGAAATACATTATTCACTTTCTGGCGGAGAATTGGTGTTAGATGAGAAGATTAATTCCGGTCTCATGTGTGTATGGTAAATATGAAGCTAGAGTTAGCTTAGCTTAGCTTAGCAGAAAGTCTAGACACAGGGAAACAGCTAGCCTGGCTCTGTATTAACAGCACCTTTAAAGCTCTCTAATTAACACTTTATATCTCATTTGTTAAATACATACAAAAATCAGAAGCATAAAGATGACAATTCACTGATTTACGGTGGCTTATGTGTCGGTCTAACTCTAAGTTGAACTTGACCAGTAACTTAGGCTGTGTCCCAAATCACTCCCTCTTTAGTATATAGTGCACTACATTTATCCTTTGCCATTTTATTTGAGTGTCCGAGTGCTGAGTGTGTAAATGTATCCACTATATAGTGCACTCAAAAACTCAAAAAAACAAAAATAGTGTCCATGACATGTACAACTTTCTGCTAACAATCCCACAATGAGAAAATTGCCATTGCGCAACTCTATAGCTGATGGTGATGATACAAAATTATGATGAATGAGTGTCCGAAATCTGGATTTGCTGTTCACAATTGAGTAAACTATTTAGTGTTTATTATATATGGAGTAGTGAATGAGTGACTCTGATTGTTGCCTGGCAGCTGCTCAAAACCAAGACATTGCCCAACACATAACCCCCGCATAAAACTGTGAATTGAGGTTTTTTTCATACTTCAGGGTTTTGACGTTCTTACACTTCAAATTACCAAATGTTGAAACCTACTCATGTAGCACATGTATAGCTCTTACACAGACAGGGTTGCTGATTAACCCTTGTCATAACCTTTCGATCTGGTGAGGGAGGATGGAGAGTCAAGGTAAAATGAGGATATCTTTACTATCACACAGCACCAAACTGTTCAGTATATACTGTAACTTTGTCCCACCTAAAACATCTCACCTTATTGTGGTATTGTAGCATCTGTGTGATTATTCTGATCTTGGGATGGTAGTTCTTGATTGAGATGACCCTAGAAGAAGGAAAAACAGGCACCAGACATATTGAACAACAAAAAGATAACAGCTGATCTAGTCAGTTTCAACTGATCTCAAAGTCCAGAGGATATGGTACCTCATGATGTTGGAGGCATCTTCAGCATCAGGATCTGGACAGTATTTATTGGCAAGGATTAAGCAGGCATCTGCTGACTCGATCTATGTGTGACGGAATGAAACAAATATGTTAACATTATTGTACATGTCAGTATTTATTAATGAGCACCGAGTGCTTCAAACAAATTATGTCTGTCTTTCTCTCATAAAATCTTTTGACAAATCAGTTCAGTTTAATTCTGGCCAGTGCCAATACAATTTGTTATACTGCTGATCAAACTGCAAAGATTTTATCATTATTTTTCACTTTCTCTCTTCTGACTGTCTGTTTTGTTTAAGAATTTAAAAAAATAACTGAAATGGATATTCATATTTTGTCATCCTGTACTGTTTTCCTCTATTTTTCATTTTTTATTATATTCTATAAACTGTATAACCTCAAAATGACTGATTTACTAAATGGAATTTTGCTCTTAATCTGTCAATTTTAATCAACAGTTAAATTTAACATCTGTTGCCTATAATTTTATCTCTCCAAGAGTCCTGTCACTGACTGTACCTTCACTCGGGCCAGATCGTGAGGGTTGAGAACAGATCCCTGGTAGAACTCTACTTGGGTAAAATGCCGTTTGAACAAGGCTTCCAGCTCAAGATTAGGGGAAATACTAGCACACACAGAGAAAAGGGGAGAGGGGTTAATACATATACAGATACCTCGTGTATACAGGACGACTGTGCATTGTTTCAAGCATTGTGTTCAGTGCTAACCTACACGTGGTGAGGAGGAAAAAGTTAACTTACTTATGGAGAAAAACAATTTCTACATTGACATCATCCCTGTCCTTGTGTAGGAAGTCTTTGAGGAAGTTGGAGACACTTTCGAGGGTAATATGACCACAGACCACAATATGCCTGGAAGGGGGGAAGAAATCATCTTGAGTGGGCAACAGAAATCACTACAGACACTGGCATGTTTCCCAATGATAATCAGTGAAACCAAAGCACACCAACATTTAACTCAAATGTAGAATGAAAAAAAATCTATATACATGTCAAGAAATGTCTTTTCAAAGCAAACACATAACTGAATTATATCTTTTTTGCCATAAAAGTGAATATTTTCCCCCATGTAATGAAAGTGGTTAAATTCTGCACGACAAGTGCAATCAAACACTCAACTCTGAACCACTTTAGAAAATCTAAGATATAATCACACAGCCCACAGTGGTTGGAGTGTCATCCGTTCTCAATATAAAAACTGTCCCTTCGGCCAAACCACCCTTTTGTGAGTTGAATGGATGTTGACAAAGACATGTACATCAATATGCTCATGCTTTTATACAGAACATTACTGAAAACTTTCAAAGTGATTTGGAGGACTGGGGTTGACACAAATTCTAAACAGGACCTCAGAGTATTTGACAGGTCCCTGGCAAGATTCAGTAGTGCATTACAGCAGAGGGATCTGTCAGACAGTGAACAGAGCTGATTACAGCAGTGAGGAATTGGGAGGTTAGATTGGAATGATTTTTGAGTTGAGGTTGTGTCCCTGTTTGTACTCTGACTGCACTGTAAGGCTAGAATGATCAAGTTCAAGGGTCAGTTCCAGTTGCACAGCATGAACTGATGTGAGAGTAATTTTGGGCAGTTTAGATTATCTCTATCTAAGTCTTATTAAAGTCTTGACTTGCAACAAATGTGGCGCTTCTGTAAATATCAAATGTAAGTGTCCCAGAACGGAGAGAAATCATCATCATCAATTCCTGCATCATGTATCATTCATTGTTGAAAAAAAAAACAAGCATTGTTTAAAGGGTTTTTTAAGGGAGTTTTTTCCTTATTCGAATCGAGGGTCTAAATACACATAAAAATTTACTTGACTTCACTTGACATTGTTAATGAAAATATTATTCTTGCTCAATTTATTTTCTTTACAATTTATGTTAATGTTTTATGTTATCTTACTGCTTTAATGTTATTGTAGCACTGTTATGAGTCCTTTTAATAAAAAAAGTTGTAGTAGACGTTGCTGTTGTTAAAAAGACTTGCAAAGTAATACTAATAACACTGTAAGTATCAGTATTCAACCATGATATGCTATTTCATCAAACTAATCTAGTGGATTTAAGACACTTTATATGCTTCATTTGCACTGTGGTAAGTTGAGCCACCCTTCTGTACTTAAATGTAAATGTCACCAAGTCCTTCTGCCAAACCCCTAAATGAGAAATCCAAACATGCTCAATAGAATCCAGCTCTATATTGACATGGATTAGTGTGGACACTCGGCAGACACCCTAATTACCCTATGGAGACCTGTAAGGCAATCTGTGTAATGACAATGGCCTTATCCACTACTTAGCAGGATGTGCCAGGAGACAATTGAACCACTTTAGTTTTGAGTGCCTGGGTACTGGACAGCTTTGTACTTAAGACTATGGGTATAAGGTTACACTTTCCTAAAATTAAAAATAACACTGTGGTCATATTTGTTCACTGTTCAAGTTCTTATCATCACACTAGATTTGTTATGACAGGTTTCCTTCAATCCATTATCATGCTCTTATACACAAGAAGGAAGCTCTGGCTAACACATTAACCTTTAACAGTCGACATCTAAAATTGTATATAACATTACTGAAATCTGACTCGATTTGGCAGGTATGAAGGAAATAGAAATCTTTATTGATGTTAGACGAGAGCCATAGTCCAGATCACTGAGTGTTCTGCTATCCTGAACCAGATGGACCGGGTGGGGCTGAACTGAAGTGGACTTGGCAAATTGATGTGACAGACATATGGAGGGAATGGTGGTTCCTAGATGTTGCAGGACATAATGGTCTTCACAGATGTCGCCTCTGTCCTTTAAAGGAATCTAATCAGCAGCCGTGATGGCATGGTTGGCCAGAGTTGAGCAAAGGGCCGTGTGGTCTTACAAGCTGATGAGCTGAGATGTCTGTGGGCAGCCAGTGGTATTTGGCACAAGATGTCTCTCATTTCAATAGTTGAAAAACATCAGTCATGTTTTCCTATTCCCAGTATCCAGATGCCCTTATCCAAGGGTAGAGGGAATATACAGATTTATGTGCTGTAATGTTTGGTTTGTGTGGGTTCAACTGTAGGTTAAGAATCTCACACACACTAAAGCCCAAATCTGAAGGTGTAAATGCATGTACACAGGTAAACACATACACTCACACAGGTACACATGAGGCACAGTCTTTCACTCTGAATAGGTGATTTATGCAAAGCAAAACTTTCTTCCTCAAACTATGTTTCTGCCCCTTGAGTTTCAGTGTTTGAGTTGGATCTACCGTTGAGATATTATGCTTCAATTAATAGACATCATTAAGGTTGGCCTGCCTCTACTAAATTTTTCCTCTCTTGGGGTGCCAATAGTGGCATTAAATTCAATACTGAGATCACTGGCTAGTAAAATAGGAAATAGGGACAGGATATTGTAGATAATTCAACCATTTATAATTGCCTCATGAAGAAAATACAACCCCTCTGGTTAACCTGATTATACAGTTCAGCTCAAACTATAGACATAACTCAAAACTCAAGTGAAAACAAAAAAAAAATAATGCAATCCAAGGGCACAGATTTTTACTAGAAAATACACATCTATCAAGAAAATTAAAAGTGTGGCACACAATCACATTAAATGCAAAAGGGGTATTACATAGCGTGCACACAAAACATGCAGTCAGGGAACATCCCAGGATGTCATTAGGGATGCACTGAATACAAAATGGACAAACAGAGAGCTCAAACATCAGCAACAGAGGTCACTCACTTGGTACTGCTCTAATCCTTAGGTCAGTGATGAAACTTACTGCAAGAGTCATCATCAAAACGTTGCGATTTATGCAACTTTGTTCACAATTTACTTTTGTATTACCTTTCAAGGAATTTACACACTCAACAAGTGCAACTGAATCTCCTGCAATCAATGCGAACAATCAACAAGTCCATATGCAGTCATTGCAAGCTAAAAAAAATTAAGTGTGCAGGTATAGATACTGCACTTTTTCTTAACAGTGCAATAGTATGCAGACTGTTCGGATGTATGTTTTACCATTATCTAAGCATGTGTGTGTGTTAATGCCTGATAATGTGAAAGTCTTTGGGTCTGCCTCAAGTTGCTAGCCCTCACCAAAAAAAAACAAAAAAAACCTTTCAAAGGTGTATGTCAGAGTTCAGCCAGGTTTGAAGCCAGTTTTCATGCCAACCCTTCTGCTGAAGTTGGGGCTAATGGAAACCATAGTGCCGTAATGGAAACCACAGAGCCCCGAGTACAGTGGGCGCCAACAGAACGCAACGCTTGTCATTATTATATCAGCATACACAGGCTGAGTGCTGTCACTGTGCTCACGGGTGTATGCTACACTGCACAGACTAATATAAGCAACACTAGCATGGAACAGAAATTCAGTATGGATCCAATGTGAGCTCCTCTCACTTCCAAATAACCTTCAAGGTCTGTTTCAAATGACAGCATCCAGGCAGAGAGATGAAATAAGGGTTACATTTAAAATAGTTCACAATATATCATGACCTCATTGTTTGTGAGCTCTGTAATCAGACGGATACTTGTAATCTCCGAATCTCATTTTCTTGATAGACTTCTTTTTGTGCTAAATGATAATGCACTGAACTCCGATGGCGATCCTAAACCCACATGACAAGCTGGTTTTGTACATGTGTCAGGCCCTATACATGTAAACACCAAATGCATACACATCAGAATGAAAGAGCCCGGTGCCACTCTAAGCCTTTGTGTTTGGTGGGTATCATGTGATTGTTTCCATATGTTTGCACTGTATGTCTAAGCAGAAAGAGGGTTGGAAGGGGGTGTGGAAGGAGAAAATAAAGTGTGTGGGAGAAACTATCCTCAGTTTTGACAAGGGCTTCTCTCAACACCCATCTGCAAGTCTGGGCTGAGGTCACTGGCCAAACATAACATTTCATCAATCTTATCTCAATGACAGGCAAACATTATTGAACAAAGGCTTTTTTCTAATGCTTATTTCTACTGCTGACTCCCCAGAATCCACCCCGCTGAACAGAGCGACTGAAAACAATGGGAGTAAGATTGGAAAAGAGAAACAGAGTGAGAAAGAGAAGACAGCATAGCAGCAGACGCTGAGTGCCATAGAAGAAAATGAGAGGGAAAGAGAAGAAGGAAAAACAGAAAACCCTACCCTCCCTGTTCTGGACACACCACATTTGGATTAAATAAATCTGTGTGCTGAATATCAGTAAGGTTTGAGCCACAGGGGAAGGAGAACAGTACTGCACAATAAGCATTGTGGTAACCTTGTACAGTACAAACAGTTAAATGACCACAGTGTCACACATACTTCACAGTGTACTGGAACCTCTGCTGTGAGAGGCCAATCACACATAAAGAATAGGAGCCTCTGGAGACAAACTCCACCACCACACAAACACAAGAACCAGGCAGGCACCCAGAGAACCAAGCAGGCAAAGCAAGCCAAAAGCAATTGAGAGCCTCCAATGGGAGCGAGGCAACCAGCATTCAGGGTGTGGGAGCTGACTGAAGATCAGGGCCAGAGTCATGTCAAGCATTGATGATGCGATGGGCTAGCGGTGACAGACAACAAGAAGATGGCTTTTTCATAGAGTTCCCAATCAATGAAAAAGCCATAAATCTGCAGGTCATAGGGAACATGCCAGAAATGATGCAGTTTTTTCTTTTTTTTTCCAAAAAAAGTAACTCCATTGAACATGCAAAACAAACTCAAGCAAAATGAAACAAGAAAAGAAATAATATCCTGCAATGGTCATTGAGATTGATGATACTTAAAAAGACCACCAATAATAATGCACTTGCAGATGTTTTAATCTTTCTATTTTCTTGTGGAAAAAATCCTTGAGAAGCGGATAGTAGGGGTTTCATGACTATTTTCTTTTACTTTGATGGATGATGATCCTAATTCATCCCTATAAGCAAGACAGTATTAATGAGGGACTGAATCTGAATAGAAGAAGAAAATGGAACAACACATACTACACAGATACATTGCATAGAAGCACCACAGGTTAATATACTGCAAGTCTAAAGTGTAGTAGTCATGAAAGCTCTATTTTCCAAATTAAATTAAAGCTCAACACAGGATGTTTCAAGGAGGACAAAGAAAGAAAATGAACAGCACAAATGACTTCAGGAAAGCTCTGAGTGAAGGACAGAGAGAGGCAGATATAGAGAAAGGTAGACAGAGAAAGAAGACAAGGACAGAGAGAGAAAGAGTGAAAGAGAGAGTTAAGGGGCATGGACATGTGTGTCCTAATGGCCAAGGTCTCCAGTCACGCAGTGTGACTTGACGTCATAATGTAACTTTACTATTCTAAGAAATCAAGTTAACAAACCCCCAGTAACTATAAAACTTCAGGGGGGGTGCACTTGAGTCACACAACCACACCTTGTCTGGATTTCAACTTACTTTCTGCCTCGTGTCGAGTTATAACTCCCTCCGTATTTCTTCCGATTAAGGATGAGAGCAGCAATTTCTGGCACGTAGCGAGCAAACATGGCCTACATGCATGGAACAGAAAAAAGAAAAAGGCATGCAGAGAGGGTTCTACCGCACACAGAAAAACAGCAGAACCATCTGGAATACTTACTTTCTCCCATTAACCGCACTATAGGAACCACCATATTTCTTGCGGTTTCCTATTAACTCTATGATTTCAGGGACGTAGCTGGCAAACATGGCCTAAGGAGAAGATAGAAGACAGAAGAAGAGACTAAAAAAGAGACTACTACGCCGCAGAGTGGGTGGTGGGGAAACTGGTGCATGAATCCAGATTTCTGAGGGGAGAAAAATATTACTTTTGCTATGTAAATCAAGTAAAAAAAACTCTCTCATTGTCCATACAGACTTGCTAAACTTCACAAAAATGAGAGAGATCTTATACAAAAAAAATCTTGTTTTGCTGTTGAGAAAAAATAGCCCCAGTTTTTTTAAAGGTAAAGGTTTAGGAACAAGCTTTCATTAGTGGGCGATAATTTTGTCACAGCTGGTGAATATTCAGTCTGTGATAGCACCCAAACCCTTTTTGGATGACAGAACTGCGTTAAAATCTGAGGGAGAATAAAAACCTATGTGCCATGTTTTGTCCAACAAACACAGATAATCTGGCAGGTTGATTTGAATAGGCCCACCTGATGGTCCACAGCTGCAAAACACATTAAGACTCATTTGTTGGGCTGGAAAATGAGCTGGATGCATTTTGCAAAGTTTCGCAGCCTGTTGCGTTAACACAGGGTTGTGTTAACCAACATGGGGGTACTCACTGACACTACTCATCTAGGCTTACATCTACAATAAAAAACCAAGAGGTTCCCTTGCCCTTGTAAATACATACTTAAATCATGCTTGGAAAGTTCACTTATACATTCCCAGAAATAATGTGAAATGACGTGAGTTAGATATGATCCCTGGCTTTAAAATATCCCCAGCCTGGAGTCATTATTCAGCCACTGCTGCTGATAGAAAGCAGCTTATAGTGCTAGCCTTAAGACTTCCAGAGCTCTCAGCACTGAGAAAAACACACAACCTATCACCATGGCCACAACACGGTACACATCCACACAGCTGCAAGTCATCAGTGCATAGTGATAGCTGTCCAAATACAGAATACAGTAACTGTGTTTTGCTTAAATCCTCCATTTTTTGTAAGAGAGGAGGGGTCTACAGTTTGTGTGTCTGTGTATGAGCATGTGTGTGCGCACTTACAGGTGTGTGCACCCGGGCATGTGTGTATATAAGTTACTGTGCTAGTTGCAGCCCAACAGGACGCTAGATCACAGGAAGGTGAGAGGGAGTGGGGGGGGGGGGGAGTGGGAGGCTGCTGTTGCTATGGTAACAGTCAGGCTGGCCTAAGCCTCATCTCCCTGCCCCTGTGTTTGTTGGAATTGTGGGAAGAGACACGGGAGGAGGGGTGTCCTGAAACCGCAACTGCTTCTAAAAGAACAGTGACAACATTATCAGACAATAGCTTATACTCTATTCAAACAGATACAGAGATGACACATGAGGGGAGGGAACAAAGGAGCACATAGTAACTACGGTAGACAAGATACAGTAGGCTAAACAGGAGGATACAACTACACTGTAACGAAGATACAACATTTACTAATACAGGCAACATAGTTCTAACATTTTCACTATACTAAAATATTATAGATATATACACAATTATCAATATATTTAAATCCTTTTGCATTAATTTATAATCTTTTCGGTAATTGTCAACACTTTTATGCATTCTATTGATGGGGACAGGCAGGATTTAGGAGGGGATAAGAGGAGAAAGGGAGCAAGAAAAGCCTGATTTTACCAAACCACCAAGGATGAAGAAGACCATGAACAGGCGTCCCAAGGTGGTTTTTGCATAGACATCCCCGTAGCCCACTGTAGACATAGTCACCATCAGCAAGTAGACACATTCCCAATAGGAAAGTGACTGGGAGTTTTGGAAGTTTTCCCAAGGATCCCCTGAGTTTTCCACCTAAAAGGAAAAAAAGGGAGAAGGGGGAAATGATGAGACATGACCCTGACATGACCATGACCACCAATTTGTAAACAGTGTCTTTGCATAAAGAAACAGTTTAATCAAGTTTGATTAAATCCAGCAACCAGTGCTCATGTGTTCATCTTTGCTTGAGTCATATATTCTTTGTATATTGAGCTTAGGCTGCCATCTGGTGGTAAAGCAGTGTGAGAAACAGATAAACAATAAAAGTAATTTGAAAAAAACTTAATACATTTGCTGAAGAAATGATGACACACTACACACAGTGATCAGTGTTTTTTAATTATTATTTCTGAGGCATTTTGACTTAGATGGATATCACTTGAACAGCAGAAATTGTGGTTGGACGGTATATGTTGCAGTGCGTGTTATATTAATAAATATCTCTATTGTCTCTTTCTTGTCAAATACATATTCAATTTAAAGTCATATGATGTTTCACACTTAAGTTATATGGATTTTTTTTAAATAATTACATTTACACATATAGTATCTTGGTGCTTGTTGGTCATAATTTATCCACCTTTTATTTACCACTGCATACTTGGAAGTAGGGATGCACTGAACCTGTGTATCAACCTGGTGGATCCTTTATTGGACATGACCAGTCCACATTAAATACAGTCTTGTCTTCCGTGCCATTATAAAACTTTTATTTCTGCCGTCAGTTACATTCACTCAGTCATGGCGGACTGACAACTCTGTGTTTGGTTCTCCAGCAATCCCTGGCCTCATGTCAGTTAGCTACCTTCCAACTGGCTCATTAATCACTGGACCCCACTGGCCCTCACATCTGTCCACTTACCAAATGTATGAATCCAGCAGCTGTAAGCCATGTGCTTATGAAGATGGAACACAGGTTCACCAGCTTGATGGAATTGCTGAGTAGAAGAAGAATCAAAAAACTCTCAAAGACATTCAGACATTCAGAGTGAAAGGAATTAAACTGAGACTCGTGAGTTAGTGAAAGTCTCACTCACAATAACTTTTAGACTCACAATATTTTACATTTAGGAAAGTTGAGACGGGAATGAAATTAGATCATGGGCATATCAATAAACAGAATATTGAAAAACTGTAGTATATAAATGATGAAAAGGAAAATAAAAGGCCAATGACATATAGACTGGGTCTGAAAAATTAAATTTAAATTCCAAGTCTGCATCAGAAAGATGAATTTAATAAATAGTACTGTAGACTAATGTATTACTTACATAAGATGTGACAACTATATTTATATAACACCATAAAATTATTATTAACTTAAAAATGCAACTAAGATACCTCATAAAATATGCTTAAGACATGTGGTTAAATCTACGTAATTGCTACCACATAATGTGGCAATTCCACATGATATATGAAAATACTAATTATGTCAGCACTTTGTAGAAAGTTCAGACCAGCCTCATTGTCAGACATACTGGGGGGGGGGGCAGTAACAGTGAAGGTGCTACTGTAGGTGGATGTGTTTGTGAAGAAGGCTTTATACTAACCTTGTTTTCAAGATATTCAAAAACTGTAAGATTTCCGAGAACTGTATCAATCTTAGCGCTCTCAGGAATCTTAAACCTTTGAGAAAAAGAGAGAGAAAGACAGACAAAGAGACAGAGAGAGAGAGATTAGCATATAATAAGTGCAGACAAAACAACTGATGGTAATATCACAACGGATTCATATTCATGCATATTGTATCCATAAATTGGGTGTTTTTTAAAATATCTTAACAGTGGCAGCAGAGGGATATTACAGCGGCAGCTGAGAAGAAAGACAACTAAATGTAGACAACATGTACATGAGCAGAACAGAAAAATGCTCTATATATATTGTACTACAGAGCTTAAGCAAAATCAATTCAAAATTGAGTCTGTGAGACACAAGAGGTTGAAACAAAACACTTTATTCTCGATGATGTCTTGGATTTATTTATGAATTCATAAATGTTATATGGCCTACTTTACATGAGCCTCAGTCTGAATCCAAGAGCAGCTCGCTGAGGGATTACAGCACAATGTGACACCTGCCTCATTGTTTTTTTACATAACACAACTGATCTCATGAAATGCGTGCAAGTACACATGCCTGTGGTTTTGTGTATGTGAGACAAAAGGTGTTGTGAATTCCTATTGAGACGATCTCTACAATCAGTTTACAACCTGCGAATATAAGAGAGTGGCCATAAACTCATCACCAAACACCAAAAAAAACTCAACCAACTCTAACCGTGAAACAACAGTCAAGATCTGGAATAATTAGGTCATCATCATAAGCAACTCTTGAGTACTAATGCCCTTACCCCAGCTGAAGAGGATGCATAAACAGGACCAGACTGAATGGTAAGGTCCTGCCTGCCTTCCCTTTTCCTCCTGCGCATGATGGCCCTGCCTCACCCTGTACCCATTCTGAAAGAGATCACCACAGGACTTCTTTCGCCTCCATGTTTCCTGGAGGTTCTCCAAATTAGCATCACTCTGTGTACGGTGGTACACAAGCAGCTTAGGAGGAATCATTGTTTTTGATTTTAAAAAAAACATCAGGGAAATTCCTTTCTCTTCTTGTCAAGATAGGAATTAAAAATCTGTGATCCAAAAGATTCAAGGATTAGTTTTCCAAAAGCACCTCCGGAAAATAACAAGAGATAATTCCTGGTAAAAGCGACGCAGGAAGCAAGGCTCTCCCTTTCCTCGTTGCTGCACCACTAATGTAAAAAGTTCCAGGTAATGAAAAAACACCTCAAATTCAAACAAATATTGTTAAATCAATGGTCACTGCTGCAGACAGACAAGCTAAAACAGACAGCTAGGTCTGTATTGTCTGTCTAATCATGTCAGATTTGCCAGGGATTGTGTCTCTGTGAGCAAAATGTCAGCTCTAATATAGGTGGGTTTTTTTTTCTTTTTTCAATTTTTGTTACAGTGTCTTTAATCCCCACAACCCAAACAGATTTAACTTTCTCATGCCCCTTTCAGTGCTCTACTATTAACGCTCATTAAGCTTTGTCCACATCAACACACAGCTGTGTTGAATATATTTTCTAAAAAAAAAAGTCTGAACCCTGCCAGGGATTAGAAGAGATAAAAATAAATTGAAAATAACGCCAAACAAAAACAATAATCCTGACTTCAAAAGTAGCGTCCCATTTCCACAGGGACAATTTCAAACGTCTCTCTGACAACAAGCTGCAGGTAACAGCTATTATGCAATTCAGGACTGGGGTCAGTTACTTTCAGTTCAGTCAAAGTGCAGTAAAATCTGATTTGAACTTCTATTAGAATAGGGATCAAATCTTAATTCAAACCATAAATTCAAAGGTCATCTTAAAATTACTTCTCATTATTTTAGAGCACTAATAGCTTGTAATGAAGAAAGGTGGGAAAAGTGGCCTCTAAAGCTCTTCTTTTTTTCATTCTTCACACAATTACTGTACTTCCATTATCGTACTACATTAAAGCAAATGTGTATTTCCGAGTATGAAGTCAATTTGTATAATTCTCTGGGGAATTACTTGAAGAATGTTGTTTGGGTATTATTCCATTTTTGAAAAATGTATAGAGATTAAATAAGACAATGTGAATAGTGTTTATGCTTAGCAAGACTGTGTATATGTGTTTTGCGCAAAAGGTTTAAAAAAGTATAAGCAAAGTATGAGCTGATCATCTATGTTAATGTAACTCTGAAAAGGGGGCAGGTAATATACAATATTTCTCTTTTTAGTCATGGAATACATATGTTTACTAGACTGAAGTGTATGCGTGAAATTCTGTGTTGGAAGTATACACACAAATGACTGAACAATACTAATAAACTGGTCTGCATCACTGTATACAGAATTGCAAATTTGGCATTCATTACTAGAGTACAAATCTTACATTGTACCAAAACAGTGATGGCCTCCAACACGGTGTTTATACTGTACTTCTGTGTGTGTAGTCGTGTGTATGTGTGTGTTGGGGGGGGGGCTTGTATTTAATACTTTGTGGGACAAATATCTGTTCTCCCATCTGGGGATAAGAATCTCGCTCTGCAACATTTTACAACGTCCTGACAAGTACAGTGGTGTGTGCATGTGTTGAAAAACTCTCAATGAATTTCTGGTCTCTTGAACATGTGCTTGTGTATGAGAAAATCTCTTTCCAACACATGCCAAAGCCTCTCGCACACACGTGTCAGCCGGCCAGATGCTCATTCAAAAAGGTTTTTCTGGTCTGTGCCCACTCTTACTTCATTGAGGCTTTGCAAGCCAGAGCACAGCCTCTCTGTCACATGTTCTGGCACAGCAGCCTACTGGGACCTTTTATCAATCAGCAGTCTGGGATGGTTCATCTGGGATAATACTGACAGTCAACCCAGCCAGGATTAGATTATACAATGCTACACTGCACTAAACACACACACATGCACACACACACACACACACACACACTGCTAGTGTACGCAGCATTGGTTTCTACAGGACATTCATTCTGCGTAGACAGAGCACACATATTAATGTTTAATTTTAAAAGCAGCAGCACTTCTTCCCAGATTTAAATTATAATACAACTCATTGCATATACAATACTTCAAACATGCAATGCAGCTAGAAGCTCGGCTACAGCAAAGAGGCTTAAACTTCCCACAAATGAGTTTCCCTCCCCTGAATGTACATGGAGGCTTCCTGCCAGCAACTGAAGGGCCATATAAGGCAGATGCACTCATGCCAGTGTCAGGTACTGTAAGCCTCTTTCAGCAGCAAAACACAAGAGATCAACAAACAGTCTACTAGAGCACCACTAGGAGGCAGTAGCAGGTTAGAATAAAAGCCATGCCCGAAGGCTACCACAGTAGTGTACATTTTCAAAGCCAGTGCAGCTTCAAATCCCCAACATTTAGGTTGATACCATATAATACTGACATCAGTAAACTGAGGATTGCAAAATTATCTTTAAATAACCTCATGGTGCCACTTACTGTCAAAGATCTTTCTATTCCGAAAATCATCCAAACCAACAGTGCAGTTTCCTGCGGTTTTTAAAGATTGAGGATTAAAGTGTAGAGTTAGCTGGCGAGGTGTGAACTGTAGAGAGCTCGGACACAGTAGCCACAGTAGGAGCCAGCATATTTCAAACAGCCATATGCTAATCCTTCAACGCTAGGTCTCTCTTGGGAGCAATGCTCAGTGCAAGATTAATTCCTTTTTCAAGGAAGAACTCTGCATGCCCTCTTACATTAGCAGCACATTGTTCTCCTCCTATTAGTCCAATGTCCAATTTGCAGAGGCAGAGAGAACATAACTTTAAATGCATACAGCATATACTTCCTCGGGTACAGAGTGGGTGGCTACACTACCACAGAGTGCAGGGCAGAACCCCTATTAGTGGTCTTTTTATTAACTGAGTACACCTCCACTGGTTTTCCAACAGCCTTCTCATGCAGGACCACAGCTGAAAGAGCGAGATACAGTAAGGCACTGTAATTATGATGTATTACACTGGCTGTGGTGTGTATTCCCCGGCAGTGAACGGAAAGAAAAGCTGAAGTAGTCTATTGGGAATGCAGAGCACAACACACATTCTTAACAACCAATCTGGTTTTCTCTAACAAAGACTGTTAAGGGACAAAATATACACTTAACTAAATGAAAGTAGCACCAATTATGGATTAGTCTAGCGATTATTAGGAAAACCATTATGGCCCTGTCAAGCTTCCTACAGGAAGTGAATGAAGACATATAGCAGAGAGAAATAGTCTTTAGGGAGGTAGCAATGTCATTTATATATCAGTGAAGGTTGCCATCTGAAACCAGATCAGGAATAATGAAGAAATAATAATTATTGTAATTTCCCTCTTGCATTGATTAATTGTGCTTATTTACCTGTCACAACATGGTATCATATGTTCTAGTTTCCATATTAATACAGGATATAAGTTACTAATCATGATTCCTGTCCTAACCCCTCCGAGCCTGAACAGACACTTACAATGTCCCCATTAGTATTCTGGGAACTATCACCAGCCTGTTAGAGTACACCATATCCTCCTGCAGATCAACACACTGTTAATTTTATAACTGAGGCTTTGCAACATTTTATGTAGCCTTTAACATGTGGGAAAGTGCACCACCAGTAAACACACACTTAAGCCATGCCAGTGGGAGTTACTGTTATTATACAGTGCGGTGGTTATATACTGTATGACCTACACTGCAAAAATAAACGTGCTCTTTAATGTTTGAAGGAGAAGTCACCTGATATGCCGTCCTTGCAAAAATAGTCCTTAAGATTATTCCCTTTTGAAAATAACATTAATATCTAAAGTATCTCTCAAAACGAATAAATTGACACTTCTCAGCTGCTATTAACAGTATACACGAGAACTCACGCTACAGCTGGCACTGTATAGAAAAAGGAGTCTCTGCTTTATATTTCTACCGCAGATGCAGGGTATTTAATGATCACAGGTAATTATTCACTGCAGAATGTCAAGCAGCAGCCAGATCACCATTTCACAGTCTTTCATCATCCTCATCAAGGCCCTAGCACCAACGATTTTCTGGGGATGAGATGAGGACACCTTACATCATGAATACCAGAACCCAGATTACTTGACTTGGCCATATCTAATTAATTGCACAGCTTGTTTCTTGTGAAATTCATGGGCCACAGTGAGCTCCTTGAGAAACCTTCATCACCTAAGAGATCAGACATTCACAGTTGCGTATTACTTCACAGATTTTGTGATTCCAGTGAGCTTGTTAAAAAAAAAAAGAACATACACTGACAGATAGAAGGCAGACCCTTTTACATCCCTGAAATTCTGATAGTAAGTCACTAGTTTATATTCTGGAATAAACAAATAATTATGGTTTATTACACCTTGTGTGTTAATTTCATAGTTTCAGCCATCATTATTAGTTATAACAACATTGTACTCACCAAGGTAATCGCTACAACTATATGCAAGTCATACAGGGCAAGTTATGAGCAGTCAGGCAAATAGACAGGTTGTGAACAAGCAGTCTGGCCAGAATATTTAAACAACTTTATTTTGAGGTAAAATTAGAATGCAAGCACAACCAAAATGTATCCCTCATTGCACAGGAAAACTCACAGCAGACATTTTGACTTGGCTTGACCTTGACTTGGCCTTCATTAATTTTATTATTTTATTATTTTCAGTGATTTTCCTACAGTGAAAAAGCCCTGTCACTGATGGGAGTGATGCCAAAACTTAAAAAGTTTGACCAATGTTGTAAAAAAACAATACAAAACAAAACAAAAAAAGCAGGATTATCCTTTAAATGTACCTAAATAACATGCATTATATATACATGTAGTCTTTCTGAATAAAAGGTAGCTGTCCATGTCAGTGTTTAACTTCATAGGTGTTGATATTTTTATTCATTGTCAGGCCTTTTACTACAGTTCCTACACCTCCTTGTACTACAGTTAATATAACAGCCTTATATTCTGACTGAATTTGGGTTAGCATGTACCTAAGATCCTGAAATGAAGTATGGCAACAATGTCTAGTATTATATATGGTTTTAAAAGTGGGGTAGCAGTGCACCCGAAAAAGAATACAGCTACAAAAGAACTCCATACTGCAGTGCAATTTAACGCACAATACTCTGAATTCACTGAGAAAAGTAGGTCATTATGTAATACAGGTTAGGGTGTTTTCCTGTCTGCTCATGCAAGAGTGTGTGTCTATTTGTGTTTGTGTACGTGTGTATGAGGATAACAACACATGTGTTTGTGTGTGCTTTTTGTGTGTGAGTGTGAATGAGCCCATTTGATAGCAGTTATGGACTGCTGTGAGGTATTCCAGGTGCAATGCCTGAACACGGCAATTACCAATAAATGTGAAGCACAAATACACACACATACACACATGACCACAGCTTTATTCCGAGTCACTCTCCATCCCATTAGCCCATCCACTCTACTGTGTCTGTGTTCCCTGAAACATCAGAGGAACCCAGCCCTGTCACTTTCGATGATGAGGAAAAGTTGACTGCAGCCCCGAGCAAGAGGGCCTCTGAGACACACTCCCAGTAATGGGGAGACAGAGGGGGGACTGAGAGGCAGAGGGAGAGATAGGGAGTGATAAAAAGGAGGGGTGACACGTGAAGATTGAGGGCAAAAAGAGGAATGGAAAAAGAAGAGTGGTAGGGTGGTGGGGATGAGGAAAAAAACATGGAAAACTGCAAAAGAAAGCAAGGCGAGGCAAGGCTATACAGTAAAAAAAAAAAAGAAAGAAAGGGTGGATTCTGAAACAGAGAGAAAGAAACAGATGAGAGATTTATGCAGACTTACCAAGCCAGCTTCTGTTTAAGTAGACAGAGACAAACACAGGAGGAACAGTGAAGAAGTCGACCACTGAGTTGACCTCCAGCCAGAACCACAGCTTATCATTGGCTGCTATAAACTATCAAAAGAAAGAGGGATGGCATTTAAAATGACAAATTTTAACTTTAAGTTATTCAAAACACCACCATACCATCACTGCCCACCATTCAAACCACAGGCTATGTCTTCCCCTGGCATTGCTGACATACTGTAAAGAATGACAAAAGCTTCACCCCACTTGCTGAGTCATGCAAAGGGGTTGGTGGTGTAAGCAGCTTATGAGTTTATTTATTCATTCATTCAGGATGTCAGGCTTGCATTCGCACCACTGGAATGCTGCTCTGGCATGACAGCCATGCTAGCAACATTATTACAACAGTGTCTGTCTAAACTAAAGGCATGCTGTGTGAATATTCAGGGTGGGTGTCTGCTTATGTAAGCATTGTTGATTGTCCTGTAAAAATTATTCTTTCTTTTTTTTTACCAAAACTTTAAAATACTTTCTTAAAATTATATGGCTGTGTGCATATTGTTTGTGTCAGTGTCTTTAGCAGTAAATGTGTACAATACTGTATATGCATGTAATCTTTACATGCATGTGAGCATGCAAGTGTATGTGGCATCTTACCCGCAGACCAAAATAAAGAAGGAAGAAGACATTGAAGGCCATATCGATCTGTAACGTGAAATCTTTGTAGAAGTTCTGGCAGGATTCTATAGGACTAGAGAACAGAGACAAAGAGAAAGAGAGAGAAAAATACATTACTCACAGGTTAAACACATGAACTGATACTGTAGAGTAAGGGTCTTCCTCTTCTTTCCAATCATGAACACAAAGGTGGCCAAAACTGGGGGGCCTCGCCATATTTTCATGATATGAATGTTATTTTCTTGTTTTTTTTTGTTTTTGTTTCTTTGTTTACAGTTGGTGTATGAGCTTTGTATACCAGTGTGTTGAAATCAACAATCACAACATTAAAAAAGAATACTAAATAAGAACTGCCCATATTACTATATGTCACAATATTCTATGTACACAAAATCACATAAAACAATCAAATTTATATTTACTGTTATGCAATACATCACACAGAACACACAGAAAACAAAAACTTAAGTATCTCCTTTTGTTGGTTTATAAATCACCATCATCATTAGTTCAGACAACAACATTTGGTAAAACAATTCGATCATATCATCTCAACACAATCCCACCAAAAGATGAGTAATTATCGCTTTTCCTTTTTCTCTCCTGTCATGAATCTACAGTATGGAAACAAGGTTAATGTCAAATGGTGCTAACCAATCCTTACCATTTAAACTGACCGGTCTTTGCAAAAAAATATATTTTACATTTACTCAGTAAACATACATCTGTCAAATGTTAATACATCTAATCAAAATATGGAATTATGAACACTATTACTAGTACCAGTTTAGTGGTTTGCCATTGAATTTCACTGATATCCTGCAATTCCTCTTTTTAGCACTAGGGGGGTCACAGAACAAGATAAAAGACCTAGTTGAAGAGTCAATCACATGAAGATTAAACAGCTGAAAATTAACTGAAATTGGGAGTTAAGAACAGTTGCTTTGATGTGACGGCACATTCACCATGCATAAATTATTCAGCATCTGTCAAACACAAATATTCCCGCAGATATTCCCTCATATGACAGAAGCTCCACACAGAGAAAAAGACTGCACAGCTCTCTGCATTTAAGAGAGTGCGATAGCTAGCTGGGTGTTCCTTAAAAAAGGCAGATGATGATGATAAATGAGTCATGATCTGCCTGGTCTGTCATATAATCCATCTTCACGTTTACCTTGTTATGATTAACCATTAGCAAGTGGGTGCTCTAAACAAAGCAATAATAGGTAGCATGCCCACCCCATTTGTCACTTGGACATGGGCCCATAATACTGTATGTTGCTCCTGAGTAAGGAGGAAATCCCTCTGTGGGAGAATCATGAATATGCATGAAGGCTTGCTTGGCTATAGACGACCTTTGGGAATGTATAGACTGGCAAGGGAACACACACAAGGCTATTACAAGAGTACACAATTACAAGTCCCATACTTTCAAATTAAACATTAAAGTGTACATTTGTATGTATGGAGCCCATGGGGGCACAGTGTGAGATCCAGGATAGAGTTTACTGCATAATGAGAATCTCCAGAGGTTGAGGAGTGAGGCTTAGTCATCTTCCAGTTTACATCAAGTATTTTCTCACATGATGATCCATTAAAATAGATGACTGAGTACAGACATGCCAGAGAAGACGTATGGCTCCAAGAAGATGATCCAACTTCTAATTCCTGAGTGTGTGGTCTGTCTCGAGCATATCCTAAGGACTGATGTGATCTTTAAGATGATGTAAAACCCTGGCCCATGTCCAAGATAATTAGAATGAATCTGGCTTCTGGGGCAATTGTTTTTAAAAAAACAGATTTCATTTGGTTGAAAGGCATTTTCTCATAAAGTGCAATCAGACTTCTGACAAAGGTTAATTTGCATCTGACCCTTCAAAGGAGTTAACATTGATCTGGCCTAAATACTCAATTATTTACTCACCACCAGCATCTCCACGTGATTCTGTAGGAATCAAACTAAGCAAGCGTACAAACACAAACCTGTCATGAATCATACATACAGCCTAAGCACACATAATATTCCTGGGGTGATTAAATGCCATTTTTTCTCGATATAGCCTGCAGGTTGAGACGGGCCTCACATCCATCTACAGATTAAAGCTCACTTGCCCCTCTTCCTCCCAAAACGAATCTGAAACCATATCCTTAGCTAACCCTCACGGACAGGAAAATACACTCACAAGCACATATGAGCACACACACACACACACACACACACACACACACACACACACACACACACAAACACACACAGATGGTGCACACGGAAGACACCATTTGGAGTGGTCACTATGGCGTTTCCCTTTAGGCCCAGCTCTGGCCTAATTCTGAATAACTGATCATCCACAGTCATGTGACCCAAAGCATTCTCAATAACACAGTGAGAGCATGGCGGCTCACAGCAGGGGCTGAGTGGTACATTGAATTTGTCTTGATTTTGTATTATAAGACAACACAATAGCTACACTCTGGAAGCTTTCATTTAGTCATTATTTCATAGTAAAGCTTATCATTAACTAAAGTAGGGGGAAGACACACCAGGCAGACCTACGTTTTCTCTCTTAAACTCAGAGGCACAATAGAAAATTAAGACTTATTCAGGACAGGATGGGAGAGGTTCCCACAACATATTACTGTAGAGCTGCTGAATGGGTTTCAAAACACATAAAAATGATAACATGAGCTGAAGAGTAAAAATAGAAATTAACCAGTTAAATATGGCAAGTCAACATGCATAGTTTTATCATCTGTCAAAATAAATATAGGCTCTTCTTAAACATAACTGTGCAAACAGAGGAGCAAAAAGCAAATAGACAAAAAATAGATGTACCGTATGAGGAGAGCTAGAGTTTGTGTGTATAGTCAATATTATATTTATATATATTATATATTTGTTTTTTAAATCACTAATCAACATTCTTATACTGAAAACTGAAAAAAAAAGGTTTCAACCATAGTATCAAATCCTCAAAGAATTATCCCTCAACTCTGCAGTTTTGTTTTTATGGCCCTAAACTTTACTTTTTTAGGTTCGAACACATTAACCTTGAGTCAGCTAATAATGCTCTGATAAACCTACCGTACACTGCCTGCCCAGCACCAAACTAGCTCGTAAAAATTTTGCAGCTAAAGAGACAGATATTTTCCCTAGGAGTTGGTGGAGACCAAAAACAAAACAAAAAGAATGAATATTAGACTTACATATGCAAGGTGCCCAGAAACAAAACTCCAAATAAATACTAATGTTGCAATGTATCTGCTGGATGTGTAAAATAGGAAACATTTTGATAACCCCTTCACAACTTTATAAGGTGATAGTAAATGTCAGTGTTGTGTTTGCAGCTTGTTGCGCTGCCCCCAAGTGGCCAGAAAACTAACTGCAGGTTTAAATTTATATAATAGGGGCAAAATTATGATTTTTGGGGAATTGCAATAAAGCAATAACAACTATGGCCTCAGAAATTCAGCCTAGTATCCATGGGAATTGTGTTCACATTGGATAATTCTGCAGCATGTTCAATGCCACTGCAGGAAGTAATGTGTCGGTGTGAATGTCAGGGTATAGCACATCCAACTTTAAAGCCAGTGGCCAGAGTTTACCCATCATCACTCTTGACACCGTCACAACAAAAATTGCTTAAGCTTCAGAAATGTAATATTTGGCAGAGCTGTTGTATTGGATTGCATTATCCTGTACATGTGTTCCTGTGTCAGTGTTTCCTACAGAAAGAGCATGTAAGACAAGACGAAATCCTGATTCCCACTCTCAATGTCACTTCACACTACACAATCACATGGGATTCCTGGCCACAAGCTGCCAGTGTCCTGCAGAAAATAGATCTGCCCACCACAGTTCTTATTACTCCTTAAGCCCTGGCACAGCCTGGGGTTAAACCATCGTGCCTGACAGGAAGAAGAGAGACGAGAGAGAGAGAAGAAGAGAGAGGAAAGAGAGAAATAAAGACAGCAGAAAGACATAGAGAGATAAAAGAGACAGAAAGAGAGGAGACATAGTGACAGTAAGAGGGAGAGGAAGATGTGAAAGTGACAGAGTGAAAAGGGAGGGGGACAAAGCTCCCAGAGGTACTGAGGACAATTTGTCTCATATATATATATAGCACACATTGCTAGTTTTAGGCCACATGGAAATTGCCTGAAGATTCCAAAGCTTCTGTAATAAACTTGCATATTTTTGTGTTTGAGTCAGTGAATGTCTGCAACACACTAGGCCTTCTTTCCCTTCTCTAACCCTACTACTCCTTATTAGCAAAGCCAGCACTAACACACACACAAAAACACACACACATACACACACACACACACATGCAGACATACACAGGAGAACAGAGATTGCCTGAGGGAAGGCTGCAGAGCATGTGAGTCTATTTCAGGATATAAAATGTTTCCTCACGTTAACCTCCTCTGACCAGGCACTCTGCCTCTGGAAAACGCAACCAGAGAGGTAAAACTCATTTGTTCACAAGGGCAAAAAGAGTATGTTCATGATGATGTTCTAAAAATAGTCGTAAACACCTTCAGTCAGTCAGCAGGAGCCAGCCCTTTGTTAGCCTGAACATGACCTTGGCAAGCTGCAGGAGCAACAGCAAGGTTGCCCCCTGAGAAGACAACAACAACACACTCCTGCCAGCTTGACTAATGCTCACAACCATAATGCAAAACACCAAATCTCTGAACTGTCTTACTGCTCTAGTGAGCATAAGCATCTTGGAATATAGTTACAAAATTGTTAGGATTATTGTTAGTATTCAACTCACCCAATACAATATACAACCAAAAAGAAAAATAGGGCCACATTTAGAATGTGATTCGAGCACAATAACTGAATATCTTGCTCATATGCCATATTTCTCAGCATGGAGGAGTCTGTAAAGCTGAAAGAAGGCCAGGTTAGTACTTAAATGACTGATTTAGGTCAAGGCACATTACTAAAATAAGAAATACTTTAACACCTACAAGGGCAATGGACAAATAAAACCTCTGCAGGGAGGCTAAAAATAGATAATTCAATGTTTTCATCTGAATGCAAATGACTTGCATTCCCCTTCAAGCTTTTCCTCTACAAAGATGTTATTTATTTTAGACTCTAAAGGAGTAGGTTGTGAATAAAAATAGCACATCACTAAAAGAAACCACAACTACACATGGAATGCTTAACAACGCAATAAACTAAAAGGAAATACTAAATGTTTAAAAAAATAAAAAAAAAGAAGTAAGGACACTAGGATAAAAAGGAGCTGTATCTTGCTGAACAGCATCTGGTAATACCATCACTGCCTGGTACAAAATCACTATCCAGACTCTTCTCATTTGTGGTTCCGCGATGGTGGGATGAGCTACCCAGCTCCATACGGTCTGCTGACCCCTTTGGTGCATTCAAGAAACGCCTGAAAAATCAGCTCTTCTGTGAACACCTCGACACTTGAGGCCCTTAAACTTTTTGGCATGTTGTTGATTGTTGCACTTCTCTCTTATTTCTTATGCACTTGTCCACTTCCTGTTGTGTCTTACTTTATATTTAAAAAAACAATCTTTTGTCTAGTGCTCTTTCTCATTGCATTTGTACCTGGTCAGCTACTTGAGACTTTGTACCACGGCTCTCCCGGAGTCACTGTCCTCTAACGCTTGATTGTCTTGTCTCGCTTGTAAGTCGCTTTGGATAAAAGCCAAATGACAAAATTTAAATATCTTTGCAAGAGAAATTACACTTCTACTAGTTCATGGTTAATTTATTCATTTTTTTTTTTTTTAGAACAATCCCTCCTAATCCTCTCATAAAGAAAAGAAATCTATCCCTTCTGACCTAAATTTTTAGATAAATTTCAAATCTTTATTAACTTAACAACAAAAAAAAATTCTTATCAAATTATTAAATGTATTTTCAAGCTGGCTTTTGAGTTCACTACAGCACTGAAACAGCCTGAGTGGAAATAAATGATTTGGATGATTAAAAAAAAAAAAATTATACTGCTGTATTTCCCCATTTGGATCAGTTTGTTCTGGCGGGTGTGAAAGTACTGTCAGACAAACTTGAACATGGTGGGTCTGAGTTCACCTCCGACTGTACTCTGGTGTGAATGCTATTCAACCAACCACAGGGGTAAGTGATTTATGATTTTAGCATGAATTCCAAAAGCTAAACTACTATTAATAAATGTATATGATCCATGTGGTGATCATGGAAGCTGTTGCAGTAAATTGCAATATACAGTATACTGTATATTTAGATCATTTGGTAACTGAAGAAACCCCCACCCACCACCCCAAATATTACAGTATGGCATGTTCTGCTGTTTCTGGCTGTCAATCACTATTCATGGCATATGAGGTCCAGTTGTAGCCACAAATAATAATAAAAGTGGTGTAAATTGTGGTTTTTGTATAAATTCACTCAGGAACACTGGTAACAATTTTTATAAAATGAAATATTTTTTTATTTTTTGGGGGGTTTTCTGGTAAGTTGCCATGAATTGACACAGTGGCTACAAATTCCAAAAAAAGCTACAAAGCCACTTAAATTTCAATCTCATCTCATGTTTCTCATGAGAGTGGGTCATGCTGTGTTCATCCTCTGGTCTAAAAATAGCCCTTTCGCTCGGCATGGTGGGATATCAGGAAACCGCAACAGCAAATGGCCTTTATATTGCCATGGTAACGTTGATCAACAAAGAGGTTGGACCATTCGGTGTGCACTGATAACACAAAAAAAGGATCAATTGCAGACTAACTAAGCTAATCATCTCCAAAGCAATTTCTTTCATTAGACTTAAATTAGTGTTTCATCCACCACATCCGCTAACTTCACTCTCATTGGAAGACTTGTTTAATGTAAAGCTTCACCACATGTGAGCTAAGCAGGACTCCAAAGGCTGTCTGTAGAACAAAGCTTAATTTTTGAAGTCTCCAGGGAGACGCTCCATGATCATAACATTAGCACTGTGATGTGCCATAGCATTTACAAAAGCCCATTATCTACATGTGACAATGATGCTTAATTTTCTCTCTTTTTCAGAGCAACTCACTCAGTTAAAAAGAGAAAATCTCCCTAAAAGTGTTGAAAAAATATTAAATGCATTTAGTCTCAAGATTTTGAAATGACTCATCGAAATGAGTCATTGCCTGTTTGTGGATTTAAATGTGAAGCCACTTGGGAATGGTGTCAGCTACTAATTAAGTCATCTCACGGTTACATGGTCTTCTCTGATCAACTCGGAGACTCAGATACTCCATCCAGACCTAACAGCCAGGTACTGTCAACGACACCCCAAGAAGGAGAGGTCCCTATATAGGTTATCCTTCATCCCCACAAAGTCTGCCAAGCTTGTCTCACTGCTCCGCCATATTTCTCACCTTACCCCATTAATTAGTCATTAGGTACTGTTTCTTTTTTCAGTGCTGACATTGATCGCACACTAACGATAGAGTTACAGGCAGAGGCCACTGTTTATTAGGCCTCTTAGAGACAAAATCGTGTCTCTGCGTGTACACGTGCGCGCTTCTGCAAGTTAATGCGCATGCAAGTGTGTGCATGTAATAATAATCCGTATGTGTGACAGGGAGGGATCGAGAGAGGAGAGAAATATAGAAACAGAAGTGGAGCAGGAACAAGGGCATCCCTTTAAGAGCAGCCTGCAGAGACTTTGTCCTACATTCCTCTTTATTTGTTTGATGGGAGCACAGAAGAGGAAAAAGAAGGGATGAAGGATGAAGGATGAGCCAAGGTATTAAAGCATATTCAGATGTGGGCAGGAGAGGACACTGTATCCTCCCATTGAAAATATCACCAAAATAGCACCAGTTTGGCAAGAGAAGTCTGCTGCAGAGGAACTGAAAAGGCGGTGTCTTATCACGCCATTTTATGTGTTGCACAGAACTGTGGTTAAAAAAACATTTTGTAAAAACAAACAGATGGACAATCATTCTCAGTGTTTACTGAAGCTACATCTTCACTCCCATTCATTAAAAAAGCAGTCCTCTTAACAACAACATGGTTGCCAAGTCAGTGACTACTATCCACACTCATTTGGGAGGGCAGCCATTTAATAATTTCAACTTCTTTTCAAATTCTGGGTTTTTGTGGCTCTTTGCTGCAGGATACTGGCCAACAGAGTCCCTGCTATGAAAACCCCACCTGCAGAAAGCGAGAGACAAAACAAATCCTCAGAGACTGGTGCCTGGCCACCAGAAAGGTACATTTTCTTCAGAGTTTTACCCAGTGTGTGTATGTGTGTGTTCATTCCTGCCCCAAGGGACTATACCCTGCTTCACTAAAGTAGACATAAAAGCCCATCGTGCAGTTGCAGCCTCCCAAGGTCCAACCCACATGCACTTATTCCACCACATGTCTCTTTTCACTTTTACCACAGGGACTCAACCATAATCCGTCCTATTACTGTTGCCTTTTTCACAGACGATTTCAGTTCTCTTCATCCGATGGCCAAAATGGCAGTTTGGAAGAGAAGGGGAGGCAAACCATAGATAGAGCCTGAATAGTTCATGAGTCTGTAACATGAGGCCTTCAGTAAGCTATTTGGTAGAGTAATTACTACCATTAAAAGAGTGACCTATAAATCTTTGCTCATTGATTTCCTCATTAACATTTAGTGGCAAGGAAGGTAGATGGAGAGAAGGTCATTTGTAAAGCATTTTTAGCATTTGAGTAGGGGGTGTGAATGTGAATCTGTTCATTTATGCATGTAGTGTATGCCCCTCCTCCTTCACACATGTAGGCACATGCAACACCTCACACAAGGTGGTAATCAGAAGAAGAGTATATGTCAATATTTGTGTCCTTGTGGCGAGTGTTCTTGGGAAGAATGAATGTCACAAATGCAACAAAAGACAGCAGAACTTTGAAGTTTAAGGTGAATTTGAGATCCAACCCTGTGCTCTGTGGTCTCTAGACTATAATGCTGTTTACTTGTGACAGCTAGTGTGGACCTGACGTGTGTTTTTCACAGTGATAATTGGGAACCATTTGCCCTTGGTGGGCCATATGATGCATCTTGGATTATTTTGAGTTTGGCAGCTTCAGACATCTTTGGCAATTAGATATTACATCAAATAGATTGTTGCGGAGACAAAAACAGACATAATAGATCTTTCTCAATAGACAACTGAGAGAGATTTACTGTCAGGTCAGTTGTGTAACATCTAACAATGGGTGTAGTGCACATGAGAGGCTCCAGCTGTTGCAGTGAGAGTATGGTTGTAACACAAGCATGGCCCTGTTTAGGAGCCCCCAGAGTCCGGTGAACCTGCTCTGGGTTGATCAGTAGTTCCCCTGAGAGGATGTGCACACTCATGTGAGCTCAAGCTTGAGCTAATCACAATGATGAGGGTAGAAACCAAGGGGGTGGTGGGGGAGGTGGGATTTTGGCCTTAGATAAATGGGAGCACAGAGAGAGAGGTTGGGCAATGCCTTTGGGATGCCAACTAACATAGAAACACACTAAAAATGCACTGTACGTAGAAAATACAAAGAGTAAATACTATAGTATGAGAAACTACATCCATACAGCAAAACAAAGTATTAATTAGTCTCCCTTTTTGACCCTGCTGGTTTGATGCTATGCCATGGTACATCTCTGCAAACCTTACTGTGTGTTTTCAACCTTCCTCTCTTGTTGTCTTTTGGATAATTTATCAATGTCTGCATATCTGTCAGTGCTGAAATGTCAGGTTAAATATGTAAAACATGTATGTACAGTATGGATATGTGGTACAATGTGGTACAGTGCTGCCCAATCAGGTAACTCTTGATGGATATTGGAGGTTAAATAATAAATAACCCTAACTGCAATAACTGCATGTTACTTGCATCCCACCAGTTCTTTCAGGCTGTATTTTCTAAAATGATTTAATGATTCATTGATTAATGATCATTACATGACTGATGATTGATTTAGAAAATTCCTTTGTGTGTTTAGTCATCATCTAAATATTAAGGAAGATTATAAACTTGTATGATATGAAATTTGTCTCTCGATCTCTGTTTCTGCTCAAGATATGCCAGAGGCAGAGAGGAAAACAAAGAGGAAGCAATAGAGGGATATATAAAGAAAGATAGAGAATGTGGAGGAGGAAGTAAAGGTTTTCATCCTGAGGTATAAATGGGTGACAGGATTCATGTTAAGAATAAATTCCCACTGCTCTAAAGATGAGACTGGTTGGATTGTCTTTTAGATTTACGTCTTTTAACAATTTTACATCTCCATCCCTGTTTTAGACACTCAGTTCCCTCAGGGACAGAATTTCACAGTTCACAGATACTGTATTAAAGTGAAAACAAACTACAGGAAGGTTGCCATTACTTAAAGATATCATGCTGCAACAGCCAGCAGAGGGAAGGAATATAATGAAAAAGTACCATATCATGGTCAAAATGTTTCAGTCCCAACATTCCATAACCGCAGGCATTATAATAAATATTTAAGGTTTTATTTTGTATAATCAATGGTGCATGAAATAAAGTTCACTCAAAGGCACACAGAGTTGGTGTACATGCAGGGCATGGTGACACATTTTGGTTATTTTATTGCCAGAGGCACATGGCATAATTCTACATAATTGGAAGTAAAATATTGCTTCCTTTGCTTTAATTTTGCTCTAAACCATGGTACTTTTAAAATGCGGGGAACAGTCAAGATCTGTGCTGCAGAAGTTTCATCTAACTGAAATCGTGAGGTGCAGAATTGCCACATATAGTCATAAGGTGCAACATAAAGTAGCACCTTAAATTAAATTAGCTTGTAAAATATATCACATTTGACTTCTGATGTTCCTTGTAAAAAAAAAAAAAAAATTTGAAAAGGTTATCATGACCCAAAGGAATTATGACCAAAACTATCATCAAATCAACAGAAAAAGCAGGCAGGATCAGCAAATACAAACATTTTAACCCATTTAATACAGTGACACATGGAAAAAGAACATCTTTTTTGTATTTCATGTTACATGGCAACAATTGTTTTGTTTGGTGAAAAATAGTTAAAATACTTCTGTATACACTGGAGTCCATTCCCATATCACACTACCTACCAAAGAGAATTAGGTTGAGCAAAATGTTCATTTTTGCCTGATAATGTAGCATCTTGTAACCATGGTCTGACCATGCACCTTACTGCCAAAGCTGATGAGTCAATATCCTTACCAGAGAGAAACTCATCTGACTGAAAATATATATACATTTTAAATTCCAAAATCTCCCTGTTAAAAGGTACTGTCTGGATCTGGATGGTGTGAAAGTGGCTGCAGTGGTTATCGGACAGATGCCAGGCCTGCAATCTGTCTCTGGGTGCCAGCCGGGGATACGCACAAACTGACAATACACACACTCACTCACTCACACACAGAACAAGATCCCCAACACATACAGTATCTGCCTGTCTCTGTTGCCATGGAAACTGACTCCCATTGACAAATCCTCAGATGCAGATGTGTGTGTGTATGTGTATGTATCATTGCTTGTGAGTACTTATGGGGGTGTGAATATGTGCATTTGCATTTCAGAGATTGCAGTGTGTGGATACGAGTAAGAATGCATGTGCACTAGTAAGTAGGCCAATGTAAATGTATGTAAAGTTAATTTTACCCAGTATAGCTGCCAGAGGATGTATGAAATGTCAAATGATCCAAAAAATAAGTAATGAAATTAATACTTACTCTGAAGAATCTATAAAGTATATTCCGAGGGCCCCGATGCTGAGTGCAAAGACCAACACCACCTGCAGAGAGAAAGAAACAGACGGAGGAGAAATTAATTTCATGCAAAAGAGACTTCTCATAGACCTACAAACGTTTTCTAACTCTGCTTATTAATGTACTACACAATGAACAAAGACTTGTATTCAGTTTGGGTGGACACAATAGACAACATTAGTTACAGAATCAGTAATTAAACGACAACTTTCCACTGTATTTGCAGGTTGCAGAACAGTGGACATTTTCAAAAAGCATTCACTGAATAATGAATGTTCACCTTCATGTCAGCAAATACAGCCTACTGAATGCTGGCAGTGTAAGGTCAAGCCAGCACAGTTATAGGAAGCAAAGAAAGGACACACATTTGTAAGCCTAACTGTACAGAAGAGCAGTGACAATGTGTGTAGGGGGTGTTGAGAGGAAGTGCTTAGAGAGGACTGCAGTTATCAAGTGTTGACGTGTACTCTTCAACTACTATGCTGAGTCAGTGCTTGCATTGTGTGAGATTGTGACCCTGCTGGACTGTTGTCTGCATAATGTTTCAGTGACTATATATGACTGGTAAGGTAAAGTCAGGTAAGGGAACTTAAGTTAATTAATCTTGTAGAGAGTCTAAAAACATAGTTTTGTTCAAATAATAATAAAGACAAACTTTGAATCCGTTTAAATTCATTAAGATCAGTGTGTTTCTGATTTTTATTAAATGACGCATTTCTTCAGATTATAATGCAAGAAATCATGGTTGATTATTAAAAGTCAACCTAAGGTAAGTAATTCTCGCTGGGTTTCACTTAACTAACAGGACTTTCACATCCTAACTGTGGAAGTTGGACATAGCCGGGATGTTAATGTCAAGGCTTTGTCATAACTAATTTCAGTCGTGTGCTTTGAGAATGAATAACTTCCACATTCACAGAGACCTTCATCTGTCAGACCATGAACAAACCCAAACATCTCTTCTTCCTCTGCCAGTGTAAGTGTGTTCATTTGAACTGAACACCACAGTAAAGGTGGCAGCACTTAAGAGCACAACACATTATTCAGCCACCAAACTCATCTATAGTGCAACAATTCAGCAATACAGTAGCACAAAATATGAATGCATTATTTAAATCTAATGTAATGCTGTATATCTTATAACAATAATTATACAGAAAAACTACAGTTAGATCCTGTAGCAAATACTAAAAAACTGAATCATTTTTATATTGGTAATTTATATGTCAGCTTCCACTTATTCCACTCCCTCGTAAAAAAAACAAAACAAAAACAGCCACATGTGCCTCAATAATACCCTTCAGCAAACTGCACTTGCAAACATTAGAGGTCATATCACCGTCATCATCAGTGCCACTATCATCGCAATCATCATCTTCTCAGCAGCTGGCCAGCATAGCGAGGCACAATAGTTCCTCCACTGTGATCCATTCTCCTATTCAGCGATCTCACAATAGAAGCCCACTGGTGTGGCTTATGGTGTCATTCATTATTGATGATAGGAGCTTGATTACTTTCATCTGATGGTCCTTTGGATTGATCCAATGCATTGTCGTTGCGGTACTAAGTAAACACCCCCATTCCACTGCATTTTTAATGGTTTGCCGCTTGAATGGAGGATGATGGTGATCCTGGGCACTGAGTCGTCCAGGGCCGGAATAACCTTACAAGCCAAAGACATCAATGATGCGCCGCACAAAGGAGATGGATAGCAAGCTGAAACATGATGATAACATCTGGCTTTTTGAATAAAAGGCATTTCACTGGACTGATTAGGAAAGGAAGCAATTGACTTGAGGGAATCATATGATCCAGAACCTGTTGTGTTTTCTATACAGAAATTAAAATATGTGCTTTTCCCACAAGATGGCATAGTATGCTTGTGGTGAGTTGCAGGTGCAAGGTGAACACCAAAGCCAAAGTGAGAAACCCCCTTTACACACAACAGCATTTGGATGTTAATGCTGCAGAAGCTCACACAGTACATTTAGATGCATATACACTGACATTTCCTTCAAGCTAATCTTTGCCTCTAATGTTCAAAGTAAGAGGGTCACATGGGGTTGAGAAAGAGAAAAGAGAGAAAGAGAGCAGTGGAGAAGGGGGCAGAGAGAGGGAGAAGTATGACTGAGCAGTCAGTGGTTGGTAGCTGAGAAGCTGAGCAGTGAACAGTGAAGACCCAGCAATGAGTTGAGGAGATAAGAAGCGTCATCATCTTAAATTGACCCAGTTATTCAGCTGTGAAAGCCAGTCCACCCCTTCACCCCATCCCCCCCTTTCTCCCTCTCTCACACACACACACACTCTCTCTCCACAGAATGTCTACGAAGGCTAACTGTCGACCTCAAACCCACAATCTACCAAAGACAACCAACCGAGCAGCCGCCACTGCAAATCAGGACCAATATAATAACACTCAGGGGAAACCTACAAGAATAGTGATGGTAGAGGGGCATTCCCTCCGTCTACAAATGAAATTGAGAAATTAAAAAAATGAAAGACAGAAATAAAAGGATTGCTAAGTATAGCCACTGCTGCAAATGCTCCTGTAATAATTGCAAATTAGCTTTTTTAATTCCCTGATTCACATGTGATGATATGGCATGAGTGAGTCACGTTTGTTCGCAACAAACTGTGATATGTCGACATCATGTCAGCAGACCAGTATTCTGTGATGATGTCTATGTTTTCTCCTTAGCAGCCGTGTAGGTTTTCATTAGTGTATCCCTTTCTATATTTAACATGCTGAGCTAAATCTGTTGGATGTTTTCCGAGGTGCACTTTAGCAGGCAGACTGAAAGACTGGAAGTGTAAAAGAGGGCAGTGTTAAACCGTGTATATGTGTATGCGCTTCAACGTGTACAGGTTTCAGGTTCCAGCATTGCAAGCGGGCTAAAGGTAGCAGCAGTCATATGACGCCTGCAGAATTGTAAACACATAATAACACTAACTTACATGTATAAACACACGTGAGTGTGTGACGTTCTCAGTTGATCTGGCAGTCTAGAGAATTTCGAGGGTTCATCACGGCTTGTCTGTGGAAGCTCTTTGAGGTGCCCTAAGACTGAGCCAAAATTTCACACAAGACTTCCTCCTCCAACAGGGGGCCTGTCTAATGACTTCCTCTATCCATTAAGTGTACCCTGTGACAGGGAGAGAGCACAGTCTTGCAGACAGGTGATGTGGGCTGACAACATAAATAATATTCCCTTCGCATTGAGGCCAACTACCAAGGTCAAGAGAGAGGCGACTCAAAGGCTTCTGACTCCTCTGCATTTCATTTCAAAGTCCCTCTCTGTATCCTAAAAAGAGGAGTAATTTCAGAAAAACATGAATACAGTAGAAAATAACCAAATGGGATGTCTTTTTTTTCCCAATTACAGTGAATTAAATACCTGAAAAATCTGGGTACTTCCATCATGTCGCTGCAAAAAGAGACGACAAGAAAGGAAGAAAAACGACAGCACTAATTGATTCATTCATTCCAAAAATGGCATTTGTTTATGTTCATGTGGAAAAACCCTCTAGCAGGCATAGTAATTATGACTCTTAGCCATCAGGAGCAAAGGAGGAAGGATGATGAAGGGAGCAGGTTAGGGTGGATGGGTGGTTCAACAAAATGTGGGACTTTGCCACAGGAGGATACTGTTCATTTCCTGTTTTGTTGTTTGTTTGTTTTATTTTAACCATGATTGCACTAACTTTCATTAACCTTAACCAAGTGATTATGATTGTACAGTAACCATAATGACAAAGGTCACATTATTATTTTTTAACCATGATCACACACTTATTTGAACCGAAAAAATGCCAATTTCCTAACCCTAACTAAGTTGTTTTTGTACCTAAACCCGGTCAAACCTTAAACACAATATTGTCACACCATAAAAGCCTTTTCTTTTTCAGGTTTTGGAAATCACTGACAAATTATGTTGTTCTGCTGATAGAGGTTTCAGATCAGAAGACGCTTACATGTGTCGTTCTGGAGGGCAGTTACAAACAACAAATTTTATCATTTATTAAAAATTGGACTTGCAGGATGTTTACACAACAGGTCCTCAAAAATAGGTATTTAAATGTTCATAGATAAGTGGATACTACCTTGGTCTATTGCAAAATCTTTGTTAGACATTCTCTCTGGGCGCTCTATATAACAAAGTAATGCTAGTGGATTTATTCTAGCTCTCCCCATCAAAAATATCCTTGTTGGCAAATTGTTGTTTTTTTTTTTGATAAGGTCAAAGGGCTACATCATCAGTTTTTAGCAACTCCTACAATACAAATTGCTATTGATTTAAATTCTCTTATTGGTAGTTTAACACATTTTAAAAGTAAAGCACTTCTCTTACTAACTGTGTGAACAAGAAAAATCATCTGCCATAAAAAGTGTATTATTTTTTGTCTATTGTATTATACATCTAAACAAGCCTCACATATTTAAAACCAGTTAATCACCCAGCCTTAAGGACCCCCTTTGTTCACATCATCTCCAATAAAACCTTGGCTCACACCACATGAGAGAAAGTTTGAAGTTTTAATCTGAAGCTATTTTAGTTAATTTATTAAATAAAAAACCTACTTGTGCAAAATATTAATAAAATCCAAAGCCTGGGGCTAATGAGGCAGCTCAATTGTGAGCTGATTTGCATGCTATTGTTTCAGAGCTTCCAGAGGTCGACATCAAAGGCAGAAAAACAGATATCCTCAGGGGTAGTGTAGTTGTTAAGTAAGAATTGGGAGAAAATCTCAACTGGAATATTTTTGTTTCTCTCACTGTCAAATACTTAAATAAATACTTTCTAAGAATTTTAATGGGTTCCCCAAGATTACATGAGTGGGAATCCTCAGCGGGAAGTCAAGAATGCCCATCAGTACTGTGTGGCATCAGGATAAGCTTGTTCATTAATCCAGCCTGGCTCGATGGGTAGCCAGAAAGAGGAGTTCCAAAATGTCCGATTGATGCCTCAGCCAGAGAGGATTTCAGAGGTCCACAGCCAAGGAAAGCTCTTGCGAAACCAGTGCACTGTTTCTGTTTTCCTGTGGCTTTAATCTCTCAACATACACATCTGTTTTTTATAACAGGTTTCAAACAAAATGAGAAGAGCAGCAGTCAGTAAATATTCATTCGTATCCGATACAGATTTTCTCAGAGTAATTCACATCATTGAAACAGAAGACAAATGCAACTCTATAGTGTTCGCTCGCTCATCAAATTGTCACAATGTTTGCACTGCAGAGCAAACATGTGCATCCATTCCGAGTGTTTGCTTTCATAACAAATACTCCTACATTATCAGACACGGCTCTAGTGTCAATACAGATTCAGACACAAAATGAAATAGAATCACACGTCACTGCACAAGGTAAGTGAGAAGACTCTCACTAGGGAAATGTCAACATATGAAACCTCCATTAAACTTTGATGGCATACATCCATACATCAGCACACGTCGTGATCTCCCCTGTCCCTCGGCCTCAAATGGCAGAGAGCTATAGACGTAGCTTCGTAGGTGTAGGTATGATCTGACATTCTGTTAGAAAACACACTCTGTATTCTAGTCACACACTGCATAACTCAACCCACACTACAGATTCACACTGTGTGACTGAACAGACGTACCACAAGCATACCAATTCATACTCAAGCTTTCTTTCCGGTTTGACAAGGATCACCAAACATGGACAGGTTTTTAAAGTCGATTGTGATTAATAATAAAAGAGGTCATACACATTTTTGTGTAGGACTAACATAAACAACAAACACTGGATATATGTGTTTTTGTCTTAATACTGTATGTCTGACAATCCTTTGCCCAAATTGAGAAGTCCAAAGTGAAAGAATTTTCCATGAAAGAAGCATGAAAGAAGGACACAAACATTTTCTGGGCTTTAAATCTAATATCATCAGTCAGTTACGCAGCCTTGAATGAAGACAATCCAGTCCGAGGCTATCAGAGTACTGGAAAGTCCACTTAAGACTGTCTGAGGCTCAGTCTGCTGATAGCTTGCCTCTGAGCAGACTTTCCAATGACGTGAATGCTAATTGCCCCTTTCGTCACAGTTTCACCCTCCTAATTAAATATTTCCTCTTTTTATTGATACAACAGACAAGCAAGGATACAAAAACTTATTATGCTTGACTGTCGAGACAGTGAGGCCAATTACACCCAGATTTCAAATTTACAATTCATAAATTATGAGAGTGCAGACTCAAAGGTGCAGAGTACAAAAACAGGCAGGATACAAGCTAAACCCTGACTAAGTTGTGCAATGGTGTGTGTCTGAGTTGTTTTCATCATATAAATCCAGAGAAGACTCAGTCAATTTTAGAAGGCTAATGAGGAAGCCCAAAAAATGAGAGCGAAATGAGATGAAGATAAATTCTGCATGTGCTAATTTCCTGTAATTAAATGTCTAAAACCACTTCAGTAATTTGTAGATGTAAGTCCAGACGGCCTAATACATCTTATCTGTTTACTCTATTTCTTCTTCATTAGCTGCTAAACGTGCTTTCCATTTTTTAAGAAAAGAAGGTAAACGACAGAGTAAAGGAGAGAAAATAGGCTTTAACTGACACAGACTGCAACACAGTCCTGCCTCTCTTTTCATCTTATCGTCCCCTTTCCCTCCCCTCCCCTCCCACAGCCAGCTCCTTTCGTGTTACCGACCAAGGTCACACTGTGCCCGTCTCTGGAGTACAGACCAGGTGAATAGAGGATCAGTGGAAGGACACTAACGTGTCCTTCAAGGCTCATATGCATCATTCATTCACAACTCCACCCACATGACAGGATGGTCTATTTATTTCCAGGACATTTTTGAAAAACATCAATTTCTCACTATTCAGCATGCGATTAAGGGCTATGCTTCAAACCTGAATGAACCTATACAGCCTGTATCTATTAGGAAAGAAAAACAAATGGCAAGATATTTGCAAAGGTATTCATTTCTTCTTTAGTTACAGATATTGTAATATGGAAGTCAAATCACCTTGAGTTATTGTGGATTTTCACTGTAAATACTGTTGCTGATACCGTGACTAACGACTGCTTTGAGCGCTGCAGGAACCACATCCCACCTTCCTCACATACTTACGCTCCAACAACTTTAGTAACTTCCTGTCGCTGTCTTCTTGCTCCTGTCAACCATGACGACCATGGCAGGTGGCATCTTACAAAAGGACTTTTTCCTCTAAAGAAGCAAAGGACTGACTGACTTACCTGGAAGGAAGCAGGCAAGATAAGAATTGTTTGAGATGGTGTGTTGATGGAAACATCTGGAAAATTGAGCCTGTCCTCCCATTAAAAACAACCCTGTAAGTCATAAATTTATTCGCCAAAAACAACCTACAAAAACGACCTTTGAGTGACAGACAGCATCTAGTAATTATGACCTGGGGGCGTCAATATAAGGTGACTTCTTTGTTAGGAAGAAGCTCATTGGGTGGATGGCTAGATAATTAGTTAAATGCAAAAAGTGGACTTGGGTGCAGGAGACTGCTGTCAGCTTCCTGTTGCCAACCATGAGTGTCATGTCTTCAACTGTGAGGGACATTTTTTTTAAAAACGTAACATGGTGTTTACTGTTGCCATGATGACGAAGGCTGCCTAACTTTAAGTAAGTAGTACCAACGTTCCATCATTTCATCATTTTACCCCAAACTATGATCTTTCCCTAACCCTAACCAAGTAGTTTTTGTGCCTAAACCTAACCAGATATTAACCACAATGGTGTCGCATAATAAAACATAATTTTTTTTTAACAGTGATGTAACAGCTTTGGTAAGTGGCATATTACGCTCCAATGCGTCACTCTGAAAATGCTCCATTGGGTCATACTGGAGTGCAGGTACAAACAACCTATGTGGTTGTTTAATTTGGAGGACTTGCTGGGAAAATTATATTCCACAGACTCAGAAGTGAAAGTGAAAAGTGAAAGTGAAAAAAGCAGCTTTCTGCATTTTGTTTGTCTATGGCAAAGATGTAGTGAACCCTTTTCATTTATTTGAATCAGACATTGCAACACTGGAAAGGTGATACTACTGGGACTATGTTCGATTTTGATGCGTGAAAATACAAACACGGTGTGAAATGCAACACTTTCAGAGTGCTGGCTCCATTTAAAATGAACTTTGGCACTGTCAACTGGACAGGTGCAAACCGACAAGCCGCAGCAAGCAAACCTGGATTTCTCCATAGAAGAGTGCAGACAGCTATGGTTAATGTGCTAGTGTGCATATTTATTGCACCCCACCACACAGACTGACATATTAAGCATGTACTCCATTTAACAAACACATTTTAAAAAATTATAGAAAGAGATTTAGGATACACAACTAAAGACGTGTTCTACAGACAGAATACAGTGCATTTTTTCATCTAATATAAGCCCAAGAAATGATGGCAAATAAACTGACAGGCTGCCACAATGTTTTTTTTTATCTCTGGAAGGAAATGCAATCTCATAAATCAAAAGGTGACCACTGATGCTGAACCCCTGGAATTGGCTTCATTTAACCCTAGTGGCCTCTATGACACTGATGCCCACATATTATTGTACCTAGGCAACAGAAACAGTGATTGACGGGGGTGAGGAGGGGTTGGTATGAAGGAAAGCCTCTCAGGTCTGACAGGATGACAGCTCCTAAAATGAGCATCTGTCAGTGGGAGATGAAGAGGAAGCCTGTGGGGATCTGTTACAGACGGACAGGACAACCTGTCTGAAAAATCTCCTCTAAAACTTTCTGTGTAGCATCATTAATTCATGAAAAGAGGATTTTTTTTCTACTTGTGCGCTGTGAGAGGCGTGTTACTGCCGAATTAAACCATCCGAACAGAGGTGGACTTATGGGCACTGTGAGGATGTACGGTATGCTCTAGATACTAGAAGGGCAGGTCACCCTCCCTCTACAGCATCCTGTTTCTAATGGAAGCCATCCTAAGAGACCAACACTATGACCATGACCTTGAATGTTCGCAGAGGATTCTGAAAGGACAAAAGAAAAGAAGAGAAGGAGAGAGGGCAAAAAAGAGAGAGGAGACAAAAAGATGGAGGTGATGATGACAGGAGATGGAGGGATGAGAGAATATTAGAGAGAGCCCACCCCGTGGGACATGAGGAGCATTAAGAGGTGGCAGAAAATGGCTTGTGGCAGAGACAGAATGAGAGCGAGAGAGAGCAGCTGAAGAGAAAGAGGGGTGGAGGGATGGAGAATATTAGAGCATGTCCTCTAAGGCACAGCAAGAGCTTAAATGCCACAGCGTGTGCACGTCTGCGCACGCGTCCTCACCTCTTAGTGTGTTAGTGCGCATATATCATGTGTGTACGTCTTCAACCTTTCCATGTCTTCAACCTTTGTGTGTGTGCTTTTGTCGGTGAGACAAAAGGGAGGACCCCTACTGAGATTGCGCCAGCATGAAGAAGATGACAGGATGCATGTGACCAGCCTGCAAAGAGCCGCTGACAGAGAGGAGAATTCTTTAACTCAACCATCATACCCATTCTCCACCTGACATCCACCATATGAGCTTATAAATGGTGTCTTTTGAAAAGTGCAGTATATCTGCAGAATATTGAATGGGTTTTATAGAAAGCTGCTGCCACTGCACTGAGTTCATATAATGTCCATTATGCATAGTACTGTAGCTGGAGGCAAATATTATTTTTAGTGAGATGCAACTGTTCAGCTGTTACAGCAATGGTAACTCAGTGGTAAGTTTGTCATGTATTAAAGATTTTAATGCGGGAGTTCAGTGGAGGTTCTCTGTGACAGAACACCACAGGCTGATGGACTCTGGGTAAAGTGTGGCTTTTTGCTGCTGGATATCACAGGTCCGCAAACTTGTCCCCAAGCCTCATGGCACTAGAGTCAGCGAGTGTCAGTATGTTTTCTACAGCCCTTGACTGAACCACGGTCAAATGGAAAAAAGGATGTGACAAGGACAGCATCCAGTACTAAGACCAATTTTTTCAGATTCAGCTGCTTCAGTTTGCAGCCAGTCAGTGGGAGCTCTAATTGTCTCAGCAAGAAAACATGAAAATAACATACAATAAATAAATGAGAAAATGGGTTGCAACAGCAGTCATACAATAACAGTATTTTGATTATGATTTCACAATAAGTGACTGAAATTCTCTTGTCCTAATGCAGGTAACATCATGAATCTGTTAAGTCTCTCCAATAATCAAACTATCCAAAACCTTAATCAACCTGATAAAGGGTTTTTAGATACTGACACATTGTCTATGAGTAGCCAGCTCTTGTTGTGGGCAGTGGTGAATGTAAATGTAAGTGTCAGTGTGTGTCTTTGAAAATGAGCCAGCTTAAATTGCCTTATTTAGAAACTGTCACAATCATTACCAAGAGAACACTATGGCTTGATTGTTTTCCAGCTCTTCCAAGGTGATTTATAAAGGCCTTCTTTTTATTTAATTATTTCTAAGTACCTACTTCTAAGTTCCTTCTACTCTAATTTGCCAGTAATGCTGCCATTTTCTGAGAAAAGTAGCTAATGGTCACCAATAAATTGCTTCAAAATTGCAGCAATACCATCATGCTGTTAAGTATCAACACAATAACAGAGTTCAGTGTGGTTGCCATACAGTATGTGTCACTGGTCACTCTGCAGGCATTATGTCAACAGGGGGTCTGAAAACTCTGAAGCTGCATTTCAAGGGCCAGGGTCTAAATTAAGTTCCAGGGAGATTGTTTTATCCCCACAGGAACTTTGGGGACGGGGTTTACAGGGATGACTGTTGCTGATTGGTCAAACACACACAGCGCAGCTGCTTCAACTTGTGTGCAACTTCATTTATAAAACAATAAAGCACTCTTGTATCAATTTAGGACCAGTTTAGGACAAGGGGAGAACATTTCTTTATGTATGTTAATGTTAAAAGTAAAGTTAGGCTTTGTTGTTGGCTTCCCGACCTGTTTTAAAAAGGAGCAAGAGAAACAGAGATAGCGCGAGTGAGCTGAGAGCACCAGCAAGTGAGAGAAAGAGACAGAGCAGTGGTGGTCAAGCGAGCTAAAGAGTAAATAAAAAGAGAAAAAGAGAGGGAGCGGCAGTAGCGAGAACAAAGCAGTGAATAAGAGAAATAAAACTTTATTTTCTGATTGTTTCACAGCGGTTATGTTCTAAAATAGAAATAAATAACCATCAAACACTCAACAGATGTTATACTGTGGACACAGATGCTCTAAGTTTCAGTTTCAATTTCCTCCTTGTATTTCTCCTTTGCATTCATTCATTACATTCAACTCATGCAGCAGTAAATACAAAAAACAGCAAAAATCTGTGCTGTTGTTTCCTCATGTGTTAATACTGCATCTCTAAATGCTGCCATCATTTTCAAATTCCTCATGGGTCTAATTTGCATTATCTACATGGTTCCTCAGATGCAGTAGAAACACAAACAGAACTGCACTACAGGGACTTTAAACTTCCAAGTTTAGTCCCTGAGATTAGTTCCTCTGGGACCAAAGTACCTGGAACTTTTGGTGGAAACAGTGCTTAAATCTAGCAGCGTTGCCAGGTTAGCAACAGTAGTTGCTACGGCTATGTCTGAGGTGGTGCCCAAGTAAAAAGTCAGACAGCTGAGTAGGCTAAAAGCAGAACAGAGAGGAGCCAGTAATAGCATAGGCATAGACAATGGCGCTGGAATAGGGGCAGGTCAGGCCAAGTACTGCGGTCTTAGCAATAATGTCTAAGCCTACTCTAACATGTTGGACCTTTAAATTCAATCAGAATCAGAAACAGAGGACTGTGAGTATTATGGCTACCAGTTCAGACTAGTTTAAATAATTTCAAATTCAACATTGGGCCCAAATTTTTGTGACAGTGCAACGACCAGCGCAAATAGGCAGCACAAAGCATGTTGGTGATTTTGTGGAAAATGGGTCTTAGACATCTCAGAGGCATGTCTGTTTCTGGAGCGAAGTCACTCTGCTGCCACTTTGGTGATTTTATCAACAAGAGCAAACTAAATACATGCTGTAAATGCGCTGCAGGAACAGATTAATGCTTGAAATATAAATTAGTTATTTCAATTAAACACTCCAACCAAAATCGTCACAGAAAATAACTTTTAATATGGTTAAAGCATATTGATTTGTAACTGAATGTGGGTGATTTTTACAGTATCTGTGGTCCACAGCTGCTTTATACTGTATGAAAAGTTTCTCCTTCAGTTCATTAAATCCTTGCACCATCTGAAGACAGCAGGACTGATATGTTGATAAATCTTGAGCCTCTGAGTGCTGCACCAGAACACAGTGCCACAGTTGTTCATTGTATTTACCTTCATTAAATTGGCTGAAAATGACACCAGGCTTCTGCAGAATAACTACACACATAACTCTACATACATCAGACTGGTCAGTTATAACTGGATAATCTCCTTTTTAATGATGGTGATGTTATAGCAGGGCTCATCAGCCTCTTTTACTACTTTCTTTTTAGCAAAAGTAACATCTCATTTTTTTTCTTGAAATATATTACAGCACAAATGCTGTTGTGTAACATTAATTACTAAACTAGATGACCATTTACAAGGTGAGATACATTAGAGCTATGTCTGAAATAGCACCAGTCCAATCATGACCATTACATCATCCAAAGCTGGATGTCCCCCCACTTCAAAACCCATTCCAGCGCTGCTGGGCATAGATTTTGGGGGGGGAAGACAGGGGATACGGCATAAATTGGTGCATAAAAACTCACCAGAATGCAGGAAATTAAGCTCAAAGCTCAAGTTTAAAGCTCAAAATTTTCTGGTGGAGGACCCCCAGACCCAATGCTTGATGTGCCCCCCCAATGTCAAACGAAACCTATGCCAATGGATTTATGGATAGGCGAGAAATGCCAAAGCTTTAGGAGGCAAAATTGCCTAAGTCCAGACCTTTGAATATGCCCACTCCACCAAGTTGAGCTGACTGATTCTGTTGTTCTCTTTGTTGAAAAGCAATCAATCCGATGAGCGTCGCGGGGAGAGTAACGATTAGCCAATCAGCGCCACGGGCAGGACTAATGCTGTTGTCAAGCTGTCCACCTGAACCAAGGAGGAATAAAACTAGGCACTGCTGATCAAATATGAATCAAGATTCTCTTACTGCATTGCCTATTTCTCTCCTACCCACCAGAGTGTTTAGTGGTGATCAAATCGATATCAGACAGTTCTGTCTGATATCAGGTAAGGGCAGTAACCCATTTGGACCACTGACTGGCCAAACAACTGGCCAAAGTAAATGTCCCACTGGTCCTGTGCCAACTACAATCTTTACTGTTGAACCATGAAGAGATAATTAATGCTCTTAATTGAATTAAATGTGACAAAATAGAAATTTCACTTTAGTGAGTTAGTTTTGAAACAAGAACAGGTAATATAAAGATAATTCTATAGGGTTTTACTAAATACTGTGATATTAAGTTTAAGCATTTGTTCCAAAAAATTATGTCAGCATTACATTAAAAATATACTATTTGTGGTAATATGTTTAAGATAATTAGTATTAAATTATGAATACAGCTGAGAAAAATATAGCCTTCACAACTGAATGTGACCCCTGCTGGCCTCAGATTGAACACTGCCAAAATCTCCTCCCATTCAGCCGCAATAAAAAGAAAATACTTTATCTCCCATAAGACCTCTCCTCAGACTTCTGCCATGCAGGGAATCCTTTCAGTCTGACAACATGACACTGAGTGGGCTGCTCTTCTCAGGTGTTTGTTCACAAACTAACCTGCGAATGAAATGCAGCAATTTTTTCTGGTTTTCTGAGGAAAAGTCAAAGTACTGTGACTTGTCACTACCGCCCATGCTACTATTGATTCATGTCTTCACAGCTGTTATATTCTCAGATGGAGTATCTGCATAAATGTTTAAAAGTAGAAGAAGTAGTGTTTGAGACAGTATAGGTAAAGTTTGACAGAAAGGAGTGGTAGGCCTGAAAGAATAAAAGGTCAAAGCTATAATTCCGACTTTCATATTCTAAATGCATCATCTATCTTAGTCATCATAGAATCATAGTCAGAGTAAACATAATGATTAATAGACATGATGTACTGTCGATTTCCTCTCCAACACCTCCAAACACCTTAGTCAAATGTATTTTGTTCTTTGATTTTTTTTAACTCAATAGTGTTATGAATGTAATTGTCTCATGTATCAACCCATAGCCCACTTGGCATTTTTATAACTGGTACAGCTTCCCATCAGAATGATGAGAAATTACCTCTCTGCTAACATATTCGCTATGTGAATACTAAATGCTTGTCTACAAGTGGCTTATTCACCATCTGGTCTGCAGGTCATAATGTATTCAAGTCACTACACTGTTGTCTAGGCACCGGTTACTTCCACACAATCCCATTATGTGCCTTTAATCATAGCATAAATCATCCCTGCCATAGTTAATAATATCAAAACTTTATCACACCAATGCCATTTCTATTACAATGCATGCAGCGCAATTACTTTGTCTGATGCATATTGCAGAATTCAGCAGAACCTTTCATCCTTCTCCAAAAACTGTCATACTGCATTTGGCTGCCAGAGGAACAACCAAGCCCTGCCAAATACGGAATTAAAAACTTCAGTTTCCCCCCCAATAAGGCAAATGGATTGCAACTAACTCACTGGGAAAAACAATATAGCTGTGCCACATCCTGCTTTTGCATTCTTTTCTTAAAAGCACCCTTCTCTATCGCCCACAGACCCCCCCTCCCCCCACCTACAGGTGCATAAATTTCATCTCGGAGGAGACGCAGCAGTGACATGATCTTTATCTAATTAAATCAGGATTTCGTTTAATTTCCTGAAGGTTAATGAGAAGTTTATCATCCGCGTCAAAGCCCACTTTCGCTAGCTAACAATGTAGTAGGTCCTGATAAGGTAGAATGCTCGCTCGCAGCAAGGTGAAAGATGAGACTAGGATCTGCAGGAGGAGGAAAAGCTGTATTAGTATTCCGTGTTTGTTGGCAGGCTATATGTGTAAAGTGGAGAGCAGCAACATCTCAGTGTAACCCCCCCGTGTTTGCTCTCTGACACATCAGATCAAGCCCTATACACAGCTGTCCAGCTCAGTCAATAAGGTGGGCGGATGCCTGGAACCTGCCATGAATGACCTTAACACATCTTTGATATGTTCACCCATCAGCAGGAGGGATGGTGGTGTCACAGTAAACACTTTGGCAGGTGCTTTCACCAAACAATCCCCTTGATTGATGGTAAGGAGGAGTACTCTCTCATATCATTCTGAAAACAAAGCATATTTCAATTTCAGTACTACTTACCAGGCCCTCAGTATGCTTTTGTAGTTTTGAGATATGGCTGGGGACTGCAACAGAAGAGTAATTTGCAAATGGTTTCTGTTCTTTTGCCTTTTGGGGTATATATTATTAATTCTGCTTTAGTCATACAGTTATTCATTCAGTAGATAATTAATAGTCTCCCTTGCAAAATAGTAGCTAATCCAGCTCCAACAGAAACAGAAAGTAAAGGATTTCTCTCTCTCAATTACAGAAATTCTATTTTAAACCTAATTTCGCATCTTGAACACCTACTGTATGTCTTGAAGAGCTTTGCATATTCCTCCATGATGCAAACATGAGTAAACTAACAAATCGACCAGCAAGTGAGTTATTTAATCAACTATTTGATACACGTCTGCAGAAGAGGTCAAGCCAATGAACTCATGTGGTTTCACACAGAGCCCTATTAAGAAGACATTGAGCCAAACTCCACTTCAATGTCCATCAGTTCCACCTCTCACCTTTCCTCTGATGATAAGCTGCTGGTTTGATTGATTGTTGACTAGCACTGACACCCGTATCAATATTCAGTATCAAGCACACTTGTCAGTGAAAAGTTCAGCTGCCTGCTGCCTGGAAGGCAGTCATTTCCTGTGAGACTGAGGATTTTATAGGTTTAATATCAGACACAAGCTGTTTACAATGCAGCTCTCCATTCAGAGTCCCAGGACTCCTGCTTCCCCTTTCAAAGCCCAGACTTTAGTATTATTGAAAGTGCTACATCAAGCTGCTGTACAGTCATATTTGTATAATGTAAATGCAATGTACATTCCTGACTCTCGTACAAAAAATGCAAACAGGGTTTGGGGTAGAGCTGCGGCAAAAGTATCCATCAATTCAAACAGGAACTATGACTGCAACACCCTGTCTTTACTTGTTATTTCTGGTTCAAGGAAGCAGCATCCTGGTTTTCTTAGCAAATCATTTTAAGATCGCAACAGCATTGCGACAAGTTTTTTTTATTAATTTTTATTAATTTGCAATTTCAGTTGACTTCCTCTTTGAGCTCATTGGAAGTGGATCAGAAGGATGGAGGCACCCAGGGATGGAGAGACAGACAGATAGAGACAGAGAGGGCACAAAGCTCATTCCTGTGAATAAGAGATGTGATGTTGCCACGGTGATATGCCACTTGTGGGAATAACTGTGAATGCAATGTGCCAGAGAGGCACATACAGCTGCAGCAAAGTAATAAAAGGGTATCACAAAACCAAGACATCACTCAGTCTTCGGGGGCTAGGATGGTCTGGCCTGTTAGCCTCTCTGTCAGAGAGTTTTATGCTTTCATTACTTCAGCTAAGTAGCCCTACGATGGAGCTCCCCCCAGCTCCTGGTTTACAGTCAATCTATCTATGGGATTATTTTCAAAGGCGCTAAAGGAAATAGGAGAAACAAATACTGTCATTTTGAGTAACTGTTGAGAAATTGCAGTACAGATGTGATACATTGCTTGGAGGGGTGTGAGCTGGTTCAGCAATCAAGTGCTAAGCATGTTATAGAAACTATTATAGTTAAGTCTTAGTTAAGTATTTTAGTTAAGTCTGTCTTAAAATAGTAGTCAGGTGCCCATATGGACAGTGAAATAGGTTTCACTTGCTGTAATCATTCCTTCTGTTCATACTCACCATAATAAGATCCCTTCCTACTGTACTTTCAATGTAAGTGATGGAGGATAAAATCTGCAACCCTCATGTTGTTAAAAAGAAATGTATTCCAACATTCATCTGAAGCTTGAATGAGGCTTCAGCCATCCAAATGAGTCAAATCAAGTGGATATCTTCCAGAGTTAGAGCCTTTTTAGTACAGAATTCACTCTTTGTGTTTCCCTGGGCAGCGTTTCCCTGTTAAGCTGCATTGGAGGAATATTAACAAAAAGAACAAATTTGTAACAAAAAGGCTGTATCTTTGGAAGATATCTACATGATTTGACTAATTTGGACAGCTGAAGCCTCATATTAACTTCAGAAAATCTTTGGAACACATTTTTGCACAGAAGGAGGACTTTGGATTTTGTCCCCCATCACTTACCATGAAAGTGGTAGGAATCTTTTGACGGTCAGTATGAACAGGAGGAATGACTACAGTGAGCAAAACATGTTTCAGTGTTCACCTGACTATTTTTTAAGAAAGACTTTTTAAACATTGTGAACCTATCCCTTAACTACTGTTTTGTATGTAATACACATGTTACATAATAGCATTTCTCGACCTGGTTGCAGCTGTTTACAGTCAAGGTATTTTTTTTATTCATTAGTATTGATTTAACTTGAAGCATAGTCTGTCCCTACCCTCATTTTGACTATGCTTGACCGCAGCTCTCTGTACAGCCACATGCATATTACCTAATAATTGCAATGACTGCACAATCTCTCATATAATACAGTCATGCAAGCACATGTATATGCAGGATATGTGTAGGATGTTTAGAGGAGAAGAGAGGAGAGGAGAGGAGAGGAGAGGAGAGGAGAAGGAAGTGAGCAAAGTCATACTGCTTCTGGTCCTTCTTTGATGCATTGAGGCTTTGAAGTCAATACTGATGCAATTTAGGGCCGGAGGCAGAGACAGACCTAAAAACCATTTAATTAGCACCTTGCCACGGCTCCTAATATGAGAGAGCCTCAGTAACAAAGCCAAAAATGTCTGCACTTCTCTGATTTACTCACAAGTGAGACTAGACTTTATCAGAATATTCGTCTGAAAACATTTGGCTTCCAGTATGTACGCTAAAATCTATATCAGGATCAATTCTAACATTAATTTTCCTTCTGCTGTTATTTAGTCTCATTCCCTTCCCTATCTTAATTTCACCTGCTCTCTTATACAATAATTGCTCTCCCTCCGTTCTTTCCTGTGCCTCTTACATCACCTGCGATCGTCCCCGAATGATCTCATGGAAACTGTGAGCAGTGAGCGGCGAGGCCGGTGGGGGTGATGTGTTTTAGGGACACTGTGGGACCGACCCAACCCAGGAAACAGAATCCCAGTGGGGGTAAACGGATCTGAAAGATGGCTTAGCAGATGGTCCGCACTCTGCTGACTCCTCTGATGAGCAATTAGAAGCGCAAACATGACACGAGTGACAACAGCATATTAAGAACGAACCTGAGACCGCAGCTACAAATGCGTTGCTGTGACAGGAGTCACAAGACGGTCAAAAAGGGAAGAAATATGAGGCATATAGAGCAACACCATCACATGGAAAACTGGCACTAAATCAGTCACCTTCTGAGGCTCTGTGCATAGTAGTAGGGGTGTTTCCTGTCAATATAAAACATTATGTGACAGCTGGTTTTTGCTGCCTCTTTGGTCAGTTTTAAGAGTGGAACAATATCATCTATCTTCCACCACTGATGTTGCCGCAATAATAACCTGTCCACCCTATAAAGCAGAGGTAGGGATGCAGTCAGCCCCAGCTCCACTGATCCTTTCACTCCCACACTATTTCTCTCTCTTTCTGTGTGTGTGTGTGTGTGACTCAGACCTGCTGATGTATAGATGGTGAGACAGACTGAGAAGAGGAGGCAGTACTGCTTCACAGAGCAATCGACATGCAGCATATAAAGCCAAGAAAATGTTGAATGTTAATGTGACACTTCATCAGTCCCAATTGGGAAATTCTCTTAAAGCTTTGCCCACTCCTGGGAGTTTGGGGCACACAGTGAGTTAGAGAGGAACACCTGTGGAACCGGGAGGGATTCAATTTCTTCCTCCAGAAACCTCAAGGTCATTTTATCATGTTTCAGTGGTAGATAATGATATATCTTTTGGTTTTACTGATAAAACTCCTTTTTGCAGTCAAAACCATGTCAAGTAAGGAAAAAGGAATATATCAAAAATGTTCTTTGAGCCTTCAAGCCTCTGAGTGGGTGTGCAGGTGTATGAGTTAGAGTCAAACAAAACTTGCTGCTAACGGTATCTTACAAGCCCTGGATAGACAGCATTTTGTTAGCAGTGATATTGAGGAAGGATAACCATTTATAATCTCTCTTAACATTTGCATGTACGTTTTGAAAGGTGTTCAGTGTGCTTAATTAGCTATCTAGCCTGGAAAGTGACATTAGCAGTGCACTTTCAGCTCATTCAGCAAGCCATAGTGGAGGATAAGATGTGTTTGTCGACAAGAAGGAGCAATTAGAAGGAAAGCTAGTGTGGGTTCGGGAACCAGTTCCATGGCTCAGGCTGCTGTCTGGCTGTCAGTGTAATCATCAGCCTATGAAAGAACAGTGATTTTACGGCTTTATGCAAATACAGCAAAGTGACAAGTAAAATGCAATGTGATGTGAAGTGATTTGTTTGGCTTTATGCAAAGACAGCAGCACTCTGACTAGTACACAGACGGTGGAGTGCTGACACCCCCCTGTTAGGTACAGATTTTTGTCTTTTCAAGCATATTTTTGGGGCATTTTATGCCTTTAATCATAGTGGACAATAGAGTTGACATGAAATGACGAGAGAGGGAAGGGGAATAATGTGCGACAAATGTCACCGGCCAGACACAAACCAACAACATTGCAGTTCATGGTTGTCAACCTAACTCCTATTTCACCAGGTTGCCCCATGATTTTTTTTTTTGTAAAAGGGAGCACAGGGCTTGTAATTTACATGCAACTTACTTTCAGTAAACTTTTATTTGAAAATAGGGCATAATACAGAGCCTATCCTTCCTCTGCACCACAATAATGCACTTCCGGATCATCAGGAAAATAAAAGAACACTTATACTGACAGGAGTATTGCAACCACTAGAATTTCCATTCTTTATTAATCTTGGTAATATCCTCTATCCCTAATCCTGCTTTTGGAAAGCATTAAGAAATGTGCTTGGCAGTGACTGCGGTGTTAGATGCGGTTGGATCAATGTGATGCTGCAAGTTCTGATCCGTTAGGTGTGCGTCATCCTGGAGGCACTGAGTCACTCAGTACTCCTCCCCGAGACCATACCAGGCAGCCATAACAAAGATGAGACAGGGAGAGCGCTGTCACTGAGAAGACAGGGGGCTCCAAATGACAAACATGAGAACATCTGCATCCTCTGTGACTGCCTACTTAGGTCTCTATCTGTCTGCACGCAATTTTCTGCCTGTCCATCTGCCTATTTGCCTGTCGACTGTTTGCTCTGTGACTCTGTGCGTGCCTCTATCTGTGTGCTTCTAGCCTGAAGTTTAATGTGCTAAATGTAACCTGATTTCTGACTACCCTGTCAGTCCTCAGCCTGAGGTTTCAGCAGAGCATAAATAATCATATTGTAAAAAGTAAACAAAATACCATTACTGCAGTCACTTACTGAGACTCAAAGAAGGCCATATTTTAATTATCTAATAGCATGGCCTACTTGTTTAAAAGCTACAGTGGGTTTGTTCTAATTAGCTAAGTGATTTTGGATTTTCTTATGAGACACTCCAAGGGCATTGCCACCAGAGCAGTTCCCACAAATAGCTGTATGGAACAAATCAGGAAATACAATACCTTAACCTTTTACTTTGCTTCATACATGTAAGTTTCAGGGGCATTTATAAATGTTTTGTAGAATGAATGTGCTGAGTTTTTTGTCTAGCCCAGACTAACAGAAACAAATGAACGTGTGCTGTCGCCACAGTGTCTCAGCCACATTGCCTTGTAAGTCACAGGTGACTTTGATCTAATAAGGAGAAGGCCGGCTAGCCAGCTAAGTGAAACATCACTCCTGCGTCTGCTCTCTTGACCTTTTCTTCTGCAGAACAGTTTGAGGGAGGGTGGGACAGACAAAGGGCACGGGCAACTGCAGCGAGAAAAGACGGGTGTAGGTCATTGCCTCTTTAGCAATAGAGGTCCAAGTGGCAATTTGATGGGTTAATAAATGGGGGAGAGAAAGAGCAAGCAATGATGAGTCATCTCGCAGAACAGCTCAGAGTTATGATGGGCCTAAAAGGGGGCTGCAGGGAAAAATCATTCATGAGGACAAATTGAGACCAACCATTTCAGAGTTGTAAAATTCTCCCTAGTGTGTCACAAATTTATGATGATCAATGGAAAATGGAACAATGGGGGAAATTTAACAACTATAACTATATTACATGATATGAATGGTGTTCTACATAGACATTATGAATATTTCAAATACAATTTATTGGATGTTTCTCCTCCTGGTTTATCTTACAGTTAAGGAACTCTAGCTGTAACTCCAGCTGTAACTCGTACACTGTAGACTATTCTCCTACTCTTACTTGACAGAATTTGTAATGGAATGTTTTCTGGATAATATAATACAGTAGACTGAGCCTTGTATTTATATATGCATGCTGAGATGTGCAGCACTATGTCTGCTTACCACGTGAGAAAGTGGTGTGTGAATTTCTATCAGCTAAAACGATGCAGCCTGATGGCAGGGCTCCCCGTTGCTTTTCTTTCCTCCTATGACGCTCTGCTTTCCCTCTCATCCCCCTCCTCCTCCTCCTCCTCCTCCTATTGCTACACTTCTCCACCACTCAGTGCACGACTTATATTTCTTATGTGGCGGCAGCCCAGAAAAAATAAGTCAGCAGGGCTGACTTCACTCAGCTGACCTCTGGTCGTGGTATTAGAATACATTCTGAACCATAACTAAATCCCAGTGACATGTAGCACTAAATCAAACCCTGGAACCAATTAAAAAAAATTATGACCAAATGGACATGTACTCATACGCTTAACATAGTCACTACACAAAAAAGACTGAAGCTGCAAATGTTTATTTACTTTGCTCTAACCTTTATAATCAAGCTGAACCAAACTTACACTTAAGAGAGAATACCTTATATAAGAACTGAGAGACTGATCATTGGTCATCCATAAATGAGCCATCTTGTCATCCTAATCTAACTTTTTTTTCTGATTTATGTTCTCTAGAAAACATTTTTGCCAATGCACAGTTATTTAAGGCCTAGTTTTTATGGAGTCGGAATCAGAGGGGACAGTGGCTAGCACCACACCCATCTCTCTCCTTGTGCTCACTCCTTCTCACTCTCCTTGCTGCAGTGTTTTTGTCCCCTGTGGTACCTCCAGCATAAACAGCCATTCATCACCGTTCAGAGGATTTAAGTCAATGCCAATTGGATTGCCATCGACTGAACTGATAAATTATGGCAAATGACAAATGAATAAGCTGTGCAGCAAGCTAAACTCAACAACTGGGAGAAATGGGAGGAAGACAAGGAGACAGCTTGGAGGTTTGAGAGAGCACTGAGTTTGAGTTAAGGGAATAAGAGCGAACCGGCTCAGAAATTGAGTTTCATTACGGAGGAATACACTGCCAGAGCGAAGTGTCATGTCACCAAATGCTGAACAGAGAGGTGAAAAATTGATAGATTTGTCTGTGTCCACTGCTATTAATTTACAGAGAAATTGGGTTGTGAAGCGTGTGTGACGATTCCTGGAGATATGGTCTCTGCGGCTATCGATTGTTTATTTCTCATGTCAACTTGACAGACACACTTTTGACAGACACAATGGGAATTGAGTGCATTTGTTCGTGTATGTGCATATCTGTCTATGCGTCCTGGCTAGGGCTGGTTTAAAACTTATTGACTTTGAGCAGAATAAAATCATGACCATTTGATATGATGTTATTGTACTACAAATTTCTGTCCAAATTAGTTATGTGCAAACTTTTAAAAAAATAGTTATTGCTTTACACAATTTGAAAGAGTTTGGTCTCATATACTGCATGAGTGAAACAGTTCATTGTTTTTAACATCAATTTGATTCTTTTATTGCAAATATGCCTGTATGTGTGTGGGTGGATGTGTTTGTTGTACACATTCCTCATTGAGTCTTTCTGGCAGTAACACAAACTGCTCCCCCTGGATGGATAAAACATTTTGTTTTAAAATCCTCAAGCTTGCAATCATGCGGTATAATGGACAAGATGTCATATCTTACTGAATGCATATGAAGAGCCATATGCTGCCTGTTAGTTTTATGCAAAGGGATGAGGCTATTGTCACGGTGGAGCGTGATGCAGGAGATGCTGCTGTGTTGACAGCTGTATCCATGCTGAGGAGTTTACTGACAGCAATAAATGAGTTCCACACACAACGGGAAAGCGTAATTAGCCAGCCCAAACAGACACACACAAACACACATATTAATGCACACAAGAACGCATCCTCTTGCACATGCATACACACACGCGAAGCATGGAGAAACATACTGTGTCTACTCAGGCAAACACACATCAGACGCACACACATACATTCATGGGTAAACTCAGGGATACAAACAGACCCTGGCAGTACCCAACGGCTTCTGTAAAAAAAAAAAAAAAAAAAAAAACAACCACAAATATGCTTATGCAAGTCCAAAGGACTGTCAGTACAAAGATGCACTTATACATAGAGGTAAACACACGCTGCAGTAATATAAACAATGGCAGTCTTAAAAGTGGAACACTGTGAATGACAGCTGTTCTCCGTGCAGGGAGGAAGGCAATCATGGGGAGTGCGAGAGAACACATTCACACTTATTTTCTCCACAACGGGATGTTTGAGGACACATGGAAACACAATGGATCATACACACAATGTCCTTACACACTCTGCACAATCTCACCTTGTTTCCTGCCAAGACACACACACACACACTGCAAAAAACCGTTCAAACACATAAGCTGAGCAGAGCAGCGAATGGAGAAAATGAGATAAGAGAGGGGTAATCACAGGCAAAGGTGCAGGTGTCAGAGTCTCTACTGCAAAATCTGTTTTGAAAAAAACGAGCCCTGCTGGATTTGTTACAATTGCAGTCATAATGCGTGTGCTGTCATTCTACTGTAGAGATAGACAGATGTGTTGTATTTGCAGATGATAGGGGTCAATATGCAGAGCGCCATGCAGTGCGGGGGTGGATTGGTAGGCAGAGGGATGACCATAGGGTTTAGGGAGCGGGCCATGTGAACAGATGGTCCCTGGTTGCCACCCAAGATCCCATTAAGAAAGATGGCAGAGCTGACCTATTTCTGGACCCACCATGCCATGCAAATCCACTGCGCAGAGAGATACAGCGAAAATCTACATTCAGATGTTATAATCCTCGCTGTTTTTGTTGGACATTATGGGATTACATACGTTGTTACTGAAGCATTAATGCAGGAATCAATTAGATGAGATGCTGCGGTAATGCATCACAAGAATTCAGGCAACTCTTATTTCCAGCTGTCCGACTAGTCATTTCCCAGGACGCTGTGCCCTTGAGTGCTTAATGAGGTCTTTCTACAAAGCAACTGGGGTGATACGCTTGTCAAGAGACCGATGAGCCATCCACTGCCAGACCAGAGGTGCTTTGCCTTTCACCTGCTGCCTTTCACCACCTCAGCTGTCTCGCGGGGCTCAGAGACACACTTCCTCTTCGAGCTGCAGCTGGCACTTGGTTGCTTCCTGCTACTGCGTAAGTCCACACAGACAGGCTTATTCACCTGTCAGTCAACTTCCAAACTGTTCCTCTCATAACCATTTTAAAACATTTGGAACCATTTATTGTTAGAAAATGTTTGTTTTCATTCTTTGTTTTTTGACGGCTGCAATTCCAACAGAGGTCATGTTGGATTATGTTTTAGTTCATTACCCCTCGTATTTTTCCCTTTGACCTCGAGCTTAGTGTCAACTGAAAACTACACTGGAGGCATGTCATGTGTGAATGAGGTACTAAATATTTGATGAGGTTATATTGTAAACTTGATGGTTAATACAAAACACTAAAGACCCACACAGAGGAGCAACACTGGCTCATGCTAGCATCAATCATTTCCCCCTGCATTTTATAAGGCACATAAGGTGACACAGGGCCTAACTGAAATTGGATATATGGCTGTGTGTGTGTGTGTGTGTGTGTGTGTGTGTGTGTTGCGAGGGGCTCTTGCGTGTAGGTTACAGAGGCTATGATCACACAGAGACAGAGGACTTTGACATACAACCAGTCTGAGGAAACAATGTATCATCAGCACCTTTGTCTTGTGAAATCACATAAGATGCACACATAAATTCTCACATACACACACACACACACAAGTGCCTGTGTGCACCTGCTGCTCTTTGTTTACTGTTATTACATGGTCTGAGCATTGCCATGAGCCATAATAGCTTTCTGCTCACGCAGCCTATGGCTCAGGAATGGGACATCAAAACAGGGCTGCTAATGACCACAATGATCCATTTCTCATGCAGCACATGTGTGGTCTTAATGGTTATGCAGCATGGGTGTATATATGTTCATTTAATTCGTTTCTCATCAGAGCAAAGTAGTTTGGCAATGTCACACTAGACACTAACAACAAAACAGGCCTCGTTCTTCTCACACCGGTAATTCGGCCCAGCATGGGGAAGCAACATGGGAGATTCCTGGGCCAAGCTGCTGCCACGGGTGGATTTAGATTTGTCTAGTAATTCACTAAGCCTGGGGGTATACTTGATCTTTAGCAAGGAAGCCATCAAGGCAAACAAATGAACGGGGATGGAGGGCTCTGCCTACTAGCGGCTATCTGTCTCAATCTGCTTTGGCTCTTCCACCTTGATAGAATGGACCCTGCTTCAAGCTTTAATCCCACCTGTGTGTGTGTGTGTGTGTGTGTTATTTCTGCTCTGCTCTGCCCAGGCAGACACCCCCCTAATGTCAGATGACTGAGCGCCACTACATAGCAGTTGCTATGGTTACCAGCCAGGTTCTGTGTACACGGATACTCATCGCAATTTTGATCTGCAATGAAGCACTGATGGGAGAGCAAGAGTCCGACAAAATCACCCACCCCCACATACACACACACACACACACACACACACAGGCATACTTCTACAGACACACAACCTATCCACATGCAACCTGTATATGTGGAGAAATTCTAGCACACATGCATCCACAAATGTACACATTCCACCCACATGAGGAGATGCTCATTCACCTACACGGAGCGTTCATCAGTACATATTGTGCTGCATATCATTAGACTGAGCGTGTAATCAAACATAGCTTGCTGGGCAGAATTATCAGCCCCACCAGAAGTAGCACAAATCACAGTAGGTGATACACCGGGATATCTCTATGCCCAGAAACCCCTTTAAAGCAACCAGTGCCTCATTTCACACTGACTCTCACAATCACTCTGTTTCGTTCTCTCTCTGCCCGTCTGTCTCTTTTTGTTGGTGTATTTCTATGTTTCTTTGCTCTCTGTCTCTCTGTCTCTCTCTCTCACACACACATATCTATACATACACACTGGGCAGATTGGGAGCACTCAGGCAGAGCAGAAGATGAAAGCGAGAGGGAGCTGTGTCCATGCCAGAGGAGCTGTGTGAGTGGGGAAGTGATGAAAGAGAGGCTCATTTAGTAAATTGACAGCTCCCTACAGGATTCTTCATCTTCTTCACCATGAAAGGCCTGAATCTTTCTCAACTCCCAGCTACTCTCACCTGGCGTGACGAAACTGTCACATTCCAGCAAACATTAACAATGATGGTGTTAGTATTTTAGTTTGGATTCATCTTTCTCCTTACTCCCACTGCTGTTTCATTCAGTCCACAGATGCACAGTGGATGTTTGTGCAAAACAGAGATAATGTTGTTCATAATCTGATGCAAGTTAAGATGATAAAGAATAGCTAGACAACCAAGTATAGATCAAAATATATTATTAATTTCAATTTCCTGGCTACAAAGGTGATGGATAAACTTGACATAATGCGTAAATATACACACACTGTATGCATACTCTATGCAACTTCTTGACCCCAAAACACCATAAATATTTTAGCACTTACAATCTATTATTGAAAGTAAAAAGCTAGGTGATCCAGACATCTTTCCTCTCAATGAGAAAATCACAAAACTGAGAAAGGCACATAAGTGCAGCTTTTGAGGTAATTCGCTCTAGTACATGTGGACTAGCATGGAAATGAGAGGGTTAACATGAATGGGCCCCAGTTCTAATCAGACACTGAAGTCTTGTCACAATCCCAGAAGCTAATAGAATGAGGCTAGCAGTTACATGCAGCATGCTGCTCATTGCTAACTGTCTTCCGCTCAGCTGAGCTAAGTGGCAGACATCTTGCATCATGAGAAATGTTGCTGATGAAAGGGCAGTTTTTAATTTTAGTTATGTATTTTGCTAAGGTGGTGCAGTTGCGTGAGGCAGCACAGTACACTTTTGACGATGCATAAAATTTTCGCAATGTGTTCACTAATGCAACGTGCGTACATCCTTAAATCGTGCCCTTTTTACAGAGAGTGCTTTGGGGATATGTAAGACATCCAAGCTACCAGGCACTAACTGCAGCAGCTTAGTCTTTTGTGACCATAGAATTAACTGTGATTATGTTGGAATATGAATACTCAAGCAATATGGGAATAGTCTGAATAGGTGCAAAGCATTATATATGTGAATTGTTACAGATACACCAGGACTTGGCAAAGAGTCTTGGAGAATAGGAGAGATTCTGGAGGCAGAGTGAGGGATAAAGCTAAAGGAAGGAGGGTCAGTAGGGAAGTGAGACTGTAATTCATACCAGGAGAAAAGCCACAGTGACAGCCTCTTACCTACTGCACAAACACCACATATGCTACCTCTCGTACTTCACAAATAAATCTGTCCCTACCATACACACACAAATACACACACACACACACACACACTCATCACTTCAGCTGGCAGAGGCACAGCAGAGTGAGTTACAGCGTGCCGGGCATGGGCCATTGCAGCAGAGACACGGCTGGACAGTGCCAGCCAAATAGACAACTGAGATTTAGCGAGGACTGAACATTCGCAAGCTTCTGTGGAGATCAAATTAATTGCCCTACAGCATGTCTCATGTGTGGCTTGTATAAAACAGGTGAGTAAATGTGAACATGGCAGTGAATTATATAGTGGATTAATCTGAAAGCCAACTTGGGTGTGAAAAACAGTTTCAGTCAGTTTGCCTGAGGAAAGACCACTGCACTTAACAAATTGTGGGTTCATTACTGTAAAAAAAATTTAAATGGCTAATGGATTTGAGTCTGGATTTGGGGTTTGAAACATTTATATCTATTAGAACAGGAAAAACCTACCAGAACTCTGCCAGTGAGCGTCTGAGCAGAGATCATGACACCAGCCCAGTCTTTGACTGAAGTCATCCATCCCACCTCACTGGCTGGGGCCTCCTCCTTCTCATCAGGACCCTTCAGTGCCTTGTCTGCTGCCTGATTGTTGGCGGGGTTGTTCACCTTCTGAACCTCCTGGAAGAAAGAAAAAATAATCTGTGTGAGGAAATGGAGCATATAAATACAAAAAGAAAAACAAGAACATGCTTTAGGGATGAAGAGAATCTACAAAGGACAATTAAAAGACACAAACTTGAGGTGGCATTTAACAATGAGGATAGAAAGACATTGTTTGCTATAGGCAAATCTATTTTTCTTCAACAACAACAACAGGAAACCATGAACAGGCATAAAAGCCTCTAAGAACACCCCAGTTTTGATGAACATCATCAACAAACTAAAACACATTATTCATATCAGCCCTTTCTGAAGCTAAGGCGCCCGTATTCCTGACCACATGCATGACCACATTCATGATGAGCTAAAACCTCTGAGGGTAAAAAAAAAAGACTGCAAATGCAGCCATCATGCCATGATGGCATCCATCTGCTATATGTTGAATGTGTGTGTTTGAATGAGTTTCAGTGCATGTGCATTAGATAACGATAGAATGAATGTGTAGTCACTCCCTCCTGTTTTGAACATATGGCTCTTTAAGTTAACTGTTCCTCGGGGTAGAGAGTGTAAGACTGTTGTTCTCGTGCAGGCCTTTCAATGTTCCCTCTTGCATCCGACTGAGTGAGCAGAGTAGCACGGCAGTTCATTGACATGCTTTGCTTGGCAGAGTTACTGCATGCAGCTGTTCCTCTCCAGCCATTCACTCCCTCCTGATTTGACCAACAAGCCCTCCAATTAAACAACGACATAGGTTGTTTGACCATGCACTCCATTACAACCCACAGGAGCGTTTCAGAACAACCCATAGGAGCATTTTCTAATCAGGCGCCTCTATCAGAGGTAATTGGCAGGACATCATTTGTCAAATCACTTAAAAATAATTATGTTTTGTAACAACACTGTGGTTAAGGTCTGGTCAGGTTTAAGCACAAAACTTGGTTAGGCTTGGGTTAGGGAAAGATCATGGACCACAACAATTGGTGGCGGCTGACATTACGACCTATTGTCGTTTTTCTTGGGAGGACAGGCTCGATTTGACACAAGCAGGCACTTAGCTTCCCTATCCTATCCACAATTATTACACAATGACACAGAGTAAAGGTTATTGTTTGTCATCCCTCAGCTTCATAAAACTACAGTATGAGTGAGGCCCAGCAAATGGTGTCCATGGAGAATCCTTGGAATTGCAATAACTTTCAATCCTCTTGATGGCGGCCCATTGGTCCTCTCAAAGGGGGACAGGATCATATTACCACAGGGTGCACATACAGCACTTGGATTTTACAATGTCCTTCCTCACAGAGACATCCAACAAGTAGCCATAGAGGTGGATTATGTGCTGTCAACAAATTTTTTTTTTTTTTCCCATTAGTGTACTTGTCACATTCCTACAGTTTGTTTGGATGACTTCAGAACATCCAACATCTCATTCCAGGAACTGTATGGGACAAAAAACAGAGATGCAACCAAAGACCAAGCAACCGCTAGGGTGACCAATATGTGCCCACATACATCACAAAGACAAACCAGACTGCAACTTGAGTACTTCTACAGGGCTAAAGAGCAGCGCTATTACAGATGAGCCCAAGAGAGTGCTCTGTCCATTTCAAGAGGATTGTCTCGTCAAATTGGATTACATTTCATAATGATATGGCATCGACACAGCTGCCATTTTCCTAATTTGATTCCAACCCATAACAATGCCAATGAACTGTCCCTAAAAAAGCTTGACTTACTCATTAGATCATTATCTGCTCTTGCCGTTGGGCCTCCCAGAACTGCAGTGTACAATTCAGTTACTTGTGCTTTATAATAGCTTGGTGTTAGGGGACTCCCAAACTTTAAAAGTATCTGTTATGAACGTAAATCGAAGCATTCAGTTTTGTCTTTAAAAGTCACATAAAATCAGTGCCTGGGACAAAAACTCATTAACTCCAATACAGGGGAAGAAGGGAAGAAGTGAGAAATATTTGACTGAAAAAAGAGTGAATGAGAGAGACATGGCTCTATAAATGTAGTAGCCAATGTAGATAAACGTTGGTGGAAAATTGAGTGTTGTGTTTGCTAATGGATGTTAGCTTGAGGTAAATTTCTAACCAAGACAAGAAGTTTTCTGGTGTTACTGCAGTTATTTTTAAATCAAACTTTAACTACGTTGTTTTTGTAGACTTATCATTAACAAAGCTTAAAAAACATCCTAAACCTTAACCAGTTTGTTTCCTAATCTGAGCTTTTTGAATTAATTTTCATTTGAACATTTTAGGTATTTTCCCACATAATCCATTTTGTGCTCGAAACACTAATGCAAACAACATCTACATTTCAAAGTTAAGGCTCATTTCACAAAACTATTGTTGGCTTGAAGCTGGAAAGATATGGTAAATTGTAAATAGTCTAATTAAATGTGCCGTCTGCATGACTAAGATTCTGTCTTCTCTTAAACTCCAAAGCACTAACAGTACCACCCCTCGCCCATACTTGTTCAGTACTCACTTGACTACGTAGCCTTCATGCATCTCGCCTGTCACGTGCTGCAAATACTCAGCAAAGCGTACACGCATACAGGTCACTGTGCACAGGGATGTCTAAGGTTTCACTCCGATTGGCTATGTGCCTGCTCGATAGCACTCCAGGCATGTTGTGGTGGCGTAGTATGTGCTAGTCTGTGCCCAGCAGTTATTTCTTAGCCAGAGGGCCCCAACAACCTCACACCCGACACACACACACCACAGTAGGAGCACACCACATAACACTAGAAGTACTGTGTGTCACCCAAGTCTGACAGTAGCAGTACCTGTTTCTCACTCTTCTTGCTACTGTTTCCTTCAGATTTGTTTACAAGTATATGCCCTCAGACATTAGTCCTGTCACAGCAACTTTGTGGTAAATACTGACATGCTGCTCACTGTCTGACAAGTTCCTAGTGCCGCATCGCATCATGGAAACACCAATCAGTTGTGTCTTTGTGAATTAGTTTTTTTAAAAAGACAATCTAGTAAGATATGGACTGTATATTCATTTCATTTAAATTGTAGCACAAATTTTGAAGGAATAAAAGAGATTTTGACATGAATTATTTGTATTTCTTTTCAGATAATGTAGACCTCCACAGATGCCAAGTTAATCTGGGAATAGCTATTCTCACTGGTACACACCTGAACATGGAGGCTGGAAGAACAACATTCAGCAGCAGTAATGTGTTACTGTGTGTGCATACGAGCACGTGTTTGGTAGAGGGGAAGACATGAATAATGGATGCAGTCACAAACTGATGGTTGGGCAGATCAGAAGAGACAATGTAAACAAGAAATTGTTTCTAGTTCATTTGAGTGGCCAGCGGTAGGCCTAAACCAAGGGAGAGAGAAGCAGTGAAGCAGCCTGCCATGGGAGAATCCATCTGCTGGCTATATATACACACCTGTGATGTCAAACTGAGTGAGAGAGACAGGCAGATAGAGAGGGGGAGAGAGGGAGTCACAGGACAAATGTGTTCATACCCAAACAACAATAAATAAAACCAAAATAAAATGAGTAAAGATGTAAAAATTTTGCAAGACAGTCAACGGCAAAGACAACGCTTCGCCTTATTCTTTAAGATGGCGATTATGAAGATTATTCCTAGTTTGGAAAATATACTTGACTGGTAGTTATTTGGTCAAGTCAAGTCAGTTTTATTTGTATTGCCCAATATCACAAATTTGCCTCAGGGGGTTTTACAATCTGTACAGCAATACAACATCCTCGATCCTTAAACCCCTTACATCAGTGGTTTTCAACTTTTTCTGTTTGTGACCCCAAAGCAACATTCTTACAATCCTTTCAATACTGCTTGTATATGTCATCTGGTTAAAATTATCCAAGAGTTTAATAGAATTAAGGCAAATATGAAAGGAAAGTCTGAAAACATTGTGAAACATATTGTGTAGCAGAAATATTATTTTTTCTGTTTCCCATCCTGTTAATTACCTTGTGACCCCTCAGACACATCTGGGGTCCCACTGGTTGAACTTTTCTTACTGATAAATATTACAGCAAGTATTTTCTGTTTTCTGGTTTGTATTATGATCTATACATATTGAGATGCATTGCTAGTCTCATTGTATGTATCTATATGATGGAGTAACTGTCTCTGCAGCCCTGGCTGGAGTATGAAGATGTTGTTTCATATTGTGTGTTTAATGCCTGACAAACGTCTATGACCAAAAAACAGCTTTTTCAATAAACTTAGTGCTCAAATGTTGACCTTGTGTCAGAGTTCACTTCCTTCTTTTAAATAATTAAAAATGGAAAATAGCTCTTGATATGAAAAATGATGAACAGCATTGACCAGGTTTCAGCCCTCATTCTACTCATCTGCAGCACATATAGCAGCAAGCAGACTACAGACACACAATCTCGAGTCAAAATGAAAAGTGTGGATGTAACACCTGTTCAATTTTCTATTTAAAAATGTATGTAGTTCATCTTCCTACTTCAAGAAACCTTCTAATAAGACAGATGAACACTGTTAATATTAGGATTGTACCAATTAACAGAGTACACAGGGGAGGCTTGGCAGTAATGAGAGAGAGAGAGAGAGAGAGAGAGAGCGAGAGAGAGAGAGAGAGAGAGAGCGAGTAAGAGAGAGAGAGAAAACATGACACAGGAAGGGAGACAAAGAGGGAAACTGAGAGTGAGAAATCTACAGGACAGAGTCAAAGAGACAGTGGCTATGGGAGAAGGAGAAGGAAAGCCAGTCAAACAACAATTCAGAGGAAGGCAAAAAGATAGAATGACAGAACGATAACACAAGGGGGGGGGGGCTGAGATAATGACAGAGAGACACAAATTAAAAGACATCAGGAGAGACAGGAAACTGAGCAGGACAGACAGACGGAGAAGGAGCAAGACAGTGACAGAGAGACAAAGATACTGCAAGGCAGCAAGATAAACAAGTGGGTGAGAGACAGAGAGCGGGACAGATTAGGAGCAAGAGAAATGGGAAGTGAGAGTGAGGCACCAGAGACAGAGAGAGACGGAGACAGAAAGAAAAGGAGAGAGAGAGAGAAAGACAGAAACATGCCCATGTGACTCGCTGATCTAACAGGACTTGGCTTTAGCGCAGCTGTTCCTCTGGCTTTCATCCGCATCGCTGGGGAAAACTCTATTCCAGTGTGAGAGGCTATTTATAGCCTCACCCAGGGAGACGTGAAACTAGTGAATCTCATAACACGCTCTGTTCCCCGTTATATCCCGCTATTTTAATGCTGGTACAGTTACCCAGTGTCCCTGGGTTACAGACCTACACTGGGTCACAGCAAAAAGGAAGAGAAGAAGAAGAATAGGGAGCCTCTTCACATGCTAATGCACACACACACAGACACACAGGTGCAAGGCTGAATCTGACAACACCATGTGGAGAAAAGCTGTTATTTCTGTTTATAGGTCATGCCTACTGAACCACATAGAACAAACAGGGGCTGAATGGTACAGGCTAATTACTGTTAGGCCATAGGAAGTGACATGTGACTTGAGTGATGTACCTCTGCTACAAAGAAATCCCCACTGTTGGTGTTACATTTTACAATGATCACATTATAGTATACATGTTACATTTATAACTTGTATTCCCTACAGTAACTATTACTACAAAAAATAGAGATCAAAGTGCAAAAATAAAGAGCATTCTGATTTGAGATGATGGGACTATGCGGGCCAAAGCCTGTTGATCCAGGGGTTAAGGGCTTACCTAGACTGACATGTGTTTGATTTAGGGATTACACAGGTACAGCCTGGAATGCAATCTGCTCAGGACGGCACCCATACAAGTCACCGCTATCGACAATTTTCCTATCTCTACACAAAAGTGATTTATAGAGGCTGTGGAGCAGCAGAGCAAATCTGCACATGCGATAGAGTAGATACTCTGGGTTTACTCTATATGGCAAAAATGTTCACTTTTTTTGAGAAATGTCAAGGAAATGTTGAGCTATAGAGCAGCTGTGAAACATTATTATGTGCTGAGGTTTATGCTCAGGGGTTTGACTTTAGAAAGTGTAAAAATAATTTTCAGGAAATCACAAATTTCAACATTTTGCAGCAAAAGAACTATGAGATTGAGGTCAGTCAAGCCACACACACAAGTCCAAACTATCCAAAGGCTGACAAAAACGACATTGCAGTCCAATCATTGGTCTCACCAAGGATACTAAAGCTATCAGTGTCACTGAAAAGGTTGTCCATCTCCAGAATCACATTAGTCCTGTGCTGCCCCTTTGTGCTGGACCTATTTTGAGCCCTGCAGACCAGAGTAGGATTAGATGATTTGTGGACACTGAACTAAATGGATGACATCCACAATGTCTGCAAACAGGAAGGCAAGCCAAACAGTTTGCATCTCTCTGCATCTCTGCTGGACAGCACACCCATCTGCACAACAGGACAGGAGCTCATTCTTCAAAATGGCTGCACTCCAAGTACGCTTTTTGTCCCAATTGTGATGTCTCCCCAGCTAGTGGAAACAATAAGACAGCAATATGAAAAAGCATAATGTAAGCCTGCCAGCGCATGCTGTCTAAGACGTACACTCTTTCATGTCCCTCTACTCAAACAAAAGAGGACAGAATAAAGACACATCCGCATGAGTGTTACTTTCCTACAACTAAAGAGAGAATGAAAGAAAAAAAATCTTGAATGTATAGCCCTGTTGATTCATAATGCTGTATTGCAACTCTTCCATTGATACAACATTTCAAGCCCCAGTGGTCCGGGATAAAAATAGACAACGCTATGAATTGTGGGAGATTGAAAGGTCAGCACTTGTCATCCGTAAATGTCTTTGAGTTTTATCATCTTAATGTCAGCAGATAATAGACGGCCAGTGGCTTAAATGAGGGCATACTAAAGATGTAGGCTATATAATAAAAGAACCCAAATCAAAGTTTTTATAGCCTGGCTACAGAGCAGAGAAACTGAGCTAATGTACACCTGTACCTCTATACTCCCTCTAGTTTCACTTGTTTGGTGGCTGAAAGCTTTAACAGTCAGGTGAACGAACCAACTAACACTAACGCGTGTGGCTGAGCAATAAATGGCATCACAGCAGTTTAAGACCTTGCAAATCAATATCATAATTTTCTTTTCACTCTCTGTAACTCATAGAAAACCCTGAGTGAAGGCTGACACTACTAGATTGGAATGTGCATCCAATCGCCTCTGTCCCTGTCTGTGAAGCCGAATAATTCACCTTAAACAAGGTAAGCAGCTGTCAATCAGGCCCTGCAGCTCTGACAGAGAGCTTGCCTGCTGAGCTTCGCTTCTGCTGTATTTGACTGGAGGTACAGATAACTGCCCCTGTAATCACCACGGAAAACCTGACATTAGTAAGATTTATGGCCTCAGACACGGAGACCATGAAAACAAATGAGACAACATTATTACTTTAATGTAGATGAAGGGGTGCGATTTGCAATAACTGGCCATTTAAATCTTGACAGGTTTCATTTATATATATATTTTTTTACCAATCTAGAGATAGGCTTGTTACTATGGTTATACACACAGACACATTCTTGTTTTCTATGCAAATGAGGTCTGACTTGAGCGGAAAAGCTTCAAATTGGTCCATTTAATAAACCAGACAAATGTCCTCCAACATGATTACTGGCATGAGAAGAATGCAGTGTTTATCACACTGCTGCAGATGGAAATCACAAGTTAGATTGACTGCATAAAAGAGGTTTTATGCAGGTTTTTTTGTTTACTTCTTTGTATAATGAAAGCATTCTACGTAAATGACCAAGATGTGTTTTGACCCAGACTGTGACTTACTGTGTATTTCCAGAGGGGGTTATACACCATATTATCCAATCAGAAAGTAGGTGGAATGAAAAAAAAAGAAACATGCCTGAATGACATCAGCCTTTATCGTACTATAGCCATCAGTGGCACAATTACCTGAGGCCAATTTCCACCATTTTGTACAACAACTCAGCATACATGTGAATGAGTGTCATCAGATGAATATACACGTAGAGCATTCAAGTCAAGCACCCTTATAAAAGTCCAAACAAAAAGCATTTAAACATCACAAAAACATATGTCCAATGTTACACATATTTTAAAAAATCCTCATCTGCCTAAAAATATTATGTACTTTGACATTTCTTTGGAGTAATTGTCCATGATCCTTTGCACTAAATGCTACTGAGACGTTCCTCAAAATGACATTGTTGATCTTGTGATGTTGTTGCTGCTTAGAACCACCAACCTCCATCTATTTGACTATACCCTGAAGGTTGACTCTATTTTCTATTATTGCTCTAACAAACGGGACTTTCATTCATTCAGGGGTGCTGGACAATCTTGTGTGTGTGTGTGTGTGTGTGTTATTTCTGCTCTGCTCTACCTAGGTGTGTGTGTGTGTGTGTGTGTTAAGGGCAATGATTGATTTCTATTTCATCCAGGGCTCGGTTTGTGTCGGCATCACTTACCACACCTATGAATCAGGAGGTAATAGTGTGCCTCAGAAGCTCGCAACCTGCTGCCTGTCTGGACCTCCTAACCAGTGGCAGAACTCATATCTGCACTAACAGAGCTCCGTCTTCAGCAAGACACTCTAGGCTGCACACAGCAGTAAGCCAAAATTGAGGGGTTTTTTTAAATTCAGCATTCAGCATTCAGCTTCTAACAACATTTCAGCATTGTAAGAAGCTTTAATGTGATAAAGGCCTGAGATATTCCATAAGATATTCTCGTAAGAGCGGATATTAGCAGAAAAGCAATGTAGCATAAACACCTGCAGCTACTTAATGCAATAATTTTACATCCTTAAGGCTTGTGCAACTAAAATATAATGATAACTGTATTTGTACAGTACCTTTCATAAAAAAAAATGCAGCTCAAAGTGCTTTAAAATGAAAGAAATTACATGCACACAGATGAAAAAAGAAAAAAACATGTAAATATGCATAAGATTGAAAATAAAACCCAAGGTGATGATAATAATAAAAAAAACATAAGACAAATTAAAGTGAAAATAGAATACATAGAATGCGTACTTCAGTGTCGGTAATTTGAGACTGAGCAAAACCTCAGAAAGTATTTCGCCATGTGTACACAATCAAATCAGCGCCTAGGTCTCTGAAGCCATGAGCATAACAGAACCTGCCTTTTCCCAACGGACACAGACTCACCATTTGCTCAAAATTTGTTCCAGAGACTGATGCTGATTCTGATCCTTGAGTCCTAACAAATGCCTTAAATTAATTTCCTCCCTTATAAAACATTTGCATGTATTTTGAAAACTACATTGTTTACATCCATGTTTGCTTTTTCTTCTGTACATTTTGTGGGCACATTGCCATGTTTCTTGGTATGTTACTGCCACTGATTGTCATTCTGTACCTGAAATTGGCGGCACTGTGTGTATTGTGTTGCAGAGAGCTCTTGCACATACAAATTGGGGAGCCACTCAGTAAAACACTGCTCCATAAGTCACAAAAGTCCACAGGTTACCGTTATGGTCTGACTTAGTTTTTGATTTTGCTGCTTTTGAAGTTATAAAATGTAACTCTAAGTAAATATACACTGTACAGTATATAAAAGAGAATTCTGTCCTTCTACTCTACTGTACCTCCGACTCTTTTGCTCTTTTACATGTGGAGCAGAGTGCCTTGAAGAAACTGTTTCTTAAATTTCTTAAAGAATTGCTTTATTCTTTGACTTACAGTATAGGTTATACATCAAAAACATCTCAGCAAAAAAAAAACAAAAAAAAACAACACAAAAGTTGACAGTGACCTTCAGCAAAGTGTAAGTGGGATTCCCAAGTGCTATCTGACTGCAGTGACTTCTAAGTGTTGTAAAGTAAGGACTATGGTGATGTCTATCAAAAATGGCACTAACTCAGCCAACGAGGGCCTCCAAAGGTCATGCGTGAGGGCAGCAACACAACATTTGTCACGGTTTAATGCACATCTTGTCATGAGTAATCCATCTGAAAGCTTATCTATCACTCATTTTATCCAATATTCCACATGCTACACTATATTAAATCATGCAAAGACAAAGGCAGTTTATGATAAAACACTTACTCATTAATTATAATGACAGATATGCTATTTGAGATATTATTCATATAAAAAAAACTTGAATTAGAGATAGATTTTCCATTTAAATGATAATCATCAGGCCCTGCTACCACTAAATATTTTAGAAGATTCTAGTATTACTATATATGATGCGAGAACCACATTATTTTGCAATAATATTAATATTTATTTCATTATGTCTTTTTTCATGGGCAAAAAATAAGGTTTTCTGGACCCTATTAATGAACAGAAAGTATGAGCCTTTCTTCTCCAAGGTCTTGTTTCTTCCACGCCCCTCAGTGAATTTAAAAAGTAGAAGCAGCAGCACTGACAACAACAGCAAAAACAACAGCTTATCAAGCAGTCACCTGTCTTAGCCGTGATCCCCTATTGCCCTCAGAACACTTTAATGAGCTTTCCTCCTAAATACAGACAGACGGCGAGCTCTCTGTCAATAAGAGACTCAGCGAACGACAGACAGATGAAATCGGGGGCCCATTACCGTCTACAGAAAAGGCTGTTTAGGTGTTTTCCAAGAGCGGAAAGCAACCAAGACGGTAGCTATTGCCCTAATTGGCTCCCTGCTGTCTAACCTGCACTGATCAATGACCCTGCTCTATAAAGAGCAACATCCAGACATGAGTGGCAGATTAATGTTTTAGCAGCAAAGTGGTAGGGGCTAGTGGCAACTCTCAGTTAGAGAGGCTAAAAATACTCCCGTATGTTGAAGGTTGCTTTATTCGTGACATGTGCTACAAAGGCATTTATTTACCGTGGGTGGACATAGTAGCAGCAAGATCTGTGCACTCTAATTCCATTTTCAATACCACTTTTGTTAAGCTTGTAATAATACATTTTTGTTGAAATGGTGTCCGAGAAATGTTGATTCATCAGTGATTTTTAGGACACAGTTTGTGATGTAACTGGATTGTACTGTAGTTTAGTTTGTAGCTTACATTTTGTCCAACCCTGGATGAATTATGTATGGTTTATTTATCATCAAACAGAGTGGATTCATACAGTAATTATTTAGGAGTTCCTTATTTTTCTTCTTGATGGAATATGAGTCTGCAAATGTACTATAAAACCTGGCTTTGGTGCAACAATGAATAATACACAACTTGGCACTCTTTGAATCTGTCCTTAAAAAGGAATATTACCAAATTCAGTAGCTCCTGAGTCCGAGGCAAAGTTGATGCATCACTGAAATGAAACCAGGACCTGATCTGCTCTCAACGACCAGCCTTTTATATTTTCATGCATTTGAACATTTTTCAGAGCCCTACAGAAATGTTCAAATGTAGTAGTGGACTTATTTGTTTGTATATTTGGATTCATCAGTTCAAATTAAAAAAAAAAAAATCTCTTATCTAATGAATCAATCACCCAAGAAAATATGTAACCACAGAACAACGGATGAGTGGGAGACGTTGCATGATGGGCCACTGTTTCTGAGCATTGCAGTCTTTTGGCACGCCAAAGTAGCAGATGTGTATACATGCGACAGCGTGCCCTTTGTCAAATGTTTTTGATATCCTCTGATTCACATGATACATAATCCTTTTCAAAATGTTAAAACACAAGTGTGGAACTGTGTCCAGGTTATCTCAGGGAGGTTTTTGGACCATCTTTTCCTTCCATTAGTCCCTCCAGCACTGAATATTCAGCAGGTCTTTGTATATTTACTATTTTTGTGGATTACTTTATCTTCCTGTGTGATGCATTCCTAAAATTAACGGTTAATGAGCCTTCATCTTCCACTGCTACACATCTGTTAACCTCTCTTTACTAGTAAAATGTCTCTTTTGATTTGTATTTTCCTCCCTATCCATTGTCCACTTAACCCACTATTATCCACATTTATGTCTGACCATAAATCAACTGCTGAGGAGGTAAACTGGTCCCTCTAACTCCCCCATTCTCCCTTTCTTCTCTTCTACCTCCATTGTAATCTCTCTTCCTTTATCCTACCTATTCACTTTCCCTTCAGTTCCTCTCCATTTCTTTTTGCTCTCTCCTCTCCTCTTTTTTCACTCCACTCCACTCCAGCGGCTTAAGAGAAGCTTGAAGAGACCAAGAAGATTAGGCTCTCTCTGTTTGAGAGACAGGTCTCATTACCTTTATCTTCTCCTGATGCAATAATACTTGCAAAACTCTCACTGATGCCAGCCGGTGCACAGGACTACATGAAGTTATGGAGACGAGCTTAAGTTACACGTTTGATGTGCAAAAAAAAAGCAAAAGAGGTGAAGGTTGGAATTTTAATCAACATTTCCCTAAGTTAAGTGTTTGGTAATTGTAGAAAAACAGTTTGAATATCAAAAAAGACCAAATGGGCAGCATTAAAAAGGCTGGATTTAAAGGTGCAGTGTGTAGGATTTAGTGGCATCTAGCGGTGAGGTTGCAGATTGCAACAAACTGAATACCACCCCCCCCCCCCCCTCCCCATCCAAGCATGTAGAAGAACCTGGCCACAGAACTCGCGAAGAATACGAAAGGCCCTCTCTAGAGCCAGTGTTTGGTTTGTCCCTTCTTGAAACATGGTGTTGCAGCATGGCAGCCTCCATGGAAGAGGACCCACTCCCTATGTAGATATAAAAGGACTCATTCTAAGGGAGCGAAAACACAACAATTCTTATTTTCAGGTGATTTTGCACTAATTAAAACATACTTATGAATATTATGCTCCATTTCTGCCAAGTCCGTTCAGCTAGATGACACTAAATTCTACACACTAGACCTTTAAATTCCTCCAATTTCTGAGAATGTGTCGATTATGTCTACAAATTGTAATAAACAATAAAGGGGTCACCAATGTTATTTGGGAAATGTTCTTCTTAAAGGCAGTAAAAAAAGCAGTCATCTGAGCCTAATGATTCAGAGACTTGTCCTTGATTTGAGAACAGCTCAGAGGCTAACAAATGGAAGTGCAAATGATTTTCTAACTCAAGGCTCATTTAATCATTTTAAATTTAGATCTCACACCTCCCACTGGGGAAAATAAATCAGTTCCCTTCATACAGAATTTGCATGTTTTAACCCTGGAGTTAGGAGAGGAAACAGGGAGAGGACGAGCTGGGGATTGTTATGGCTTGTGTGTACATCAGCCCACCCCAAGGCCCCCCAATGTGTTCCACAGGGAAGGTTGTGTTTCTTTACTGTGACCCCAGACAGAAAGGACTTTGACCTCAGCTAACAAGATCCATTAAGAGGAGCTGGAGACTGGATGAAACGTTGCAGCAAGTGTGTACACACACAATCTCAAGCCTTCAGAGAATCAGTGTAATTATGCAAGATGGCAGAGCAGCAAACCAATCTGTGTGTTTATAGGAAAGGTCATTGCCTTTGGAGGAACACTGGACCGTATTGCACAGCATTAAGCCTCTATGTGATGTCAAGTGTAAAGTTGGCTGCTGGGGAGGACTGAGGCATGCTCTCTCTATCTATATCTGACTTTGCGTGGTTCTTGACTTCACAAATCAAAGGATTTTTATGGTAAAATGAAACATCCACCGACATGGTACACAGAGCTCAGAGGACGTGCTCTGAAGTCAAGTCAAATCGTGTTTGTTTGTGGTCTGTGTAAGATGAGCGCCAGCTCTGGTTTCCGCCGTGATCTGCCTGTTCCTGTAAGTGGCATTGTTGTTGTGTTTTGAACAGGTTTGGGATTTGAGGAGCTGACAGAGAGTATTGTGGGATTGCCTTTTGCCTGAGGTCGAGAGAGGCATTCCCTGTGATGGCGCTGCGGTGTGGGGGTGGTTTGCAAGGGTACGGGTGGAGAAAACCACCTCCCCAGAGTCAGCTATTTGACCCTCGCAAGCTTGGCACAGGCTGAGCTCAAATACACAACGCTGAAAATTCAGCACAAACATAAAAAGTGTTGTCAGGGTGCGTTAGAGAGAAAGTTGGCAACAGCTTTCACATGGGACGATGTGAAGACTGAATCAGCTCTCCTCTACTGTCCATAGTGTGCAGTTGATCACTGCAGCACTGTAAGAACCCAAGGACAAGTCATGGGGGATGAAACGCAGAGTGTGTTATGGCTACATTTGCACGAGAGGAGGATTTACTTATAAAGTTATATTGAAGCAACAATGTAGACAACAAGGGATGAGTGTATACGTGCATGCAAGAGAGTGATTAATCATGAAACTGCTAGAACTCTTCAAAGCTCTTACCATGATCACTTGCTGTCCTTGCACATGACAACTACAATGATGTACTCCTATAGGCTCTGTTATGATGTGTGCAGACAAGAGCAATTTTAGTGTGGCAGGACATCTCAAAACAGAGGTGACATGATGCATACTGGTTGCAAATACATAGAGAATTTAATCTTTTCTGTCAAGTGAACATCTATGCAAAGGTTTTATGTGAAAGACACAAAGTACATTACGTCATAGTGAAGACAGTTTACATTTCCGCTTCATCTTGATTTTGAGACTCAATATAGCTAAGACCTAGCCTCAGTAATCCACTCATCTAGATGCATTATGCCTGTTGCAGTGAAGTAACCTCCAGCTCATGAGCTTCTCTTCAAATGCAGGGGTGAGGAAATCCACATCACTAATCCCCAGCCTTAGTGCATTTATTTAACAGGCCCTGGATAGCCGGTGAAGGTTTACTGTAAGAACGTCTTCCTCTCCTCTGCACTAGCTAATAGCCACTGTTAATCAATACAGTTGTAAGTGCTTTTTAGTGCTCAGCACCATGCTCATTTGTCAAAATAAAAGCCGTAAGTGCCCAAGGGACTAATCAAAAGGGATGAAGCAACAGGGAAATTTGCAGCTCGGAAACATGAGAAGGAGCTGGGGAGGAATGGGGAGGGGCACGGGAGTGGTTCAAGCATGTTCAGTGGCAGCTTCAGATTACAACATACTGTGGAAATGTGGATATTATTACAATTTCTCTGTGCACATATGACAACCTCCAAGTATAATATTCTCTAAACAAAAAGTTATTTTGGTAATATTATATAATTTTCACTTCACTGTTTTTAAATTTGGAATAAATTAAGTAATATATTTTCCTGTGTCTGTAATTTCTTTACTGTAATTGAAATGTTCTACTCAAAATGGTAATATTATGAAAAAATAATAGGTTCAATTGAATTGCATGAATTTGAATTTGCCATTTTCATAGTGAAGTGTAAAACTGTAAAAAAAAAATAATAATAATAATAAAAAAAATAAACAAATCATGTTTTTTATATTTTAACAATTATCCCCGGAAGTAGCAATTTTAAAATTAAGCCTTGCAAATTCAAGTAGTTCTTTCAGTGGTTCAGTACAAGCATGTACAATCCAAACGTATGCATTTCAAATTCACAAATGGCTCTAATCTGTCTCCATAGAATCCGCTACGACTCTATCAAGAGAAATCCGCTGTATGTGCATACGTACACCAAGGATGAGATCATGACGGACAAACGTCGCTCTCATAAGAGCAGTCCATCGCTCGTTGCCTGTCGCTTAGCAACAGAGACCTGGCGGGCAGACAGTAGGTGTGTGAGACAGAGTGTGTGGGAGGGGAGGTTTGGAGGAGGGGTGTAGCGAGGGACAGAAGCAGAACAACAGGGAGAAAAAGAGACAGAGGAGCCAGGGAGCTGAGCGAGAAAGACAGAGAGATGTGATGCAGGACGCCTGTGGGGGAGATGTTGACAGTGTCAGTACATGAATGTGTGGAGTAATCAGAAAAGTGATAATTCAACAGTTTGGAAAGAAGCAGATGTAAACATGGGTGTATGTCAAATGTGTAAATAATGAGCAGTCCTCAACATCAGGCCAGTTGATGCAATTTTGAGTTCATTTACATTTCTTGGCCTTGGTTGTATTTAATTTTGTAAAAGTAAATATGTGCATTTGATTAAAATCCGCATTGCTTTGTTCATTAGTAGAATCTACTAGCGTATTATCAATTGTGAATTTAGGTCCAGTTAGGCTAGAGTTAGCATGGTTTGCATAAACCATATTTACACAATTCGTTCATTAATCAGAAGGATAAAATGAAAGCACTTAGTTATTTTTACATATCTAACAGACCATCTTTACACAAGTTGTGTTACTTCCCATGAAAGCAGTTTTCTTGTTGCCTAAAAAATAAATTTTCCTTCCAGTTTATAGACATTCAGTCTATTGTGATTTTTCTGGTGGGTGCATAGTCAAAGCACTGACAGAAATGAATGTAAGGTATAACACACCACAGTCCCATAATTGAAATGATGGACTGTTGATCAGATTATGTTTGCTCCAATTTCAACCATAATATAATCTGGTTAAGGAGTTGACATGAAAACTGCAAAATCGGAGAATAGCTTAAATCTTGTTATTATCAGTGTGTTGTATGACCAACTTGTCCACAGTGTTGCACCACCTCCCACCCAATAATCCAATCTCCATCTCCATGACCCTAAAATTCCCGGAAACAAGCGAGTACAGAAAACGAATGAACACTTTAACTGTGTAAAATGCCACTTGACAATGTGAAATGGTATGACATTTAAAGACGTCCACCTCCACATGAGCCCGTGCATATATACCACCTGATCCTTTTTGCTGCCATTCTGACCCTCTATATAGCTGTCATTTTTCCTGCTGTTTCAATAATGGAAAAGGAAAACATGAAAATAAAGCAGGCCCCATTCCTTTCCTTAAATATTTATAAATATTATGTCAGATTACCTTACATTTGAATAGTTGCAGATTTGAAGAATGTGTGCTAAAATGTACAGCCACACATGAAAAATACTCACCAAGTTATGTGTGAAAATTTGAAAATGTTCACACCAGTTCACTGTTTTTACATCCCAGTACATTCTCAAAGCTCCAAACCATGGTTCATGTTAATTTGGACCATCAACCACAGCCAATGCATTGGGACTAATATCAATGTTTTTGTCAGCTCATCAACAACTGAAATTTAAGATTAATTTTGCCATTCAATTATATATAATAATTATATATACTCAAATGCAGATACAGACAAATCTCAGCACGCATTTCCAAGTCTAGATACACATTTTCAACGCCTATTAAAATACACAAAATTTTGAACACATTTGAAAATGTCAAGGTTAGATGTTTTTGATAATTTATTCCCATATTAAAGGTGCAGCAGTAGGCAAACGAAGGGCGTTCTAATAATGCAGGTGGCAAAATACCGAAATACCATCACGTTATTTTTAGTTCAGCGGGGGGTGAAAAATACTTGAAGTGCAACCTTGGTACACACTCAATCCTCGCAGCTTGGCTTTACAAGACATATATTCTCCTGCATTGGTCTAATGTCACCAACAGCAGCCAAGTCTCAAGGAAATGTCAATGACAAGGATAGAGCTGTGCGAGGGTAACTTAAGAATGCTACAATACGTATTGAGCTTTAATGTGATCATACCGGAACGAGCCGCCAATGTGCGCTATACCTCTTGAGCCAATGTAGACCATCACATGCTTCATTCTTAAGGTCTATCAGTTCTTGATCTCTTAAACTTGCTGTCAGTCAAAATCTAGTCCTGGGTTTTTCACACAGCATCACCTGCTTGGAAATCCTCACAGAGGGCACCATCAAACAACATACACTAGATCTACAATATCTGTTGAGATATTTCCAATGACTTTTGATCTAAATCTCATACCAAAGCAGCATCCGCCAATTGATCGATATAGCATAGCTAAATACACCAAGAAAAGTAACGTAACAGGAGACACTCTCTTGACTAACTTGCTGATGGAAAATATCCAAGGGACCTCTATAATGGACCCAACTGACAGCACTCTAATTCAATCACGTGTGTTGCAGTTGCAACTAAGCTGCCTCCAAATACCCCTGTCTATTTTAAACCCTGTTCAACAATGACAGACCGAGAAGACTCCAGTATGCCTGAAAAAACATTACGCAAAAGGAAAGAAACCAAACACCCTACCCTGTCTCTGTCTAGCATGTGTAAATGTGTGTATTTGTGGGTGCAGGATACATGCCTCTGCACAGCCTCAGTGTGCCATTAAGAAGCCCTTTTTTGCTTGTCCTATTATAGCTGTGTTCAGTGTACACAGTCTACCAGATAGAGCAATGGGCGCTCCAGTGTAGCACACCATAATGTAATGCTATACAGAGATTTTTCATATAACGTAGTTACAGTAGACATGGTTCATTTCCAAGCATGGAGTAGTGCATCAAAAATAGCAAAGCTAAAGCTAAATCTCTATATCTTTTTGTACTTTTACACAATTCAGTCACCCAGAGGACAGAATTATCTAACCATATATTCTTATCTTTCCCCACTAGTGAACATGTGAGAAAAAAAACAGGAAACATGTTTGAATGGCTGTACAGCACACTGGTAAGAACTAACACTGCGGTTATTTCTTTTCCTTCTTAATCAGAGCACACTGGTGCCCTACAGCTGTTGTTTACTATTAAAGCAGGATTAGGGCCAAGTTTCACAGGGTAGTTCCAAGAGGCAGCTCTGATCGCATGGTTGTTCCCAGAATGCCTGGATTTTTGAGATCATTTCCTGCACAGTGTCAATCAAGTGGGGACAAATGGCCCCTCCTCCACTGCTCTCTAGTCACAAGACTAGAAAGACAAAGGTCACGTGACGAGGAAAGACAGGTACAACTAATGTCAATCATTACAGGTTGGACCATCTCCTTTAGCCAATCTTCCTACTGTTGCAACAAAAGGTTGTTGTTTTTTTTAGCAATGCAAAAAATAACAATGCTAGGAAACAACCGGGAGTAAATATTGAGGCTCTGGGATCAAGAGCGCTGTAAATATATAATGCGCTGTATATTGTGAAAAACGGCTTGAGGGATTTTTCGTTATTGATTTATGAATATCAGGGTAGAAAAAGCTACCTCCCAACAAGGTCTTAGTTCCATCAATAATGCAGCTACAGTATCTGTGTCCACACAACAAATGAACACACTGGTTTCTCCATTATTCATGAGGGATTCCACCTGTAGCACATTGGTTGTATTATACGCCTCCCATAGGAAGATTTGCAGGAGCTCTGTGTAAGCTATTCAGTGCGGTATTTGTACTAGTGCTACAGTGATATTCGGATGTTCTACCATTGGGACTGAAACACTTTGTGTCTACGAACAAACAATTGGGAGGAGAAAATCATCACAGTCTGTAGCTAATGGGAAATGTTCATGTAAAGACTTAATGATTACCATCCATACTGAATAATGACTTACATAAATATATAATTTGGTCATTACCACAAAAAGAGAATGTAATAGTATTGCAACAAAATACAAAAAATAGACATAGTTTCAAAGCACAAACACAGACTTGATAAAGAATGTATTTTCAACTAGTTTAACAATATCTGATACAAACAAGAGTAGAGTCACCTTTAAAAGCAGAGGTAGCTCCCAGCTGCTCTGTGTTGATTTTTGTTTTGTTTTTTCAGAGCAGAAAGAAGGACAGAAAGCATCTGTCCTCGGCAGTAATTGGAATGGCAAAACAAAAAATGCAATTTGCCTCTAAGCACTGTTGACACAGACAGGGACAACTTCTGAACACCAAATTCTTTGGTTGGAAGAATTTAATCGCTTTGTTTTCTTCTTCACTTTAAAATCCCAGATGGTTAACTGCATCTAAGGGCTATAGATGTGCACATGGAACAGTATGTGCAATACCTTTTGGCATGTAACAATACTTGTGTATCTCAAATTAAAAACAAAATTAAAAAGTAGTTTCATTATTACACCTACACACCCCATTTCTCCTATAGGTGAGCCTTCTAATATGGCGGGGCTATAACTTTCACCATGTTACAATAAATGACCTCTGCTCCTCTGTGAACTGGCAACCAGGAGGTCACAGCCTTCAAGTAGGTAAAAGCGAGGTCAGGTTTTACGACAGAGATACGGCTGCGAGCTAGAGTAACTACAATGCTATCATCATTCAGAGAGACACTAAATATAAGTGGTGCATTGTATGCGTGTGGATACTGTCCAAGGATGCATGTAGAGGCAAGCATACGGTCAATGAGTGGCACTGTGCCATGCATGCTGAGGACAGCATGACCAGTAATTTTAGGTTAACGTTAGAATTGTCTTTCTCACTACTTTCTGGAGAAATGTCTTGCCTTGCCTACATGTATGTATGTATGTATGTATGTATGCGTACTGTGACATGGAGGTGGTAAAGAAAAGTGAACCACCACCTGTGTTGCATGCACAGCCTAAATGTCAGACTCCTAATGCTTTTAATGGTGTGTGTGTGTGTGTGTGTGTGTGTGTGTGTGTGTGTGTGTGTGTCTGTGTGTGCTGTATGTGTGAATAAAAACAGCGGGGCCAAGGCTGGCCCTGAGACAGCAGTAAATCACATTATGCATTGCAATCTCTATATATCACAGCCGCTGCCATTCTGCCCACCGGCTCCCCAATGCTGTTCCAAGTTTCCTCTACGTATTTCACTCCTCTAAAAAAAAAAATTGATGAAAAGACATCACAGGATAACACTGATGAATTTATAATGTTTAGGTTAATTAAATATTTTTGTGTGCAAATGGCCTTATCTTAAGTAGCTGCGGTGTAACAAAGAACCTCTCTTTCTTCGTGTTATTGGACCAGAGTGTGGAAATGGACGTAATGACTAGACTCTAGAAGGCTGAACAAGGCTAAGAAAGATCCTCTTTATCTATTTATAACAAGGAGATGTATCTACCGACTTGTGTGTCTTATCGCCTAGCATGCATTTTTAAATCGCATAAACCCTGTATTTCTCACACCCACACGCACCCCTCGCCAAGAATGGGTTGCTTTGATCGACAGGGAGCGTGGCAGTGATGGTCAGAGGCTGCGTGTCAGAGTAATTACAGAGCAGCCATGTTAGCAGGCTAGGGCTAGTCCCTCAGGAAGAGGAAACAGAAGCAGCGCCGCTTGTATAGGTAGGGTTTCACCTCAAAAAAACACCCCGCCTCTGTTCTGTTCACTGGGCTGTCATGTGAGAACACGCAGATGGCTAATTTCTCCTATGACCCTTGTCACCTTTGATCCTGACCCCTTCTGAGACAGGTGAAAGGTTCCTTTTTTTGGTCACACCCAAGTCATAGTTTTCCATATCTGATCCCCCCAGGCAGAGGTCAATTCCTAAAAGGGGAAGAGTACATCAACGCGAAATAAAAGGAAGAAAAGGTAATTCATGTTCTCATAAATTGTAGAAAAAACAGACAGCCAAGGGCTGTATTTCTTTACTCCCTTAATGCTGTCCATCTTTCTACCCTTCAACCCTTTTATGTCACACTCTCTAATTCTGTGTGACAGGTGAAGGCAAGTCTTTTCCAGTGTTTTAACAAAGATATGTTTCCACATGTCATCTATATATCTCTTATGATCAGTTCCATATTATTATTTCCCAGAGGGTGGAAGGCCAAATGAACAACAAGGGCTCCCCAGAAGGCAAACCAGTTTCACAGACCATGCTTTCAAGGGAGACCTGAAGGACGATGAGAGATGAAGATGCTTTATGACAGTGGAAAGGGAGAAGGAGAGAGAAAGGGAGTGATGGGCAGGCAAGGGGAAAAGAGGAAATGGACACAGAGTGAAAACTATACCAATATATGTAAACTAACACAGATAAATAAAAACAAATCACATAAAGTCAACAAAAGGGAAAAACTAAAGAGGATAGGCCAATAGTCAGAGAGAAGGAGAAAGCCTGTGGCTTTCTGAGAACTTGCCAGCATACTTCTGTTGCTCATGTTCACTTGAGACAATGTTTAGTAGAGCTGCTGCTAATCTCAGCAGTCTCCTATTCCCATTCCCTATGCCCCATTCAGATATCAGAGCACAGGGTAACGAAACAGGTCAGTACAATACCCAGTCACTCAATGAGGATATTAAACATCAAGCAAATAAGGAAAATAAAGTTCTTATGTACACTACTCATTATTATCTGAAATGCACAGGATCTGCTATAATGAGAGGCATGACAAAGTTATGGAAGGTAATGAATAATGTATAGGAACACAATTTCTCACGCGATTAACAAGAAATGATGTATGGATGTAATGCAGCATTACTGTTTGTAATTTTATCTCATCAGTATCATCTTCACTGTTTACTCTTCACTCTCCTCCCACAGGCGTGACATTTTCTACTGCCACTGCTGTTGTCTTCGACTGGCAAAACATGGGGTGGCTTGTTGGCTTATTGTGAGGCAGTCACAAGAACCGCAACGTATTTGTTGCTGAGGCAGCATGAAATTATACTGTGGTCGCTCATGGCGTAACAGAGCATCATTGACCAATAATGATTTATTATTTAAACAATGTGAGTTTGTTTGGCTGCATTGTAAACAGGTACACCAGTTGATTTGATTTTCTGTTGTATTTCTGCAAAAAAAAGCTGCTCAAGCAGCAGAGGGGTAAGCCTGCCCCAAAGAATATGACATAATTGCCATAACTTTCACTTACTACTGTATAAATCTGCAATCTCAGAATCATATAGCCATCCTCAAAACATTTTTGTCTCACAAAATCTGTAATGGGCAGTCACAATATCTGAACAGCAAGGATTAATTCAAATCTAAGTGTCCTTTTCATCTTTGCCAAGATATGACTGCACTCACAAGTGTGCCACAGAGTATTAATGCCCCTTTAAAGTCTCAATTAAAGGGCTGCGTGGGACTGTTTTCTCATTTCCACTCCCGCCCACTCCAACAAGATTTGAGACCATTACTGCCTCTTCCCACTCCTGCTTGAGATTTTGACCATTTCTGCCTGGAAAAATCTTATTTACTGAAAAGCTTTCTCTCCTGCTCCACAGGGAAAATAAGACACATTAGCTCTTATGGATTCTTTTAATGTAATGTCTTTACAGTTACTCAACTGTCTAAAAGCCACCTTTAAAGTTAAAGAACTGAAAAAGCCTTACTGTCATGCTTCAGTAGTGAGAGTGTTCTTTACAGTTCAGCTGAAATCTTGAAATCACACTTTTTAACATTTTCCCATTTCACTATCTCCAACCAGTGAATTGAGTTGTTTTGTGATTGGCCTTTTTAACCACAGACATTTTGACTTGTCATGAAAAAGCAGAGGTGGAACTAATGACATGTCTCTGTTCCATTCAAGTGCCCCAGTGAGTCATAACAGCGAGCCAGCACAATACCTGCAGAATACCTGAGAACTGGAGCTAGTAAAGCTAAATGGGATGCAGATATTAATGTTATTAGCCTCACCTGTGCTTTTATGATTTGATATGTTAACATTCCCTGCACTCCAGATTCCAAACATAATTTCCAGCAAAAAAGAAAAAAAAACATTGTCTTACATCTGTGTCATTGTGGTATTTATATCTGTCATGACTCATGACTGATTAATGTGAACAAAGAAAATTAAATTTGAAAATGCAATTTCCATGGAAATGTGGCAGTTCTATATTCTGTGCCTTACCCCTGCTGCTAGAGGGGGTGGAAATGAAGATGCAATGAGTCTGTCTGTCCAACACTTTGATCCAAAGCAAGATTTTGTGAACATCCAATGATACTGTCATCAATTTGGTATAGATATTCACACTCCACAGATAGTGAGATGATTTTGGAGACCCTCTGCCCTTTCCTCTAACATTACCATCAAACAAAATGGCCAAGTTGCATAAGAAATTTTACAATGTCATGAGCAGATACCCATGACATTTACTCAGTGCATTTATGCTCCCCAAAGATTGAACCCTGTCGATTCTGAACACTTGTGAGCTTCCTCCCAGTGGCACCCCTTAGGCCAAAATGTCAACTTTGCACACAATGTAATCTAATATGCATAATCTAATAAGAAGATTTCCATGAAATGTGCTGAGCAAACGCTCCCAAGGGCCCAAACCCTCTCCTCTAGCACCATCCTTGTGACAAACTTTACATTTTTATTCCCACTAGTGATAAGCCTCTAAGAATAGCACTGACGTCGTCTGTACGTTGTTTGTTATTTCCAACACTTTTGTACTGTGGAGCATGACAAACATTGCAGCCTGTAGGGCCACTAGCAGGGCTTTTATCTTTTGTCTGTCACTTTATGTTGACAGTGGATTTTTAAATGTGCTTCTCTTAGCTCAGTGTAATTATATTCTATACTTGTATTTTGGATTTTAAGAAAAATACAACAGAGAAAGCTATGTTGTTTCATCCCTGATGACACTATGTGTGCAAGGCATGAAGAAAAACCTCACTTTGATCTTCGAACCAATTTTCCACTAGGTACCCCGCTCCTTATCACTGTCTGTGCAACACTCACTGAGTAGAGGGATATTCAGACAGTCTTGCCATTCACCACCACCACTCCACTGCTTCTTTATTACAAACCCATGCACATCCCTGCTTAGCTTCAATGCAACCAATTAAGCCCTGCTTTTGAGACGTGATGACTCCAACTGATTATATATTCCCTAAGCATTAGTCAAACAGCTGGGTGCTGCTGTGTAAAATGAGGCTGGTCTGGGTTGTTCATAGTCTATTGCTACAAAAAACATAAAGATATAAATTTTGTGGTAGATGTAATTGGAGGATTGGAGGTTATTTTTTAGGAATTTTACTATGACATAATTTCATAGTAGTAGACAGCATAAGTTTACAATGCCATTCTAATTTTAAACCAAGCTATTCTCTTTAAGCCAGCTTTTTCTTTTGCTATCTGTATTTTCATTTTAGAAACTACAAGGCTATTTAAACAAAGATATGAGGTGTCTAACAACCACTTTATATGTGCTAAACAGCAGCCACAGAGCCACACATTCAAGTGTGTGAAAAGCCTTGCGCTCCCTTCCTGAGCTCTCCATGGTGCTGAAAATCTTCACTTGTGCAGAATAGCTGAGGCCTTAAAGCCATCCTGTTTCATACATCCTGCCAAAACACACAGATGCAGCACAACTGCTGTGTGCCACTGTGGCCAATGGATTCCACGTCTCAGATGAGCACCGCAGACAGCATTACGTAGTTTGAATATTAGAACTAATCCCTGCTGCTCCCTAGGTCAACATCATAATTGAACCACATATTTAAACACAGACCACAAAGTATCTAGAGGCATTGAGAGTGTGAATCCTGATTGGCAATAGTAAAAGAGAACAACATAGCAAGTAATAATGGCCATCATCATTTTACATACTATGTATATTCGAAATCAATTTTGTTCTCTTATTTGTGTCTACAATGATGCTATCTATTTTGGATTCTAATGTTTCAAATAATTACCACAATGAACTGATATTACCACATTATGTCCATTGTAACATAAGAAAACGCCTCTACAGACTTATCCACAACTCAGTTTAGATATTTCTGCAGCTACTGTATGGAGAAGAAAGGGAGTAATGTGTTAACAGGCAACATGTATGCTTCTGAGCATTATGCAAGTCCATCTGACATGACAGGACCAAAGAATGAAACATCACATCTGGCACAAAAGCCATAATGAGCAGTTTCATAACAGATGCCTATTACAGATACATTATGAGTCCAGCCCCCATCATCCCAACTCTAATGGATAGACTTACTATTAGTAATACAGTGTAAGTGCATACTGACTGAAATGACCACTTGACTAATTAGTTCATACAAATGCATGCAGTTTATATCTCTCCCATATATCAGTCTGATATAGCTCAGTTTATATCAGTCTGTGAGACTGTGTGTATGGACATGTGTATAGTCAAGTGCATTAATTTACATGTTTCTAATGGAGCTCATGAAAAGGAATGTGCAATTTTCTATATCAACACTCAGAGCACTTCATCAGCAGAAGGAAACATGAGTTAGTGTAAAAGAAACTTATCAATACAGATTAAAAATATCTACTGTCTAAATGCTTCCCAGGAGGGCAGCTTGGCAATTTAACAGTCTTACATACTGACCAATTTAAAAGTTTTGCCTAATCTCAATGGTATAGGCTGTCAGAGAACAGCATGACAGCTCTACATTATCATCCATCTTTAATGAGGCATCCAGCAACGAACCAATGCACTCTGTGCATCATCTGTACATGATGTCTACACATGCTGTCATTTGGAGCTCAACACTTGGCGCATCATCTTACAATGCTCATGTCACTCTGAAATTGGTCTGCCTCACTTGGTTCACGTCTAGATACATTTCACAGCTTTCAGAGAAATGCCGAGCAGCAGACGAAACCTGAGTGAGACAGGACCTTCTGGGATTTCACTTTTGCAAGCATCAAACAAGGCTGTAATTGACAGCTGCACTATTCATTCTGTGCAGCCATTCTGGAAAACGTCAGAAGAAGTCAAGAGGTAAAATCATTGTGTAACAGGCCCGCTCACTTTGACTGAACAGGGTTCAGCTTGTAGGCTGCCCTTCACTGTCAGTCGGACTTGTATTTCCCCGTAAAAAACATTGCATTTTATTGGTTTCTCACTTAACTAATAGACACTAACTGGGATGGTGCCAAATGGGGTGCAATCTTAGCATTGTAGCAAGGTGGCTATGCCAGCACATTGCTGGCATGCAGAGAGAAACCTGAGCCTGCTGTTAGCCTGCTAGGAGAATAACAATTAGCATATTAGCCTAGACCCCTTGGAGGTTAATTGGGACAGGTTGCTGAGGGCGGTGGCCATGGTAGTGGTGATACGTAATTCTCACACTTTACTAACCTTCTCTGAGAATGGAAGCATTGCATGTATTTTCACCATGAGTCAACCTTTACAGAGTCATATATTTTTCTAAGAGAGAGAACTAATCTATGAACAGGCTACAGAAACACCGCCTGCTGAGATCTTTGAAGGTCACTGCCGTGTCCTCTACACACTCCCTCCCTTTCTGTCTCCATCTCTCTCTTTGTGCATCAGTGCACACAGCACAAAGCACCAATTATGACGTTAACCGCGTTTTGATGTCCACATATCAGTGTTCCACTGGCTTCCCCGATTGCTAAGGGTGGGTGGTGGGCTAAAGGGAGTGGAGTGAAGATGAGGGGGGGAGAAGGAGATGGCCGGATCTGCCAGATAATCAGCACCAGAAAAGACTAGTCCCAGGGCTGTGCACGTGCTGGCCTGGCTGGTCGCTGTGCAATGGCATAGAAGAGTTGGGGCATTTCCAGGGTTTGGCACAACAAATCTAAAATAAAACTCCATTGTTTTATTGTGAACACAGAATTTGAGTATGAAATAGTGATAGTTCTTCAGCACTATAAAGCTCTGCTGTAAATAAACACTGCATGTTCATCTATGCAACATCAAGAGCGGCAGGAATGCCTCAATGCCACATCTGTTTCTTTCTGTCACTCTCACATACAAATACATGAGCATTTGTACATTTGAGAAACATCAATGGGAATGCAAGAAAATGAAGCTTCAAAAGACAAAGGTTCATGTGCATTAGTTTAAGACAAATCCACATGTGTATATCAACACATTTTCAAAGTAACATCAGCTAAACCCTTCTCCCTAGTCCCTCATAGAAACTGCAGCAGTGTTTCTCGTTCATAGAAATAGCATTAAATTTGATTTCTATGGATGGCTATTGGGAGATCACCCCACCCACACACACACCCATCCTCTGATGTTAAGCTGTTTAAGGACAACAACAGCTGAGAAAGAAAGCTGGTAGACAAGAAACCATAAGCCATGATCCCGCTGGCTAACCAGGCACTAGCTAGCTATCTCCCTCCTGCAGGCCTCCCATGCCAGCTTAGCCTAGCCGGTCTCAAGCTGCAGATCTATATGCAAATGGTTTTCCACTGCCAGTTTGACTAGGCAAGGATCAGGTGGCTTAGACCCTATCGCACATTTCCAATGACAGGAATGCCAGTCTAGCACTCTTCCCCCATGTGGAGCCAGGTATACCCTTCCTGTCTAACCTTTAACCTCTGAATACTTCCTGGGGTGTGGACGTCCTTTTAATAGCCCAGTGACCGGCCAAAGAAGACATAACAGCACGACAGCAGGGGAGCACAGTTTGGGTGAAGGGAACTGGACCTCTGTGTCTGTCTCATGATATACATAGTGTGGCCTGATATATGGCCTCTCCTTGTCTGTGGATTAACATACATCAGCATGGCGCACTACAGTTGTCCCTAAATGGCCATCAAATCAGATGCAGAGAATTTGGGATTAGAGCCTAGAAAAGGCTCCACAAAAGAATAACTCATGACTCACACATTCCACATCAGAGGAGAATGAGAAAAGAAAGTTAATCTGCAACACTGGACAGAGTTCATAAAAAAAACTTACATTTTATCTACTGTTTGCCGCCATCTATTTTCCATCTGTTTGAGGTTGAATAAATAAGGGAAAAAACAAAAAAAGTTTCCTAAATGAACAAACTGGTGCCTTTCTCTGTTTTATATAATTTTAAATGAAATATCATTGAATTTTATTGACAGTTATTTGGACAAAACAAATTTTTGAAGACGTCACCTTGTGCTCTAGGAAATTGTGATTGTGATTTTCTATTTTACAGGCTAATCTAGAAGTCAAATCATTGACAGATTAATTAAAATGAAAATAATCTTTATTTATACAGCCCTCCTCACAAGTTATTCCCATCCTGATAAGAGGGGCTGGGGACAGGCGTGTGTGCTGTGGTGGAAACTGGTCACGCTTTGCCCTGGGACAGCTCAGAGGCATGTTCACTCCCAGCAAGTGTCAACAACACATGACATGCAACTCAACCACTGGCCACAAGAACATAGTAGTCCGCCTACACACAAATTCCTGAGATGACATCAAGAACTGTGGAAGTATACACACAGTACAGCCGTATGTGCGCAGAAAGTCTTTATCAAGTGTTTTGTTATCCAGTAGTACTCATCATATCATCAGGTCTTTGCTTTGCGTGTTTGATATTTTTAATTAGCTCTGGATTTCAATAAGCTGTTGTGGGATGGAGTAGGCCGATCTGGGCCAAGTTAGACCGAGGTTAGTGAGAGCGACAGCTGATGGCAGGGTGTGTGCTCTATGCTGCTCTGGCAAAATGCAGCTGGTCCGTTGCCAAGCACAAGGGAATACACAGGCTCACAACAGTTCATCTCTGCAGGCACCTCCGCAATCCATTTCACTTAAAGCTAAGCATACTGAAGAGTGCCCCAGCATATCTCATTTACTCTGCCATAGATTTGTTTTTTCCTTGTCACGTACTGTAGGCGGACACTAATGCACACACAGAGACATACGCATGCAAACACTGCGGTGGGTTTCAAACTCAGGTTTGATTAATCGACATGCAGTGAAAGCAAAGCCTTAGCGCATAAAAATCAATAACAATCTCCAGTTATGGAAATGAATTATAACGATTTAAAATTCACCGAGGCTGTCACATTTCATTAGATAGCAGATCATAAGATGGAAATTCTCCTTGTGGTTTCAGAATAGCAGATTTATCTTTCCACCTTTAACTTAAAGCTATTAAGTGTTAAGTGATGATACGTTTGCGTTATCATGAACCCTCCAACTGCAGATTGACAACGGTTAGAGAGAACGGAGCCTAAGCACTAGCTGTGTCCTCGCCCCTCCTCTTTATTAGTCACATCACAGGAGCAAGGTCTGGCCTTCAGTGCAGGGAACCAACACGCAGCACATCAAAGTCTCATTAGTTGGGATGAAACTTGATTGCCATGGGGATACTGGGCTGGTGCAGCAGCAAACAAGCATAAGAATCAACAAGGGCTAAATACAAATGATCTAGCATAGAAAATGGAAAAATAACTGTTTCAACATCAACATCTCTTAAAGGCCCCGTGAAATGAAAAATACATTTTCTCAGTTTTAGTCCTGTGTCCATGTGTTAATTGTTCATTTACAGAATCTCTTGTTATATGCCAAATATGTGTCAAAATCTGTATCAGAGTATTTTTATATCAAAATCCCTCTTTTCTCTTCCTGTAAAACGGTTTCAAATGTTTGATGACTCATCCTGCACTCAGGGGCATTTACAAAAGTTCATCCAATCAAATGTGACTTTGAGCGAGTAGCTAGCCACACCCATCATATATAACCGCACTTTACTGTTTGTGGGTTGTAGTAGCTTACAGAGCAAGATATAGGAGGAGATGTGTGTTTGGATATCAGTGGGCAAAGACTTTGTTTTCATTTCAAAAACAATGTGACTGAGGTGTAATTCATTCACCTCTCCCTCTCCCTGATCTAACGACAGGTGAGGGAGGTGTGTGTGGAGCCAACCTCTGCAGCTCCATATCACACTTAACTCTAAGCCCAATCAAATGCAAAGGATTTAATTTAAATTCCTCTTGTAACTGTATATGCTCAAATATTCCGTTTCAGTGGGAAATACGTCACAGTACAGAAGCTGCTCTAACATCCATTTCATGGGGGCTTTAAATCAAAATGTATGATTCATAACATGAAAAGATATGGTTTACAGCATTAAAGTGCTACCATGCTTGCAAACGACAAAGCAGGAGAATCAAGAAATCAAGACATGAAAATTAGGTACAATATTCAGCCCCAAGACCAAAACATGAAATAAGGTAAAAATAAATTCAGTACCATATAAAGGTAAAATGTGTATTCAGAGGAATATGTAACAGGTGTATTGAGGGCCATACAAATGCAGAAAATGTCTTCAAATGTGTAATAAAAACTGCTCATCCTCTCATGAACTCTATACAGAAAGTGCAAATGTAATACATTCATATTTGAAGATGTAATTCAACAGCTAACCAAAGGTATTTTATTGCCTGTTGCCATTCACTATAGAAAATATTTGTGGATGGGGGGAGTGTAAATACAGAAAAGGTGTCAAGGTGCGTATTGACTCACACGCAGAGAACATACAGGCATCAGAAATCATCTGAAATTATGCAACAAAATGTCATCTAGATTAGACTGGGGCACAGGGAAGCTAAATATAAAGAGTAGATTGTACAGGCAGAGCAGGTACTCAGCTCCATCACTGCTTCTACCTGAGCTGTTTGGACAGAAGCAATTGTACAATCCTGACAGCTGTTGGCTCTAAGATGCATATAAAACATTCCATGCACCTTAGGGGGATAAGGGGGAGGCTGAAGGTGCTACTGCATCAGCTGCTGTACTGAGGTGAGGTAGGAGGTGTTTGTTTTTTTTTTTTGTCCTCATTTAATTGTACGGCTTTCCAAGCTCAACCCAAAGATAGAACCGGCCCTTAGCATTTGTTTTTCAGTTTCACCAAAACACACTGATATAATGTGAAGTTCGCTGCTTGGAATGAAACACTTGACAGTCTACTCAGCCTTTGTTTGTACAGTAACTCTCTGTATTGTCAATTTAGACCAGTTTGCAGCTGATGTGTAAATATCCCGGGTACCTTTAGGACTGAACCGTCTCCCTCTTAACTCTGCTTTGTGACAGGTGTCAAGTGGTTTACTGCTCTACCAGAAATCCTTCATCTTCTGATTGATGCAGAGCTGTGGGCTCTTTCTCCTTACATCTCAAGATGAAGCTGTCTAAACACCTGTAGAGGCTCTCTTGTGTTAAGTAACATAAACTCTGCCAGCAACAGTGGAAACCCTTAGCTACTGGCAGCAATGGCTATAGATGGCCAAAGATGCATTTTAAACATTAAGAGACATGGTTGATTTCCATACTGTTACATTTTACAATTATATTACAACATAACCTAGTTAGCAAGCAAATTATGGTAACTGGTCAATCGCATGTAATTTGCACAGTTGCACAAGTGCTAATATTAAGTCAGTGCTGTTAGCTGACATTAGCTGACTGTCTTGGGAAAATGCTGCTATTGTAAAAAATAAAACAGTAAAATAAAATTCTTTATGTCAGAAATAGAGGTATTAGTTAATTAGACTTTTAGCTTTTACTTATATAACAAATAACACCTCAACAAACTAAGGCTGGATGATATGACCTAAAATCTATATCAAGATAAATGATCAGATTTACTTTAACAACAAGAAATATTTCAGTGCAATGTATTTCCTTTCTCTTGCTGGCTCACTTCTCATGTTTGTCCTGTTAAATTACAGCATGTCAAGTTAAAGATACAGGACTGCTGTTTGATTGATTGGTTTAAAGCAATAAGGCCATGCTTTCACAGAGCTGACTTTTCTGCAGGATGATGGTGCCATTCATATTTGAATAGAGATTGGTGCCACAAATGCAAAGCCTCCATACTCCTCCACCCCATGCATCCTCAATAACAGAGGCGTCACATAAGAACTTCTGGAGGTGGCATGACGCAGAGTGGATAACTAGACCATTAGATAACTGTGCAGCAGTGAAGCAGCACAGAACAGTAACTCTACAAATTCAGCAAGACTATAGGACCATAGGGAAGGGAAAATAGAGCAGGCGTATATGCTAACGAGCTTTGCAGCATGGAAGCAGTATCCTCCACTTCAGTATCACTGAGTGCTTACATTTCTGTCACTCATGCATATGTATTAGCATTGTCTTGAGTGAGTCTCTCCCTTAGTGGGAAACCCTTTATTTAGAATAAGTGAAGCACTGAGCTGCACTGTATAAAAGAAGAAGGAATTAAATAATGTAGCTCATCCAGACAGCCTGAGAACTGGTGTTTACAGGATGATTTAGGGCAAATCGAATTACAAATGTGGTTGGTGTGTCGTTTAAAAATGACATTTGAACACTCAGAAGCATCCACAAGATAAATGATGCCATAAATGTTGCCATTACTAGCACAGTGTTAGAAAAATCAATATGGATTTGTATTTTTTATTGGTTTTTTTTTTAGTCCACCCAAGAGACAGCACCAGAACAATAAAACATTGTTTGTCTTGTTGTCTTGTTTTAGACAGATATAAGTTAAAAAAAAGGTGGTAACTATGCTCTTTTATTGGTTTTGCAGTAATATTAACAGGACAATACAGATCAATATAAGGCCCCAATTTCACATTTCATAGACAATCTCTCTCTGAACAGTGCAGTTTCCAAAGACTCCAAAAGTTGCAGTGGATATTTCTCTTTGCTGCATCCCCTTATCTCGACCCACGACCTCCTCCTTTTAATTCTGACAGAGAATACTGCCATTTAAAAGAATTAGGACACAGCTGTGTGTCAATGGCAGAGCACAGGAGGACAACATGCAACGTAACACCCCCTCTCAAACCCTCCGTCACCCTCACACCCCCTGTTTCCATTTCCTCCTGTGTCTCTCTCAGAGTTTCCACCTCTATTTCTTTGCCTCTGAATCCAGGTTCCCAGTACTGCTAGAGAAAGCCTACCAACCCCCTCACCAACTATGCATCCCGTTTCTGACACATGCCAACTTAGCTGGCCGCACCAGTCAGCTGAACACAGATCCAGTTTCCCCTTCTTAATACTCCTAACAAGCCTTTTCCCTCTGCAGCCAAGTGTCAAGCCTTCCAAAGTCACCGAACAGGGATGGCTCTGCCTTCCCCACACAGCAACACAGAGAGAGGGAGCACGAACAGAAACACACTCTCATTTTCACCGTTTCTCCTCCTTAACAAGAGATGAGACACGACCAGATACCCACCAGCAGTCACAAGATGGATCCCTCATTATATTTGCACGGTTTATTTTCATCAGTTTCCTTGCAAGACGGTGTGAAGTACGAAGGATAACATATGGTTTGGTGCCATTTCTGATACCGGGATCCATGGGCGTAACAAAATGACAGGAGGCTGACAGACAAGTAATAACCCTAAACAGCATACTAGGCAGAATTATCTCTCAGTGTAAATAAGACCTGTTTAGATGGGGTGGGATTTCTTTGCAAGCTGACTGGAAAATAATTAGAATTCCAGAGGTCTGATTTTATCTGGACTTTGATATAATGGAAATGTCTGCTTATGTTGAAAAAAGCTATTAACCTATCCAAAATCTAAATGCAAAAAAAGCATGATCCCATATTGATCCCTTAGGGAAATTTGGGTCATGTTACAGTTGCTCATATTCTAGAATAGAAATACACATATATAAGCATATATTTTCTATTATAGAAGGTGAGCAACTAAATATATATGTTTTGGGGTTTGTGGAGTGTGTGTGTGGGGGGCTGCGAAATATGGTTGAAATAAAGATCACATTTTTTTTAGTTTTTATTTGAAATGTGCTTGAAATAATTCACTTGAACATCATCATATGGTCATAATAAGAGTTCACTTAAAGTCAGTAAATGATAATATTGAATTTTTGCCTTTCAGTATGTGCACACATGTGAGTGTTTCTCAAGGTAACACTCAGCTTAGACACAGAGCAATCAACAGGAGAGAATAAGAAAAAAGATGCACTAAAAAACAAACCGAAAATCTGCATCTTACGACATTCAGCGCGGCAGAGCGATGAAGGCTGTTTGGTGTGTGCTGCTATTGTCAGTTAAGGGTGCTCTCTTTGTACCCCGTCTCACACCTGTCATAATACCAACACAGAAATGGGCAGGAAAGGTCCAAAGCTACCAAAAGAGCATGGCAGAAGAGCAGCAGGGGGGACACGGCTCATCCATTTGAATTGGACACAACCCAAACACATCAAGGACGAGGAAGATCATCCTCGCTCTCTCATTTCTCCGTCCATCATTGTCACTATATCCTCTTAACAACCCCTTTGCGTTTTACACTAAAGACTGATTGGCACTGTCAAAAGACTTGCCATTACCTGTTCTTTTTTTAATACTAAATTAAAAAAAAAATCTCATTCCAAGCATGTATCATGAAATAAAACATGTTGAGCTATATTCCACTCACCCTAAGCAACATTACCTTTCAACTGGCCCTCTGCTCAGTCAGGGGACCCCTTGCATACAAGTGCATGAGTCATGTATGAAGCAGGCTTTAATACACATATGAATCACCTGTGATTCATCCTTAAGGTTGGCCACCCCAAGCAAAGTAAGGGGCAGTCCTATTTCTATATTAGTCCTGCAGACGGGTTACCTTAATTATTCCACAAAGACATTTTATGTGCAGCAAAAACACATTAAAGCCACTACTGAGTGCAAAAATTAAACAGTGGAACAATGACCTCCCCAGGGACTTGATATTGCAGAGTTGATGCACACTGTGACAGAGAGAGCCTTGATGTCATTGGGTCTGCATGACAAGTCCCGGTGGACTTCATTAAGTCTACCTGGTGGAATGTGCGCCCCCCTCCATTAAATGTTTACTTTCACCCTAGAAGTTAGGAGCTGATGTAGCATGAGGGTGCTGTGATGTATGCTAAATCAGAAGAAAATGAAGGAATTGCTCTCCTCTCATCCTCCCCATGCATGTCATGCAATACCACCCCCTTTACTCAAAAGTGGGAGATGGTAAACACATCCAATTCAAGGGATGCTTTCATCATAACAGCCACTGCAATGGACACTTGATATCTGTTTAGTGGCTGCAGAGGATGCAGAGGATGGGGACACCATCAAATTAAGCTTAGTGTCACATCCACAATGAGGGCTATTACAGAACAAGAAGTGCTGAAGCTCAGGCCAGTGTCATATAGGTATATGCACTAGTGTTTATGTGTGAGGGGATTTAAAAATAGATTTTACATCTTCAAAATGATTGTTGACAGAGAAGCAGCCGTACCTTGGTTTTGATGTTGCAATGGCAGCAAACAGTCCACATATATTTCAGAGTCCTCCACAGCAGGATGATGAAGAGACCCCCAAAAAACGTCACCATGGAGGAGGCGAGGAATGCCCACCACATGCGCTGTCCATTATTGTCGCAGGGCACCTCAGACGAGAACGGGATGACAACGTCTTCCATCTTGGATATTAAGATTGAAGAGTCCGGATTTATATTATTATTGATATTGCTTGTCCTCATAGAGCTGTCGCTTCCATGGGGAACGGTGCCATCTGCCTCAGCTAGCATTTAGGAGCCTTGGAGAGCCTGTGCCAGCGTCCCCAGCCCCACTCACCAGCCATATTGCTTGAAAAAAAAATCCCCCTCTTCGCTGTAGATTATGTTCACCCACCCGATGGAGTCTCTTTCTGTATATTAACAGCCTATGAATTGTTTATTCTTGACAGCGTGACACACCGCGCACGCGAACCTGACCAAAATAGAGGGTCGGTGGCCCTTGGAGAGAGGCATTTAAATCCGCAATAATGACGAATCTTAGGCGCTTCTCGCTTTGAGAGGGTTTTCTGGCTCTTTCACGCCTAATGCCATGGTAAAGACGGCCTCGTTTGCAGCCGTCGAGGCTGCCAATGATAATTTCGGATTATGGTAAACACAACGACAGTGAAAAATGTTGCAGCCCGTTCTCGGCGAAGCGACCTCTCTAGCCGTCTTCCATTCAGGGATCCTGTCGATTAGCAGGCGGAGAATCGATTTCACTTTTCTTGGAGCGTCAATCGACTGTGAAAGGTTTGCAACAAAACGAGAAAACACACAGAGAGATGTAATTCAATTCTATTAATTGGTTGGTTGTCACTGCGGCGCCGAAGACTACATATTCTTGCGGGCGTTTTCGCTGTCAATTCTGCGTAAAAGGACTGGCGCTCGGGTGGATGTCGCTGTCTCCATTCGGTCCCCTGCAGCCCTGGCACGGAGCGGCCAGCTGAGAGCGCCTGTCAGATCCGCTCCAGAGGAGAGCGGGGAGATTTACAGGTAGGAGGGCGGAGCGAAGCGCTAATAATAAAGATGGACAGAGGGCAGCAATACCGCGACGATGTTTATTCCAAGTGGCGACCGCGCTCTCCGCTGCTTGGGTGTGTAAAAAGAGGTAGGCTACAAATGCGCCTTTGCGTCTTTATTGCACGCCAATGACGCACTGTGGCAAACACGAGCATCGATCCGTGATAAATTTAAGGATTATGGCCTACTATATAAACATCAGCGCAAAAGGATAAGTCCCCACAGGAATGTTGTAGTGATACCAGTGGATATAAAACGACAATAAAGTGAGGTTGCTTTGACAACAACACTGTCAGTCCTTGTATTTTCATTAGGGATAGTGCTCCCCTTTTTCAATTACTGAGTCGTGCTTTTCACCCATGGATGACGGGCTGTTTTCATTTTGTGAAATGAACTTGATAAAAGGCCTCTAACACACTCACACATATAGAGGCAGTGTTATGAATGTCCTTCCCGGTCAATTACTGTAATATGCTTACGCTTTTAGCTCACATATTAGGTCAAAAACAGGTGTGGATTGGTGATGACGGTGAGGCATGACTTGCAATAGTTTATGGCTGTACAGGGATGCCCCTCTAGAAGCCAGCCAGACCAAAGGATATGGGAAAACAGCTGGCTTGGGGCCCTGAATAACCACTGACCCCTGAGCACCAGACCGGGCAGGTGCACACAGCCACCTGTGTCACAAGGCTCCAGACTGCTTGGAGGTTGTTTTGCAATGAACTCTCAATAATATATCCCCCAAGTCCTTGTGAATTCTTCAATTAAGGGGCAATTGAAGGTCTCACATATCCCTTCTGCATTATTAATGATTTTAATTAAGCAACATGATACATATCAACAAATTTCTGTGATAGGTTATCTGATAAATGTCCCATGGAGTGTGGAATAATGACACTTGATCTCCTGCACAGATCATTTGAAAAGTAAATATATATAAGTGAGGTGTGAAGATATATGATACATGTTCTATGATGGTAATTTATTGTCTGGGAAATATTAGGGCTTCAACAGAAATAGCTGCTGTAACGGAATCTTTTAACCTGGGAGGGGTTGTGAGCTGTAAAACACTGAAGACAAGGGAATCTGTAAATTATAGCGCTTCAGAGTTGTGAATGCCTAAGCAAGCATTTTGACTTCACATAAAATAGAGGTGTGTGGTGCAGGTCAACACTGCTATCCACCATTGGTTGGGGGACAAAAATACATGAGGACAAAAATCAACATTCTTATTGACTTTTTTTCATGTAACTTCCTCCACATTATTTGTTTAGTGGTTTGTTTCAAACCCTGTAGCAAAACACCAAGATCAAAATCGAAATCAGCCGAGGCTGATTTTTTGTTAATGCACCCTAATTGCTGTATGAATTTTAGAGCTGAATTTATGCCTCGTGATACCACTGAACAGCCGTTTATCTGCAAGTGTTCTGGCAGCCTGATAACTATGAGGATGGGACTTGGACAGCAACTCTGAAGTTGTCCTCCTGCTGGTAAAATGGTGAACTGTTACATTAAAGGCAAATGGTGTAGCTGAACATGTCAAGCAGCAGCCCAATGGTAGGATTTTCTATCTTTAAAAAAAAGAAAATCTCACAACATTTTAATAAAAAATGGAAATCTTAACTGGAACTGAGGTCACACTGGTCAGGAAATAATAAAGACAAGATTTCCAAAGCCTTGCAATGATTAAATGTTTTATTAATGCTCATCTTTAAGAGATGTTAGGTCTGGTTAAAAGAGGGCCCCGTGTTGTGGATTCACACAGCAATGTCAGCACATCAGTTATGATGCATATGTATTCCTGTACAATGTACAGGAGAGGATAACAACAAAGAAATTAGCTTATGTATGTACTGTATGTACTGGACAAGCTAATTGAAATACAAATTCCAAAGCAACAATGACCTTCCTGCAGAGGTCACAGAGAGTGAGAGCATCAGCAGCACATGCTACATACATTATGTATCATATTAAATCATGCTGGTGTTTATTGCTGGCCACAGCAGAAAGGGACTTGAACTGATCATCCCCCATGAAAGGCCAGCTGTTGGACAAGTGGCTCCTGTGGGCCAGCGCAGAACTTTAGCCTGAGGGTCCCAGTGATGACAGATGAGGAGATTAACATGAGAGCAGTCAGGTGGTAATCCCGCAGGACAGTTGGAGATGCTGGAGTTAACACGAGGAACAGGGCAAATTCATTCCATCAGGTAGAAAGATGGCAAAAAGGGAAAGAGAGCCTCCTCACTTTGACAACGAGATTTGACGTGAGCTGGGAAAGGGCACAGCTCACCAGTGCGGACTACAAAGATCCTTCGCTGTCAGACTTGAGACTTCTCAAGTTCAGTTGAGCTGTCAGCAGCTGTCTTGAAACAGACACCCCAGCAGGAGGGCTAGAGACCCTACCCTTTTCTAAAACAGGAAAGAGGGGACTTGAAGGACATAAAGAATTGGGGGCATGTCATAGTAGACCTACACCTTCTGTATATCGGATGAAATGTGAAATCATTAGTGACCAAAACACTAAGCGACAATATCTGGATGGGGTTTAGTAGCATCACAGTTGCTTTTTCAAATAATGTTCTCACCACTGCACAACTATAAGGCCTGTGTTACAAGCTGTTGAGGCATTAGACATGGTGGATGTTTCAGAGAGACTCTGAGCGCTCTTTTGCCCCAATGAACCTGACAGGCAGCTGGAGGGTAGTCATTCACTGTAACATCATTGGCCAGAGGACCATGTGACCCCGGTTGCAGTGCTGAGAGGGAACAACCTCAAGCCACTGTTGGGCACCCAATCAACCAGCAAGATCTGGTGTAGCTAAAGGCTGTCCAATTGCATGGAAAACAACTCTCACAGAATGCTTCAGAAATAGAAGTTATTCTATTATTAAATAGAAGTCTACATGGATATAAAATTAAGTGTCTTCTGAAAGGGCTCTCAGCCAGTTGTATAATGTCTTCTGTGACTCTGCAGGGGACTTTCCAAAGTTTGCAAAAATATCCATGATGATTTAATCATAGTCATCTCAGCTTGGGCTTGAGGCTTTTGAACAGAAAGCTGGAGTTAAAAACTGGAGGTATGAGGTTTTAAAGAGGTGGTCATTTATAGAAGGTAAGTGAATCAAATGAAAGATGCTATTTCGTTGCATTATTGAAATTGTAGGATCCACTATTTTTTTGGAGCTTGACCCATATTAGGGACTAAAATCTCAGGATGTCTCAGCCTCTGATGCTGCCTTGATTTTTTTTAGCCAACCTTTTAAGAAAATCTGTCTCAAGTGAGTCCCCCAACTTTATGCCACAGAGCTCCTCATGAGTAAACTGATAATCATATGTAAAATTGGGGTAGTGTTCCTTTAACTGATTCACATGTCTCCATTAAGTTTGAGATAATTAACAAGATCGTAGCTTTCTTGAGTAGAAAGTAGTTTATTAGGCATGACGGACTGAATGTTCTACTGCGAGGGCAACACATTTACCTGTCACCATTAAACTTCCATACTCGAGGTATAACTGTAGTGCTGTTGAAGAACAGGCAGAGACCATGTCTTTATGAGTTTATGTAACCCAAGAGTGCAGCTGTTTCTTTAAATGCTGAGGCGAGGCCACGTCTTTATCTCTCTGAGATTCTGTCAGATATTGTCATACTACCTTATCTCAACTAAGGAATTGATGGCCATTTAATCTGCTACTTTTTCATTTGCTGCTGCTGCTTTCAGCAAAAAGGATTCACTTTCATCATTACACGTCTCTGAAGGACATTCTCACAATCGAACAAGACATTAGTAGAAATTTTGCTCTCAGCCTTAATTCACCCTCTTTAAAAAAAAATAAAAATAAATAAAAATCATCACCTAAATAAAAAGAATGAGACAGAGCATTATGTTGAAAATCACCACACTTTCTCTGTCATTGCCTAGACACAACTGTTACCAAACATGGTGTTTGGGAAAAGAAAAATGAAATTTGAAGTTTAAATTTTTCCCCCCAGTAATTAGAGCAGGAGAAAATTCTAGTGACAAAAATCCAGACTCATTGTCCATGTTGTGATACAGAAAAATGAGTTTTATTCTCATGTTAATGACTCAACATACAAATCACATTCTTTTTAATAAAAGAAAAGTTCAATCAGTACCTGGCATCTAGACTCTTTCTAAAAATACAACCATTTCACGTTGTATCCCGCTCTTTCTCTAACATCTGCTATCTACTCAGAAAAATAGTAACATTACAGTTTGCTTCTACTTACGTTTTTTTTAGCCCAATAGTCAAACTTGTGGACCAAATTTCCTTTGAAAAACTGTGCAAGAATAGATCCCTTTTTAATAATTCAAATAAGAAGTGATCCTTTTTTTTTCTAATTAAGAATAAAAGGCCCTCAATGAAATGTAAGGAACTGATGTGATACATAAAAATGTGTATTAGTTACAGTAGAAATTATAGTACCTATTCATAGTCTACCGGAAACCTAGGAACAGTTACATGTTTAAGGTTCACAGATAAACAAGTGCAAAACAGAAATAAAAGGATAAAGTTGCCTTCGTGGATTTTGGCACAATAAGATACAGGATATGGTTCGAGGAAGGGCAGAATATTTTTGTCAATATTTTTTTTTCCTCCTGAATAAAAAATACAATTAAATAACAATGAAAAGTCACTAACATTTAAACGGATCAGAGGAAAACCCTTTAAGATATTACCCTGCAAATTTTGCTTCATAGTGTCTCTTTTCATGAGAACATCGATAAGTGACTGACAACCAACCACAAAAAAACAAAAATAAATTCTTTAAAAAAAACATGCTAATACCTGCTAAGACATGACTTGACCGCCAGACGTTCCTAGGCATATGACCTAGTGAAAATACATGTAATATATATTTATTTATATATATATTTATATATATATACTGTATATTTGTGTTTTCAGATGTATCTGCATACTGTATATGTTATACTCTATATTGTTGTTAAATACATGAGAAAGAGATAGAATGATAGTTACACAGTGGTCTGTCTAGCCCTGGAGTGCATTCTGAGGAGTTAACCTGTTGGCCGCCGCTTCGGCCTACCCTCAAAACCTCACCATTGTCATGCGCTCTCCACTGAACTGGTCCCAAATCAGCCCCTGATTCAATTAGTCCACGTTTTGGATGAGATGACACATTGGATCTTAAAAAAGATAAAACTTTCACAAATCCCTAAAACGTTCTGGCTAAGTGACCAGGGGCAGATTTCAGATCAGGCTTCTTCTCCAAAGGCACTTCCGAAAGGCCCATAAACTGTCCGCGCACCCAGCTACTATGGAAACACAATGCATAGAGCAAACATCAAAGTGTTTTGAGTTTTCATGGTTGTCACTGCTGGCAGTCAGGTTCAGTGCGACCACAGCTACATACTTCAGAGGTTTGGTGCTTTTGCACATTTGTGATGAAACACCACGAGGAAACGTGAAGTCTGATCCTGGCATTCCGTCTGTGTAGCATCGTATTCATGCTAACGAGCAACCATGATTCAACTCAGCTGAAATTGTCATTACAATTTTGAACAACAGTCTCAATGTTGTTTTCTCACTCACTCATTCCCTCACTCAATCACTCATTCACACATACACAAATACACACACACACACAAAAACAAACACACACAATTAGTTGTCAGTCATCATCAAATGGGTGCATAATTGTAGGGAAACCACAAATGTCATTTGGTACACGGGTGGGTCGGGGGGGAGGGAGGGGGTTGCTGAACTTCATTAGTGTTGAGGTTTGTGTACACAGGGGAGGGAAACGCATTCAAGCATATATTGAACACCAATAGTCAGACTTGTCTTTTTGACTGTAAACGGACGCTTACAATGCAGCATTACAAATACACCACCAGAAACCCTTAGGGAAGACTGAATGAACTTTAACGTCGAGATCCAGTGCTACTAACCTGCTCCGGAGTACATCAGAATAGAAGGAGGCTCTGATTATAAATCATAACAAAGACACAATAAAAAAATATCAATAATTTACATAACTAGCTCACTGTAGTGTACCTATTGGTATAGTGTGAAAGGGTTAATTAGTGTTTGGGAATGGAGATGAAAGGCGCAGCTTGCTGTAGTGGCCGCTGGTCTCCTCTAGGGGCAGCCGAGTGGAGTCCACAGGACTTTACTTTGTTCTTGATCAACTATAGTCATGATCTGAGTGCAAATGTAAGGGAGGGTCCCGCCTTGGACAATACCTGTGTCATTAAAACAGAGGGAATATTTAGCACAATGCAAAGAAACTACTAGTCCTTCTATCAGTACTAGAAAGTATTGACACATAAAAAAAAAAAAGAAGTATTTCTACTGTATCAGTGATTGCATACAAACCTGTGAAGAATTTGCTGTACTCTTGCTCTATCTTCTGTGCACTTTCAAACTGCTCCTTGGAATGTTTTTGAGATACTTTGTCACGCAGATACACAGGATCTTTCTGCTCCCTGTGAACAAGAAAAGAGAGTCATTCAGTTCAGAGCCTTTGAGGTATGAATCCAACACCAGCTACCAGTTATCTCTTGAGCTTTCAGCTAATGAAATATCTTCTTAAATGTAGAATTCACTTGGTTGTTATTTTGCAAGTGAGGATGTCAGGAGAGACATTGAAGATCTGTCACAAATCAGGCGACTATTAAAGGATATCCAAGGATTTATTTTAAATATGTGACAACAATGTTAGATTAATCCTGGCAAACATTTATAACATTTTTATCAAGTGAAGAAGCGATACAACACTTGCACAAAGAGTCCTTATTTTAAAAAGAAAGAAAAAAAAAATAGGCATGTTTCACCAGCTGTTTGGGATTATGCAAGTGTGTGTGGTGGAGTGGAGACGCGCCAAAGGGTTCATGGTAGGATGGAGAGTGTGAAGGCTTATCCTGCTCTGTCCACACACACACACACACACACACACACACAGTGGGCAGGGATGCCACTTTACCAGGACATCCCCATCATCATACTTCTGACATTGGCACAGCACTCCAGGCTCCACTAACCAAGCATTATGTTTGTGTGTGTGTGTGTGTGTGTGTGTGGTAGCACAAAGAAACTGACACCGAAGGGGAATCTTGGTCTGTTCTAATTTGTGTTATGAAACAGGGCGCTACTTACTTGATCTGCTTGGCGTTTTTGTAGCGGACAAAAACAACAATTGGATAGATGTGAACGCTGTGGAGCCTTTCGATGGCATGCGGGGCAATGTCAAGCAAACAGTGACAGCCCTGTATCAAAAAAAAAGAAAAAGAAAACAGAACATCACATCAACAGCTGAACTAATCCGATACACCGCTTCAAAGGGGTTGATAACAATTATCATTTGCTGTTACGAACAGGATTCGTCTTTCATTAATCAATATCTAAGATTAAAGCACTCCAATAGCTCTACCTTATCATGAGCAAACACGGAGATTAAAGACAAACAAAAGCCACTTTGTCATGCCTGATAAGATCTCATGAAAAAGAAATGCACTGACTAATACCTTATCTGTTATTTCCTTTATAGAAGCGACAGTGGTCACGTCAAAATGGCCACTCCTGCGTTTGTAGTCGATAAAGAGGCAGTCTTTGACGCCCCGCTCGATGGCTTGCTGGGATGCCTTCATCACCTCTGCAGACAAGAAAGAAAGAAAATGAAAGAGGAAAAGAGTAAAGAAAACTTCCTTAAGGACAAAGTATGGATATTCCTCAAAGTTGTGGTGTAAAGAAATCATACTGCATGATGCAAATTTCCTAATTTACAGTACAAACTCCCATTTCTTCACCTCTAAAATCTTATTTTCAATGCAGAAATATCAAACTATTAAGAATGAAGATGCACAATTTTATTCCCTTTATTTTTTAAAGCTGACAAACATCTGGATGAGGCGAACTCACCCAGTACACATCTGCAGAACTTCCCCGGAGACTCTTTGACCAGCATCTCCTTGACCGGGTCAGTCAGCGGCCCGAGGACGAGTACTGGTCGGGGAGAGGTGCACTCTACCTTCTGGACCCGCTGGTATGCCAGGCTCACACAGTCTGACACAAAGAACACGCAAGTTAATCAAAGCCATAACCTCAACCATTTTTAAATCAAAAACATCTAAACCTTTCTGCTCACCATCAAGGAAGGGGATGGAGTCTGTGCTAATGGCATCCAGAGCCACCATCTCTTTGCTGTCTTTGGAACTGCTGCGTTTGTGTTTCTGTTTTCTCCTGAAGAATGATCTGCGGGCCGCTGCAGACAGAGTCTTATTCGAGTCTTCCTTCATTTCTGTCACGCTGTGTCTGCGGTAAAACTCTTGGTCCATCCTACACCACAAACGGAGAAAAAAAAGTAGATTGATCCAAGAGAATCTGCACACAAGAAGGCTGTGTGTGCATCTGTGCATAAAAGTAAGACTCTTGCTTTTTTTTTTTTTCGTTTTGGAACATTTAAGCCTGAGAAGATTTTCACTGGTGAGGATTTTTAAGCAGACAGATGTCATATGTATTAGCCAAGTACCACAAATGTGCAGAAAATGTGTTTAGCAACATCAATGCGTGTCTACAGAGACACACAATAAGAGGACTACAGGATCTTGCACAAAGTGTAAAAGGCAAGTCCAAAACATATGGAGGAGAGGTGACTCTAAACATGACTCCTACATTGTAGCACTATGGCAGAGGTTGTTGTCACAGCTGTTACAAAGTGTTCCCTAGCTTTCAAATGTACGTGTGTAAGCGTGCGTCGCATTCTCCACCCACATGTACTTGCTGGGGATCTGCCCCCTCTGGATCTGCTGCGCGTTCTCATCTAGCTGCCAGGCCATCCACGTCCCAAAGCTGCCCTTTGGTAAAGACTCATCCACGTACAGGATGTCATCCTTCTTAAAACTGAGGTCCCCCTCGGCCTCACCCACCCGGTCGTAAAGTGCTCTGGTGGGAGGGAGAGACAAAGATAGATGGAAAGTTATGAAGAGTAGGGCGGTGGGAGGTGGAGGGGGGGGCGAAGAAGCATGAAGTTGATAAAGTGAGAGAGGAGGTGAGGTATCAGACAAGAAAGGTGTGAAAAGAACAAGATAAAGAGTCAGAGAGATAGAAGGAGGGGTAAGGAAGGAAGTACAGAGAGAGTTTATCTATCGACAGTATAGGCTTTGCTTGTCTCCTGTTGGAGCCTCGTAAGTCATTCCCAAGCAGCCTATCTGTGACAGCCAGGCAGTCTGAGTGTATTTACTGCAGATGACATCACAAGCCCACTTGCCTATATGACAAGTGACTGCGGCAGCTGCTGCAACACACCCGGGCCAACTCCCAACAATAAAACATGACTATTTTAGAGCTTCATTTTCCATTCATATACAATGTATTTCTAATGACCTGGAAAACACTGAGCGGCTAAATTGGATGTGGTGTGTAGTGAGTAGAGAGATTAGATAACCTAAATTTGTGATTAGCATCGTCGCAGTCACACAGTGGATCTGGGACATAATTGGTTAGATGAGAAAGATTCCAACTTGTCCGAGGGGCGCTCCAGTGGTGGTTCTATATATAGCGATATGTACAGAGATGAAGCTGCTTGGGGAAAATTAGTTTGGTGCTTTTACAGAGCTGGATCACATAAAACGGCCAACGATGATTTGTGTGTGAGTGTGTATGTATACACGTACCTAATATAAAAGCCATCTCCTGGAACATCTTTGAGCATGCTGAAGTCATCTGGCCGATGCTGCACCTTGAATGTGACCGACTCAGCGGGCTTCAGCATCTCAACGTACACCTCCTCTGCCGTCTTATTCTTCATATTCACCGAGTTATACTGAGAGACAAGAGATGAGACAGAAAAAAAAAAAAAAAAAAAACAGAAGGCAAGTGAACTTCACATTATAAAAAATAACATAAACTAAAGGTGAGAAGCAGAGAAATTTGTTTGTTTATGCTCATCTGTGAAATCATATGCTGTGCCAGTGAAGGGTCCACTAGTAAACAGCGACATTTCCTCCAAGCTTCCAGCTGTATTAAAGTGTCGCAGTATTGATTTGTGCCATGTATGGGGAAGAAAACAAACAGGATGGGAGATTGAAGGACGGACTGAAGCGGTGCAGCCTGATGACAAAGCTGCACGGCGATTCAGATAGCAGGTCGTTTGCGGTGGGAGAGCTAAGTGCGAGCATGTCAGGAATTGTCTATTATGAGTTTGCGGTGCTCTCGATGGATCACCAATGTGGAGCGAGAGAACTCAGACAAGCGGGAGATCAATGAAGAACAGGAAGAAAAGAAAGAAAAAAAAATAAAAGCCAATGCTTTTTTCGCAGCACTCGAGTCCAAAGTAATGATTTTCAACCGAGCTTTGTAACATTCCTGGAGACTGTAAATATTTTATAAGAATCTAGCTTTGAAAACACTTCAAAAACAGTAGTTTCATCTACATCCCTTTATTGCCTTACAAAAATCCACAGCATGGTGTGAAATCATTTTAGCGACTGAATAAAAATACTTTATGTGCTCAAGACTTGTAAATATAACAAACAAAATTCTACTTTAATTGTTATTTTTTTGCATAGAGCATTATCTGTGCATGGAGATGTGTGTGTGTGTGACTCTCCATACATACATTATGAAAGTCCTAGACATTAGGTTTTGTGTGTCTATGCATGTATGTACAAGTAAAAGCAGAAGTCCAAACCTCCATGATGAGGTCACCAGGAAGCAGCCCATCAGTGCCTCTGGCAGGACTGTCCTCATCCAGACTTTCTATGTAGACGCCTCGAAGGTTCCCACCGCAGAGCGTGACTCCCACCTCCACCCCAGGCCTGCGTACTGTGACAAGGCGTGGCTCAACCGCCTTCTTGCTGCCATCAGAGGGCATCCTGGGGGACGAGAGTCATTAGAGAAATACTGGAGTGCAATAATGCGGCATAAAGAAAGAATTAGTCTCATTCTCTACTTATTATTGTGGTGGGGTTCTCTTTTTTTTTCCTTTAATTAATAATTGCGCACAGGTTTACCTGATAAAATTGTGGGGGCTGGTGGTGGGTGTGGTCTGCTTGGAGGAGGGGGTGAGGGTGCCCTCGTCCTGTTCACTGAGTGTATCGATGGTGGAGTGATTGTCTGGGGTCGCAGCACCGCTCCCCTGAGGAGTCGACTGAGTACTGATTGGCTCCAGACGGGAGCTGCACCAATAAAAATTTTTTTTTTAAAAAGTCAAAAAGATGGAAATTTCCGGCACACAAGTCATTAGGTTTAATGTTCTTCAAAGTAGAGGAATTACTCAAATGATTTGCTGTGTCTCCTGGGAATGCCAAACAATAGCTACAGCTACAAGCACTGAAGCTCACACTAGTTTGTACCTCGCTGGGTGTGTGTGCTCTAGAAGTCGTAAATTAGTGGCTGACTGATAAGTAACAGGAAACTGCATTACACAAATGCCAAAGATATGTTTAAGGTATTTTACAGTGTCACTATTACATAGTTTGTCCATCAGAGAGCACTGAGAAGTTCATTTTTCAATTCTAAAAATGTCCTGCACAATTCATATCTTGGTCACAATCATTAAATAATGTAAATATACATCTCAGAGGATCTGTTACATTTGGTTATGTGTTTAATTCAAAGATCTAATATCAACAAATAAAAGCTGATATTTTGTAACTCTCAAATACTGATACTGGTTTGGGCCTCAAAACTCCAGTATCGGTCAGACTCTAACATGCATATTGTAAATATTTAAAGACGAACAGCCGCCGCAACTGCTGTTTCAGAGCTTCCTTTATGTCCATTCAGCTAGAAAAGTGTAAATGCAATGAAAATGTATTACCTGGAAAAACCAATAAAAAATAGCAAGCAAAAAACTAAATGCATTTAGAGAACATCTGGCCATATAAAGTAATACAAAAATCCATGTCATTCTAAAACCGAAACACTTACTGGAACTGAGTCAGGAATCAGCCAAGCAACCCACCTGGGACTCAGAATCTAAAGTACCCCCCACACTGAACATCTACAAACAATTCTTGAAGAAACAGTGTAATACCTGGAGCGAGAGTGGTTGCCCAGCTGGTACATGTGTGGGTTGTACTGGGCCATGATGGTGATGGTGTCACACTGCTGGCCGATGATAAGACGAGCTTGCTGCTCCGTAGCGTTCCGTAAGTTGATACCATTATACTGATAACGGAAGACACATGTGATTAGGGAGAGAGGTTTAGGTGAGATAGGGTTAATAAAGGAACAGAGTATTTGGTGAAGAAGATACTCATGAGAGTTGACAGGGAATTAGATTTACACCTATTTTCTTATCCTTAAAAAAAAGTGCATACATTATGTTCTGTAAAGAAACCAGACAGCCTTTATTTGCCTTGTAACATCTCTCCTTTTTGTATTTCAGAAGTGCTGTAGCAATGCACACCCAGTTATGTTGTCATTAATGCCTATGTAGGATTTTTTTTTTTTGTTTTATCTACATCAGGGGTTTTCAAAGTCTGACATTGTGTGCCGGAACAACACTGGATTACTTTGATACTGAAGAAAACTTAAAAAACCTCATGATTCTCAGGCAAGTTCTGGAGTTATGGGGAGTGTCTTTTTTCTAAGATTTATGGCAGTTTCCATAAGCGGATTTATGGATGTTTACTCTAGCCCGTCCACACAAGAAAAACAACATTACAGGTCTAAAATTCAGGCCGGTAAAAACGACCTATAGTTACGTTTACGCCATCTAGTGGCCAGAATAATTATGACCCAGGGAAGTGACGCAGTTGAGCTGACCGATAGAGACCGTTGCTCGCTTCCCGTTTCCAACCGCGAGTATCATGTTTCCAATTGTGAGTCGGGACTTTTTTTTTTCATGACAACGAAGGTTACGTAACGTTAAGGAAGTATAAACCACGTTTCAAGTGATCATTTTAACCCCAACTATGATCTTTGCCTAACCCTTACCAAGTGGTTTTTGTGCTTAAACCTAACCAGACCTTAATCACAGTGTTGTCACACCATAAAACAATTATTTTTAGCAGTGATTTGTAACAGTTTTGGAAAGAATTAGTGTCATTCTCAACGGCCGCTCAATGGCGTAAATGTAACTATAGGTCGTTTTTTGCCAGCTGAATTTTACACTTATACTGTCATTTAATTATGAGGATGTGTTGGTTTATTCACGATATACATCAGAGACTATGATATCCTCTGGAAGTCTAAGTCACACTGAATCTAAAAAGATATGTATCATCTCTGTGTGTTGAGATTTCACTGAGTTAAGACTCAAAGAAGGGGTATGAGCTTTGAAATTGCAGCTCACACCTCACGTCTCTGCTTCCGCGCCATCCCTTCAACTCCCTGGAGAGGCGTGCCTCATTTTGAAAATTCTGATCTACATGATGCAGGCATCTCAGCCATTAATGACGCGTCGTTATACTGAACAGAGTCACAGATCAAGGGGATGCCATCAAGCAACTGCTGCCTTTATGTCATCTCTGAACTTTAACGACTAAGAAGGAAAGAAAATCTGTAGATTTCCATTTACACCATCCTCATATAAAAATCAGATATGTTAAGAAATGGATATTTAATGGATATACACTGTTTTGTGTTCTTGGCTCACTGTAAATTTTGTAAAAATTCTGCAGATCTGTCAGATTATAGCTTTTTTTCCCCACAATTTCAGCTGTTAGACTGAATTTCAGTGATCAAGTCCACTGTCAAGAATGTTCCTACTCTGTTTTTTGCTTTTAACTACTCAAACAGTAAATGCCCTCTTTATGCAACTTTGCAATAGTATTTCAGCTTACACAGTCATTTTATATGTAGCGAAAACCATATTTTGGTGAATGTATAAAAATACCAGGAAATGTGACAACGCTAATGAATACAGCCTTCCGTGAAGTAAAGTGGAAAAAGTGTGGAGTAGGCAGCAAAATTACTTTGAGCCCTCCAAGCAACCATATATCAGTAGTATCAGTATTGCTCTGCTCCCTGGCACACATCTGATAACGGATACTTGTTCATGTTGCTTGAAGCTACACATTTTCCATTATAGGTTGTTCATACCTCCAGTAACTGATCTCCGTACTCTAATCCTGCCTGGTGGGCGATGCTACCTCCAGTAACTTTCGAGACAAAGATCCCTCCGTTCTCCCCGCTCACGATGGAGATGCCCAGAGGCTCTGCACCTTTGTGCACAATGACGTTGCGGGGTTCCTCCAAGTATGGCCTGGTGGGAAAGAGGAATGTATATGAATGAATAGTATTGCAGAAAAGCAGTTACAGGATACCACACGGGAGCAGGTTGGGAGGGTAAATGGTGAGGTGAAGTTTACACAGTTGTGCTGACCAACTAATTTACAGCTCTGGAGAGTTACTCCCTACCCAGGGTTTGGCTCTAGTTATACAAAATCATATCTGGTCCAATTAATAGAAAGATTAGGTTGTGTTGTTTGAGCTTACATTGCCCCACAGGCATGTAAATTGATCATCTATCCAGAGCGACAGTTTCCACCTGGCTTGCAGAAGAAACTGAAAAGGCTCAGAGACCAGAGACAGTGTATACAACATTATGAAAGCACAGGCAAAAAGAAAAATCCCTTCATATGAAGGAGGTCTGCATGAACTTTGTGTTTCATAACAAGTTGACTTTGGACATGGCATACAGTTCCATGAGGGCAGGTAAGAGGAATGGATTAGCAGCCAGAGAGAGGGGTAAAGAGAGTAGTGGTGTACAAACAAGACCATGACCCAGAAGCTCACAGCTGAACAATAATACCATTGCATAACATACATACTGCAGACTGAAGGGTGACTTGGCTTGAGGCCAAAATACACACATGCATATTGACCATGTCGTCATCATAGGGCATGGATACTGCATGCAATATTTGAGATTTGAGTGGGTTTCCCAACATGGAGTGAGACAAGTGCAGACATACAAACATAACACTGAACCTTTGAAGCTCACCAAGTGTAGCTAATCAGGGGTATATTTTCTTTATCCTGAGGCACAATTTGTACAGTGTACTGTAGCATGCAAAGAGCTAGTAATCTGAGAATTAAACCGCGCTCTTGGGTTGGGTGAAAAACATCACAAAATCTCCTTTTGCATTCCACATAGTGCATGTAAAGTGCATAGGACTGTTCTTTTTTTTCCTCCATATTGTCTACCCAACTGCACTGAAGCATGAGAAAGACGTGAACTTGGGGAAGGGTGGGGGCATTCCCTTGTTTGTAGCACTGTGATGGGAGAACGAACCTGAGGCTCCTGAGAGAGGAGAACCTCGGCCTTGCAGCCAGAGGAATCCTTAGAAAAGATCGGTTACGGTAAAGAGATCTGGAAGTGGAAGGTTGTAGAGAGGCGGGAGGAAGATAAAGAGGAGAATGGAGGACAGATATCATACAGAGACAGTAAAGACAGAGATGTTGCGATACAAAATGGGACAGAAATGTTGAAGAAAAGAGTAATATAAAATTACAACACACTAGGTAGACCGCTGCTTCTTTTTTGGAAACAGCAAGAAGCTTCCATAAAATTATTAAGAGGTTTAATAGGATTTAAATCTGAATTTCAATGAGGGATTGCACAGCGCTGACCACCTGTTGCTTGGCAACGCCTTTTGAAATTGCCTAGGAGGATCCCTGAGGGAAGACGTAGGCCATATCATACCGGCTTCTAAAGTGATCCCTATAATCATACTCTCTATCATTCACCCGACATCTACATCATCTTCAGAGTCTTTTTATCACAGTCCTTTAACAAAGGCCACACTGACACCAATTATAATGATCTGATTAACGTTTTGAACGTGTTATCTATGATATGCACTCACTTCCAACTGCTCAATGTAAATTTCTGAACACGAGATCAGGAAATTAGTCAAAAACAAGCCAATTTGCGGCAGTGAGCAGCATCACAACAGTGCGGACATGTTATCCTGCTGGGAACAGACGCTTCATTCATGTTGCTTTTTCAAATTTTATATCTGTGTGCACTAGTTTTTGTCATACCTGTCTTTCCTGCGCTCCCCTATTGGCACAGGACTGACCGAGATCCGAGGTAAAGTGGAAATGGAGCCTTGTGACTGGCTGCTGGCGAACGAGGAAGTTTCTAGATTGAGTGGAGACTGTGGAGGTGTGATGAGACTGGGGCTGCTGCACTCTGAGTGCGAGAGGGAGCCTGGATTTTAAAAAAAAGAGGAGCAGAAAGGGACAGAAAACTTGACATTTACATCTCATATGAAAATACACCTCTGGAAAACACTTTGAAATCTGATTACAACTGCAACGTCACACCATTTTGTCAGCTTTTATAAATAGGACAGTAAATATCCGATTTCACTGGTCCCACATACACGAATATCCTGACGCCTCAGTTTTAAGAGGGATATTGCTGTCTGAGCTGCCTGTCAGCACTTTGTTGCTTTTGGTTCCTGTTGAGATTGTGTGTAGAAATGTATCTCCATTTAATAAGCTACTGCCTGTAAAGTGGAGACACGTTGTTTTCGCACATTGCTGTTAATGTGGCAAAATACGTTTGGGTTTGGATGAAATGAAATTTAAAGTGGCTCCTGTTTTCCTTCTGACAATACTGTAAAACCTCAATTTATAACTTCATAAGGATATTGATCTTACTACCAAGCAAGCCTGACAAAGTTAAACCGAGCCTGGGGGTTTGGAAACAGTTAAAAAGAAAAACTATAGCTATAGCTGCTGCCTTGCAGATTGATCTAAGAGGCTTTTAAGTGTTTTGCCACTCTGGTGTGGTGAGTGTGAAGTGTGTTTTTACTCGTGAGTGCAGTACCTCTGTCTGACCCCAGCATGGAACGAGGGTAGCGGGGAGTGGAAGGGATTTTGATCCTCTCTGTGCGGTACTGGACATTATTGGAAGAACCTGGCGGAGGGATGAGATGATAAAAAGGGATGAATTCTGTGACATAATATCCAAAAAAGAGAAAGGGACACGAGTCTGTGACCTCTATGTGTGTGTGTGTGAGCGTGCGTGCGTGCGTGCGTGTCAGACTGACCGAGCCGTGCGCTGGAGGGCAGTGAGTTTGTACCGTGTGAAGCTCTGCTGCTGCGTGACGATGAGGATTCAGAGAAGTCGCCCGCGCGCTTCTGCTGGCTAAGGTCCAGGCTCAGGCGACCCTGGTGTTGTGGGCTACGATAAACGGGGGAAAAAAAACGAAGCCTTAGGAAACACTCATAATTATGCGTACAATGCTTATACAATTATTTGGACATGCTCAGAGATATTTCACAGCTAATTAAATTGATGGGCTGAGCTAAATCACGACAGCACAACATTGGGGCGAAGCAACAGTAGGAAATTATTTTCAACACCAACCAAATTAAATTATGTGGTTTTTGCCTTTTGGGAAAAAAGGCTAATTTAAAAATATTAGTCATCATAAGTGGTCCAATCAGAAACTCTCAACCGGCAATTTAAGAACCTTTGACGTAAACCATCGGTTTTAAAGCAAGAAAGTGTGAAGAGGGGCTAACCTGGTGTGGGTGTGCTGGTGACAGATCTGGGAGGCGACAGATGGACAGTTGCTGGTATGAACGCGGTGACTGCGCACCGTGTACACTGGATTCCTCATCACGGCAGTCACAGCGGGGCAAGGAGCCAGACCCCGGTGGGCTGAATCTGACGGACCGGACACACCAATCGCGGTTAAGAGGGTGGACTGTATGATTATGATGAGAGCGTGTTTATGTAAGCATTTGAGAGACTTACTAGGAGGTAGGGTGCCGTTGTAGACTGTGGGGACAAAGCCGACGCTGTGCCTGTGGGAGCGGCTGGGGGAGGACCGCAGCATGTCCCTGGGTTCTGGTGAATGCTCATCATTAGAGTAGCTCTGTGATGAATGACAGAAACAAACGGTTACCAATCATCCCCGCGGGGTAACAAAACACCATTAGGTCTTGGGAAGAAAATCTTCAAGCCTTTGCTGGAGACAAGTACCATATGAGAAAAATGACATCATGAAAACTTCACGACAGTAAAATGAACATTTATCCCCACTGCAAAATCCTGTGTGCTCCAGGGCCCGAAGAGGTAGCCAGGCATGGTTTTCTGAGCCCCGAGCACTGACTCAGCTCCTGGGTTGGGTGGTTGTACCAATGCAGAAGCATCAATCACTCCGACATGCTGGCTGAGAGGCAACTTCCAGAGGCACAACACTGACGGGGCTGTAAATTCTATTACAAAATGGATGCTTTGGCCCACTGGGATGATTTGAGATGTTGGTCCCATTTTGATTTCAAACACTTCTCAAATGTATCATGTCTCTTTATTAGAGAAGCTACTGATCAAACTGAGCTGTGCAGGGAAGCAGGCAAAAGACTATTTTTACAGAAGCATTTTTGGAACATAAAAAGGAATTATTTAGTAAAAATAAAAATGTCTAGATTTGGTTTTGAGGTTTTAAAATGGACTGACCTGGAAGGTGGGGAGAGTGATGGTCTGTGGGGTCATCCTGCGTCGGAGGGCGGGGGCAGATTTAGGGCGCGGTCTCTTCACCTCGGGCTCCTCTCCTCTGGTTCGGCCGATGTCCTCGTCACATGACTTTCTTGAGGTCAGGACCTTGCCGTCCAGGAAATAGTGGTTTCCGTTCCTGTCTCTCTCTCTCTCGCTCCTCTCCCTGCTCTCTCCCGCTGCCATGGAGATGGCAGCCTCTCCCTTGCCGTCTGAGGTGATTGTGCAGTCAGAGGCAGAGCTGCTTTGATGTTTGTGTTTGAACTTAAAGGAGTCACTGCGAGTGGGTGGGGTTGGAGGGGTTGGGGTAGGGGTGGATGAAGAGGAGAGGGACTCTGTCTTCGAAGGTTGTGGGGAGTGGGATACTGCAGCAGTAGCTACCGCCGCTATCTGATTGGCTGCCATGTACTCCATCTTAGAGGAAGGTGTTTCGGGGCGTTTGAAAGTGTCCGGGTCGAATATGGACTTCCTCTGCTTGGGCGATTTATAGATGGAGAGCTGTGCTGCTGCTGTGACTGGGCTGGTGTTATCCGGTGCAACCGACATGCCTCCCACCATCATCTTGGGCCACGTGCCTCCACTGTGCTTTTTCTCCAGGGTTGTCTCCATTGTGATGCAGTCTGAGGGAGAGACGGGGTCAAAGGGTAAGGAGGAAGGTGCCTTTGTGTAGGGACAGCACTCTTGGAAGGCGCTGGGGCCATAGCGGCCGGTGCCCAAGTCAGAGGCCGGCCGAAGGCTAGTGGCATGCAGGGAACCTGTGGAGAACGGCTTGCTGATGTCTCCGTACACCTCATCAGATTCACCTCTGACCTTCCTCCTCTCCCCAGAGATGCTACTTGTGCTGGTGCTTCCAACGTCAGGGCAGAAGATGTCTGTCTGCGTCGAGCTGTTGTGTTTGAGGTTGCGGCTGTTCCGAGAGTGAATCTCGGACAGATGAATGCGCCCGTTGGACTTCTCTGATGATTCGCGCAGACTCTCGAAGATGTTCTGGCCCGATGTGCTGTGAGGGAAAAACTGTGGGGAGGACAGATGAATGAATTAACCACACCAAATAAACGTAGCTTAAAGTTTTCTTTTTTTTTTTTAAATGATACACTGACAACTCAAATGTGGATGCATCACATATGCTTTCAGTTTTCACAAACCACACGGTTGAAGTTGTAAAACTGCTATGTAGGGCAAGTAAAAGTAGAAAGAAAGTTCTTGAAGATTTTCAGCATAGGTGAGGTAGGAAAGCAGCTCAAACAGTTAGACGACTGTGGCCCACCTTCATGAGAGAGAGACTAAGTGAGTCCCTGCAGCTCCTCAATAGAGTCTCACATTCTGTCACAGATTTGTTATCCAGAGCAATGCCGTTTATCTGGGGAGTAGAGGAAGACAATGGAAATAAGGACAGGTCCTTCAACATTACAGCAATGCATGTCAGTCTTTTTGATTTTCCTATGAGGTGTGTATGTGTGTGTGTTTGTGTGCGTCTTGGGTGGCAGCCTGATCAAAATAGATGCACATCTCTAAACACATACAGGTGACATATCTCTTGAACATGAAAGTTGCCCGGGGGAGATGTGTCTCAGTCGGCTGCGGTAGGGAAAGCACGAGAAATCTAGGCTAGCGCATTTCAAAGTGAAGAACCCTCACACCGCAATCTACACATTTCCATCACAATAGGCTGGACTTGAGAGGAAATTTTATAATATATTAAACGGTCAAAGATATTAAAGAGCTGTGTGGGTAATATATTACGGCTGAGATTTATTATAAAATAAGTCTGGACAAAGAACGTTCTGCTTTGACCTTGAACACGTTTGATACATTTTTATCGAGCATGGAAAAGTAATAGTCACCTCTGAGCTGTGGGGTTCAGCTACTGACATTCAGTTACATCCCATGTATATATCACTCATGATTCAGCACTCTGGACTCTTTTTTTTGCTAACACAATTAAGCCATATATAACCTGATACACTGATGTGATTAACATCCACAAGGGCACGATAAAATACGATACGCTTCCACGATTAAGATCTCTTAACGCATCATCTGTACTTACCATTGCTAATTGTGGTTGCAGCTGAGCTATCATCTGGCATATCAGCTCTCCTGCCTACATGTAGTGTGAGACCGCTATGCTTCTAAACGGTGGGAAGAGATATCCAAGTACTCATCCAAGGATTTAAACGTAATGCACAGGTTTCATGCTTAAATTTAAACTAACAGGGGAATTAAGATTTCTGCTGCTACTGGCAGATTAGGATAAGGTCACTTTTCAAAAGATAGAGATGGAGACACACAGTTCCATTCTTGACTCTTGTCTCCTTTTACCTCCCGTTCCCTTCATGTGAGTGTACTGCAGCTGTGTGTGTGAAGACAGCTCCACCTAGCCCTCCAGAGCTGCAGGTTTTTGAGGATTTAATCAAAGGAGAGACTTTCCTCATTTTTTTTTTTTAAACTTCTTCACATACTCAACAAAATCCCACCTTATCTAGGTTTTGAGTGCAAGTGTTTGAATGGAACAAGGCCTGGATTAGAAAGGCCCAAGGAACCTGTGAGACCTGCAGTGTGGTGGATGTGGGGGAAGGGAATACATAAAAAAAAAGTATAAAAGAGGATTTTAAAGAAGTTCACGATGACTCACAGCTATCAGTCTGTCTCCAACTGTGAGAGAACCTTCCCTGGCTGCCGGACTGCCCTGGACAATGGCAGTGACATACACCCCGCTCTCCAGACCGATACCGCTGTCTGAGACACAGAGGAGAAAGTGAGGGTGATAAGAAAGAAACCAAGGAATAACACAAACATAAATAGTCATAAGACATAGTAAAAGACAAAAAAATAACCTATTTTTAGCGATAATATACCTTTGTGTCCCACGAGGTTGATGTGAACAGGAGTGACCAGCCTTCCTCCCAGAGACTTTCTCCTTCGTACCACCATGTTGATCAATCCTCCGCCGTTGAGCACAGCCTTCACCACCTGCTTCCTGTCCTTATTGGTCAGGTCGATGTCATTAATCTTCAATAACCAATCATTCACTCTGGAATCACAAAGGGCGGATCATGAGACATTAAAATGAACGTTTGGTTTATAGGAAAGGTACGTGATGGCTACTAGAGCAGCACTCACCTTAACCTTCCATCTGCAATACTTCCTTTGTCCACCCTTGTAACAAATATTCCACAATCTCCTGGTAAATATGGATCATTTACCCCCTCTGCGATATCAAACCCAAGTGCCTTCAAATCCATGTCATCCTGTAAAGGCAATAATATAAATGTTATTAAATCCATATAAACCCAGTCAGTAAACTAACAAACATATTTCAATATCATCAAATTTTGGCAGTCTTTAGAGCTCTACTGGCTCCTGGGAGACTGGCATGTCCCCAAATCACTCTCAGTAATAAGAGCTGAGCTCTGCTCCTACCCTGTCTTTCTCGAACTCCACCACCTCTGTCTCCCACTCCAGGGAGTCTGTGTCGATGGCTGAGTCGTGAGAGCTGTGGGCCATTAGCTGACAGAACCGGGCCTCCTTCTCCAGCTGGCTCTCCATTTTCTCCCTTAATAAAGGAAGACATTGCACAAAGAGTCAAAGGTCAGTCACTGGAGGATGAATGGGCAGAGACAAGAGAAAGAGAGAATCACACTCAACCAGTCAGTGTACTGGAAAAGTTAACTGTACTTTTGTTTTGAATAAAAATAAAGTCTGCATTATTATGTGCAAAGATAAAATAACATGCATACATTCGGAAATTTGACATGTTTTGACCTTCTTTTTATGTGCCAATGGGCTAAAACTTTCTTTTCTGACACTAACAAACGCCTTATACGTGGTGGTTTAGGGAATCAAATTTAAAAATTTAAATTTACACCCAAGAAATCTAAAAGTAGGGTGCACACAGTGCCCCACTGTCACTAAGATATATGGTGTCCTGCTGAGGCATGCCTTGTGGGTAGCTGCAACCTTACATTGTTCTTTGCAGAGGACAGAGGCAGAAACTCTCAAAGTCACAGCATACTGCATAGACCATACAGTGCTTTGCCTTTATGGCTGTCATATACATTTTACCCAGCAGAGGGAGCTTTTACATGCAAAATAAACACATTCATCTGCAGGGAGGTAGAGACAGTGAGAAACAGAAATGTGTATGTGTCCAAAACACTGACGCTTTTCGGGATTACACTTTTAATCTGGGCATGTGGAAATGCCGCCAGACAAACAACTGAGCTCTATCATGTCTCCAAAGGCAGAATATCACAGCTTTACACCCAACCACACAGCGAGTACAACGGCTTATAGAGACACAAGTGGTAGGACACACAAAGTTGGCAGAGTACAGGCAATATTGTTCTGTGCTCACTCAAATGTAGAAGGATTTTCTTTAGATTGCTTATGGCTCTCCTACAATTCTCATCATAACTGAGTACAGACGACTACGGACGAAACTCACTTCAGCTCCTTAAGCTCTCGCAACGCATCGTTCTTCTGCTTCCTCATATCGTCCAGATTCCGCAGCGCATCGGCCAGATCGCTGACTGCCCGGTCTCTTTCCCGACGCAGGTTATCACACAGAGTCCTGGGGAAGAGAAAAAGCGGCATATTAGTCGGTGATTCTCTGAGATCTATGACATTATCTCACTCTCTCTAACTCTGTCAGGAGTCTTTAACAAACCCGTACACAGACTGACCTTATGCTCTCCCTTTCTGCCACTATTTTGTCCCTCTCTTGGAAGGCCCAGTCCCGTCGACATTTGGCCACCTCGGCTTCCTGTGTGGCTTCCTTCAGTTCCTGGGACATGGCCTCATACTGTTTCCTCAGCATCTCAATCTCCTTGTTGGCTCGCTCCATGTCCAGGGTGGCCGAGTCTTGTTTCTAAGAGGTATATGTGAAGAGGATTGTTCATTAAAACCAGTGTGCTGAATGCTATATTTCTGTTTGTTGCAATATCCCTTTTTAAGACTTTAAAGCGTCTGGTTTTAGAAAATGAAATGTAAAGAAATGAAATATTGATACCAGCAAATGTGGAGACTATCCAGATGTGTGACTCTCAAGCAATGAAAAAAAAGCAAGTCATGATGTCCTTAAGGGTTCAAGTACATGTGACTGTTCAGACAGCCATCTAGTGGGCTGACAGAGGTGTAGACCTAAATCCGCTTACAGGACAATCCACTGACACACTCTAATCCACCAACTGACAGCTCACTGGATCCAAGCTCTTTATCATGTGTCCAACCTTTGACTTTATATTGTCAAATCTAGAGGTGTGGTAGCAGAGGACACGTGCGTTTACCTGTCTGGCCTGATAGTACTCTCGGAGCAACTGATCCCTTTGAATGATGGCCTCCGTCCTCTCCTTCCGGGCCACGTCCCTCTCCTCTCGGACCGTCTCGATGTCCTTGCAGGCCTGGCTCAGCTCCTTCTGGGCCTCGGCTTTGTCCTTCACCTCGTGGCAGTACTTCTCCAGCAGCTCGTTCCTCTCGCAGATGGCCCTGTCGCGGTCCACCAGTGACGAGTTCAACTCCTGCCGCAGAACAAAGGGGGCAAAAACGGAATGAGGGCATCTCAACACTGAGTCATTAATGCGATGTGGGAAAAAAAAATATTTGAGGGCCGACGCAGAGTGATCCAACACTACTTATGAATCTCTTTTGTCTGTCAACCAGAGTGCTCAGAAATATTCTTCAAAAAGGAGGCAGTGGAGCTAAACTATTTTTGTGCAGTGTCCTGGGTGAAAATGGCCTTTGATCCACTGACAAGTGAATGCTTGGCCCAAATACACAAACAGACTCACTAACAACCCCACAAACTGATATTCTCACAGAGGAAATTGTTTAAAACAGACACAGATTTATACTTTTTTTGAAGGATATGATGGAAGCACTGCTGGCTCATCTCAGTGCTCAGTAACTGTCAAGATGATTTCAACCTTCTACCCTCTTGGGGAAAGTGAGAGTGATGCATAATGACAAGGACAGTTTTAAAGAATGCAATATATCCATTTTAGGAAAAGAAATGATTACTTTTACTTTTCATTCAACATGTCTGCAATATATTGGATTCAGTGAGTTAAAGGTTTGCAATCTTGAAATTCATGACTTTCTTAGCTTGACTCTTGATCAGCCTTCAAATTCTTGGCAGAAACTTCTGGACAGTTAAAAAAAAGATATATAAACTTAAGTGTATACTTTTTTTTTACAATCTTAAGTCTGATACCTGTCTGAGTGCCTCCAACTCTTCGCTGGCCACCACCCTCTCTGAAGAGGTGTTTTTGAGTCGGGCCTCGGCCGCCTCCAGCTCCGTCTGCAGCTTGTCCAGCTCCTTGATCACCTGGTCCCTCTCGCTCATGATGAGACGGTACTCGTTGAACACAGAGTCTCTCTCCTCCTTGTACTTCTCGCAGTCCTTGGCCGCCTTCAGCTGCAAGTTCTTGTAGCGCGTCACCTCCGACTGCAGCCGCTCCATCTCCCTCTGCAGCTCCTTGTTCTGGGACGAGGACTTGTTTAGCTCCTGCTGCATTGAATCGAACCTGGGAGGACAGAGGAAGGCGGTGAGGGTTTGAGTGCTGAATTTTATAAGATGCACATATAAAATATCATAGCGGCAGTTGTTTTTATGTGTGTTCACAAAATGTTGGATCGTCACTGCCTCTGCTACACTGATTTAAACACGGTAGGGTGAAAGTAGAAAGACCTTGAACCAAAATATTTGCAACATATCAATCGCTTGGTCTCATCTCGTGTGTGTGCTTTCACCTCCTCATCGAGGTGGAGTACTGCTGCTGGTAGTGCATAGCGGAGTCGCGCTGTTTGAGCAACGCATCCATCTGCTTCTGCAGCCGCCGGTTCTCCTCCTCGGCCTGCTCCAGGCGGCTCAGGTCTGTGTTGTGGTTGGCCACCTTCTCGCTGTAGCGCTTGCTCAGGGCATCATACTCCTTCTTTACGCTTTCCAGCTTGTCCATGGCTGTGTCGTACAGTTTGTTTAACACCTCTGATGAGCCCTTCTCTCTCATTACCTGGCGGGTACAACAAAAAAAAAGTCATATAGTACATCCTTGCAAAACTCAAACTTTTGATGGCTTGAAATAACATTAAAGTCAAGTATTTGCTGTGCCGCACCTAAGCAGCAGATGGCATCAATGTGTAGGCAGGATTCTATTTTTACAGTGCAAGCAAATCCAGTGGCACTCTAAACAATACCTTTTATAGGTTTAAGTGTATTTCATTTGGACATGACCCTGCACATTACTGAGCTGGCCACTGACAAGTAAAACTAAATGACCTGGCCTGCAAAATTATCTGTTTTTATGCGTAGCGTGTCCTTGAGAATGCATTATTCATTCTCGGTGAGACTGCATGTCTCATTACTGTAGGTCTTGCTGATATAGTCTTCCAGATTCCTGGGAGAGCTGCTGTGACCTGAGGGCTGTATTGACCTCGTCTACACAGCATATACTGATCTTGTAGCTACTGTAACGCGGTTTGGGTCAGTGTGCCCTTTGCCCAAGCCAAAGCCTTTTTCCTTCTGCGCTTGCCCTTTTCAGAAATGCTCTGTATGCATTTCCATCTGCTTGGCTGCCCTGTGCTCTTAACCACTGCAGTATTCCCATAGGTGCTGTGTGACACAGCACTGCACAGTGGTCCAATACTGTACAGGTCACAGCACCCTTGTAGTATTCAGTGCATAGAAGACAACAGACCTTCACTTCTTGGATGCCTGAATTGTTTGACTTCAAGAAGTGAAGTTTATTATTGAAAATGTAAAATGCTGTAACAAAAGGAACAAATATTTTTTTGTGAAAAGGCAGTTTGATTTTGTGCATTGGCTCTAGCATTTGTGGCACGCCAGTAAATCTTTGAAGGCAATTCCTGCCATTATAACATCTGGACAACTATAGCAAACACCCCACACATGTGTGTGAGTGGATTGTACCTGCTGTTGCTGCAGCCGGAGGTCTGCCAACTCTTTCTGGTCTTGGCTGTGTAGTCGTTTGAGCTCCTCGCAGTTCTGTTTTAGGTGGTTGTGCTCTCGGACAAGTTGAGCGTTGTCCCTCCTGAGTGTCTCCATCTCCTCCTTCAGCTGCGTCTGTTCACCCAAGACACGGCTGTGCAGCATACTACAGAAACGCAGGAGGAGTAAACACGTGTGTGTGTGTGTAGAAGGAGATGTATTATATATCCAGAGACATACTGGTAGATACCCAGACATGCAGAATAGACATAGAAATTTCAGAAGTTATTTTATGTATGAACATTATGTAAGAGGGGGAGACTATCTGCAAGTTTACCCCTCTAGAAATTTATGACCGAAGTGCAATCGCCTGCTTTATGAAGGGAGTTTAAAATCCCCGCATCATGCCGTCCCTCACTGCTAAATGTTAGGCAGCATAACAGAAAGTAACTTTACACGTCTAATGTAGCATGTCATGTTATCTATATACGACAGGTCTACTTAATTAGAAAGTCGTCGACTTAATTTGACAAGTCATATTTAGCCTCTATCATGTTTGAAAATATTCTAACTAGCTACACTCTCTATCAGCTAATACACCGTATGATCAGCCTCTACGCTCCAGAAATTTTGCCTCGGCTTATGAGCTCTTAGTCTGAACGATTCAATCACATAAATGCCTCCATTTCCAAGCTTTTAAAACCATGCATGTTTTTTTTTTTTTTTTTCCCGTAGTGCCAATTCCTTTTTAATGTGAAAGCCGGCTGTAGCTCCGAGGGATGTTCTTTCAATTAGGTTAATTGCAACACTATGCCAGTATTTGCTCGAATTCCAGTAAAACAATGCAATTAAACGTAATTATTACTACACTAAAAAGCAGCAGGTGGAAGGTGACAGGAAGCTCATCTTACACTCACAGCATTTGCACTTCTATAATGAGTCCTGACACACTGCTGCCATGTGGAAACTGAAGGTGCGTTACACTTATACTGCATAATACAGGTAAATATCTGAGACTAAATGACTTTAAAAGTGTTTTTCACAGCAACGAAAAATGCAAAATAGATAATAATGACACTCACTGGTAGAAGTCAGCCTCCTTTACAGCCTCCTCACACCTCTTGAGTGTTTTGGTGTGCTGGTTCTGGAGAGACTGCAGATCTGCCATGGCCCTCATGCACTGACTTTTCAGACGCTCATAGTCATGACTGGCTTTGGAATTTGGCCTTAAGCAGAAAAACAGCAAGGACACTCTATTAACACTCTATTCGACAACATTGAAGGATAGCGCGGCTGAACACGACTCAGATACGAGGACAGAAAAAAGTGTCGACCTTCCTTTTGTATGAAAATTCATAAGATAGGAATGAATGTTTGACTAAATGTCAACAACACTAAAAAAGTATGCACTGATGTAAGCAATGCAAAATTCTTATCATCTGCAAAAGAAACATCTGGTATCTAGAGTGCATTAAAATTAATTAGGCAGCCAGTGTCGGTGCCCTCTCTCTGCGAGGAAGAGTCAACATTATTCTAAACAGCAGAGAATTACTAGATGCAAACGTGGCAGCCAGAACTGAGGACACTGACATCACAGTTTCTTTAACAACCTAGAAAGTAAACATTACCAGGCGTATACTCTGCAGCTCTGAGAGCAATGAATCTCAGGTTTGAGTCAATAGTTGGATCTGATGTATTTCATTTAGGCAAAAAAAGAGTATACATCATCAGAGTAGTGTAGACAGATTCATAGACATCAGCCAAATAAAAGTGTTCCTGGAGAGGAAAAAAAAAAAAAAAAACCACAACAACAACAACGACTCGGCAGGCGGGCCGGATTTTGCACCTGCAGTCATCGAAGGTGGTCCCGGGTGATGCCAACGCAAGGCGCTTACGGAGCTCGTCCCTCTCCCTGGTCACCTGGCGGAGCTGGAACAAGATGGTGTCCAGGTTGTCGCCGGATGGTCGGTTGTCGTTGATGGCTGGGGGCGGGGAGGACGCTTCTCCGTTAACGGGCGAACCTGCGACAGTGAGCACATTACCGGAGGCTAGGACTGTTGATCAACACGCACTGGGAAAAAAAAAAGTTTCCCCTCCCGATGCATATCATCATTCAGAAGCCTAATATACAGCACATGAGCCCAGATGTCATTAAATTAATCTTCTTGCCTTTATAACTTAATGTTCTACAAGTGCCCTTGCAACCAACTTTAGCATCAGGAGGTGAAAGGGTTTAGTTCCCTCGATGGTCAGGGCAACAACTGCCTGCTATGAGATTCCTATACCATATATTTAAGCAGTAACTTCACACTTTATATACATTTATAATGGTTATTTTAATGTTGTGATTCTATATATCCTGACTGAGGCTGATGTTCACCTGATCCACATCATTTAAAATACTTGCATCATTCTCTTTTACTGTGAGTCCTTTGCCAAAAGAGATTATGACACAAAATTGAATGTCATTAAGGAGTCATTTTCAGGGTTTTGTTTTCATCATAGAAAAGAGCATCCATGGCAGAGGGATTGGGGCAGGAAATCTGAGGATTATGTTCATCTTTGGCTCAACATTTGGCCCTTTTGGAGGTTTATGTAACACAGCTGAGTCATTTGGACCTTTGTCAAAACTGGGGAAAAGCAAGCATGGCAAACTTCCCCCTTAGGGAAACAGGAAGACATTGGGAGGGTGTTATTTGGCCCGATGTGGGGGCTTAAACCAAAACAAAAAACACAACTCGACAGACAATCAGAGATCAAACTATCAGCGTAAGTCATGATGCAGCCACGCTGGTTTATTTAAGCAAACTTTTGCTCTGCTGTGTTGGGAGGTGACACCGAACTTGTCGCACCTGGCACGACACACACACACGACGTAACAGGCGTCTTGGGGTCGTTATACGTACCGACGCTACTGAGGGAGCTGCTGCTTTCTGAGTCAGAGGGCATGGTGGAGAGGACGCTGTACGTGGAACCTGCCGAGAGACAAAGGCCAAGAAGAAGGGGATACATTCAGAGATCAAGCAGTTATAGATTGACCAACCAATTAAGCAAAAGCCTGAATTAATTGCTTGTACAGTGCGGAGAGCGATGCATATAACAAAGTCAGCTTCATATTCCCTGCACAGTTGTATGATAAATGCGGTGCAGGGGTTTATACTCGGAATAATAACTTCCAACGCTCCTTCTTAGCGGCTCTATATTATCACTCCAGACTGCCGTCGTCATTAAACTGCTTTTCCCTCACTGTGCACTCTGCCTTGCTTTGATGTATAGTCCCTGTATGTTTCTGCTACACAGGCAGAATGTCACGGCTGAAATGGGATTTTCTCTTTTTATGTCAAGCACATAGAGTGAGAGAGGCAGAGAGAGAGAGAAAGAAAATGATTCTCCGTCTGAATAGCTGTACACACCGTTAAGCTGGGGGATATTTCACACGGGCTACCACAATCCATAGGAGAGGCTATGCAGATCCCCATTATACTGCAGAGTCCCTGCTCCAAAAGGGCAACATAAACATGGCTGACAACACAGACGGAATTTTTTTTTTTTTTGGAAAAAGACAAATCTTAGACTTGGTGTTTATTGCAGAAGGCATCACCTACTGTTTGTAGACTAAAGACATAGTTTAGTCTTCAAAAACTTTCCTAAAAAAAAGGAGCAGATGGGTTTTTTTTACGGTTTTTCAGCCTGATTTTACATCCCCACACATCCAAATGTTGCTGTGTTACCTGCTGCAAAAAAAAGACACTGATCACCATAATCTACACTGGAAAAGGTTCCTTTTGCAACCAATCACAGCTCAGGAAACGCTTCCCAGTAAATTTCGAAAAGAAAAAAAATGAGAGGAAAGCACAAATAAGCTGCTTAGAGTCCCTCTAAATGGAGTATATACAATCAACGCTTGCTTGCTTAAAATGAAAAAAAAAAAAAAAAAGGAATCAAAAAACATCAACAATTCCAGGATTAAAAAAAAAAACATATGGAGTGAAAATAATCAGTCTTATGTAAACTGATTATTTGAACAAGCATAAAACAGCGCAGTGAGACACGGATGATAGTAATCTAATGTGTTATATGCCCACCAAACACATGAACAAAGTCTTCCTGTGTACGGGGGTTTAAGAGAGCAGGGGAATTGTAGTTGCCTTTGTCAGCAGCAGGCAATAGATTGATGCCAACTGTTCTAGATCTCCATCTCAGTCTTTGCCTCCCCACTGGGTTTTGCTACAGCTCTGGCTCCAGCCCTCAATGTGTGACAAGGCCAAGCCTAATTAACTATGAGCTCTGTGCGACTGAGCCACTCCATCTTAGACCCTGCAGACAGAGCGGAGGAGAGGGGGGCAAGAGGGGAAACAAGGGGGAAAGGCACGGAGCAGAGGAGGACAGATGAAAGGAGATAGCCTAACTTAGTCGCAAAAAAAAAAAGAGAGATAAGAAGGGAGGGTGTTTGAGAGACAAAGAGAAACAGAAGTAAGGGAAGAGACTGTGGAAAAAAAAAGGGAGAGGAGCAGGGCGGAAAGGCTTTTAATCTGTTCTGACGTTCCCTGATGCTCAACACTTTTAGTCTGCGAAGTGCTCAGGGCGCGCAGCTTTGATTTCATATTGTTCCATCAGACGTGATGAGAACCACTCTGGGGCTGCACATCATTACTTCTCTCTATGCAAAAGCCTCATGCTCATTTCCATGGTTGCAATGAAAAGGCAACTGACTTCTTGAACCCGGTATACGGCTGAACAGGTCTCGGAGTTAAAAAAAAAAAAAAAAAAAAAAAGACGTGAGCTTACAGAGAGGTACTGTGCCAGCTCAGCTGAAGGATGAATCATTTTGAAAATACTGTACGACGTCAGGAGGAGCTCGGCGCCGGAAAAAGCCTGAAAACGTCGCTTCTTGAATGTTTTATTTTGTGATTTGGAAAGCTAAAAAAAAAAAAAAAACACTCAGATAGATTGAAATCCCAGTAATCTCTATGACTGAGGACAATCGCCAGCTGTAACTCCCACGGATGAGGGGGAAGAAAAAAAAAAAAAAAAAATTCTGGGACAATCCTCAGTATCACACCATCTGATTTGGCTACAAGGACAAACATGTGCACCACCATTCCCATATTTAGATCAGTGTCATGGGCTGATTAGCTAACCCCGTTAGCACGGCAACAAATGCAGTATGGATTGCATGTCAGCTATCCGGTGTCCGATGGGTCAGCGGCATTAGCCTTTTTCCAACAGACTTTTAATCATCGATAGCAATTAGCAGCAGCCGCGGTCAGAGAAGCTGATCATTTGTAAACATGTTCGCTGCATCAATAACGCATGCATCCATTAGGGCAGGATAGATTTAATGATCTACAGTGGTCAAACCAGTTTCTGTCGTAAATCTGTCGGAATGGACGCGTCAGGCCTGAGAAATTGTATCTAACATTCAGATTAATTTCTAACAGATGGATACATCATGACAGACTTCATCAGGGGCCATTAGATATGGTAACATGGAGCGAGCAGCTGCTACTGACTTCCATCAAAAAGACACACTCTAAAAAAAGGTGAGAAATATTACAGCGGAGGACCTGAGGCGACATTAACAAAGGCCTGTCGCTATGATGTAAGTAGGTCATGGTAGTGCTCGCCCCTAACTCTACCTTAGGGGTTCCACTTCCTCCCTCCCTCCCTCCCCCCCCGCCTCCTCCTCTCTCTCCTCCACTCTCCTCCACTCTCCTCTCTGCTTTCCCTCCCGATCAAGTGATGCGCTCAGCAACCAACAGTTGCTTCAGACAACCAGATTATGTTCTCCAGCGCATAAAGCGACATGACACGCGTTGCCATGGTGAACCTGGATGAGAGGAATAGTAAATTCTGCAGCAGCGTGGTGGTGAGAAAAAAAAAAAAAGTGCATAAGAGTTGAAGAGGCTGGTGGAGGAGAGCCTTATCAAAGAAAGATGCGAAGTCTGGCTTCCACCGTCGGGTGAGGCTGAATTATTCATCGGTTCCAGAAAATTCTCTTATCTGACAATGAGAGCGTCTCCCCCCCCGAAAACATTAAAACACATATGATCATCATCACAGCTGGACTTTGCTGCTTAAATCTCCCTTTATCAAAAAAATATATTAACAAGCCTTGAAACTATGGATTTGATGCAGCTAAGGCGTCTGTTCCGTTACCAAAAAACACGAAACACTACATTTTCAGGGCCACTTGGTTAAAAGAGCAGCATTAGCATTCCAAAAATAATACTGTGCGCTATTCTTTATTAGCTGCTGTCAGCTCTCCTTACTGTCAGTGAGCAGTAGTGATTAAAAAAAAAAAAAAAGTCACACACCGAGAGGCGAGCAGAGTCCAAATAGTCTTTGAGCTCTCATTTTTGTGTCCTCAGCTTCACAGCCATTAAACTACGGAAGTGCAAATAATAGCAACACTAATGATATGGTTGAAACTTACCCACTCATGTTACACTGTGCTTAAGTGAAGCAGAAGGAGGATGTGTTAGCTTTAAGCCAAGAAGCAGAAACTAGCTTTTTTTTTTTCTTTTTTCCTCATCCTGGAACTCTAATTCCTGTCTTTGGTTCAGTCAGTCTGCCTCCATACTGGTTCTTACACCTTAACTCTGGATATTCACAGATATTGAGAGCCAATTTAAATTTATTTCTGTGTGTAGCTGACTGGGAGGTTTTTGTATGTGTCAGGTAACATGAGGCTGTTAATACACATTACTTTTAACTATGGAGACATTGATAAACCAACATTATTTTAAGACTTTAGACACGTTATTATTGTTCTATAAGCTTTATAAAATTACCAGTTTTACCTCATACCTTATAGTAAAGTTAAGTAACTATTAGAAGGATGTGTTTGACTTCTCCGTGCTAATTTCAGAAGGCTTTGAAGGAAAGTCTCATACAAAATACAGAGTATGGGAGCCTCTTCTTTTTTTTTTTTGGAAGAGAGCTGTCTGTGTGTTTCAGGTCTGCCATGCCCCTCTCTGCCTGCTTGGATCGCCCGCACCTGATCTGCGTCTGATGGTCAGTGGAGCTGTATATCAACTCCACTGGACCGGTGCTTCTTCCCGTTTTGCCGCTGAGCTGCTGGTTGGGCTGGTTGCTGTTCATACTCTGTGTTGCTGTCAGCACTTTCATACAGCTCTGTGTGACTGGTAGATGATTTTCAGGAACCGTTTTGCTTGATCATGTCAGTATCATCGCTGTTACCAACCGACATATCGGATCCCCCTATTTTGAGAAGGGGAGGTGATTTTTCAGAACCGACTCACTGAGCGAGAATCACATGAGTGCGTTCACATGTGTATTAATATCCTGGTTATGATCAGGTTTTTGGAGTATCCTGGTTATGTTTAGAGCATGTAAACACCTTATCTGGGTTTCTGAACATTCTTTGTTGGTACAGAACATAGTGGCTGAGATGGTGAGAAATCAAGACACGACTGCACACGGATGATCAGAAACCTGGATACTAGATACCCGAATGTGATCTAAACCAGGATAAGACTCATGGAGTGAAAGATTTGAACTTTATCATACACCTGTATCCTACAACAAAATCTGTTTGAAGGCTACTAGTGTTAAAATCTGCAAAGAAACACGACTCCTTTGTCCAATTCCCTCCCTGCACTCTGGGACTTCCAGTAAGCCATGCAGTGGGCCTAACTTCTAGGGAGGCAATGACACCACAGGCCAGGATTCTGGGCAGTAAGCCAGTGAAGCCTTGCTGCTCGAGTAAAGGATTGGTCATCTGATTTAAGGAGTCTACACTAAGCATAAACATGAGAGACATCCAACATGATGACTCCATGAGCCAGGATTACTCCAACGCACGCACAGCGCCTGACTCACGGCTCCATGTTCATCTGGGCCTGTGGTCACACTGACCCACCTTTTTCACTCATAGGGTCAAGACTGTCTCAAAATAACATCTTCCTCGGATGCAACCTAACACTTATTTTGGGTTTGAGTAAACACTTAAGGACGTGAAGTGGAAAAACAAGGAGATGCGTAGAAGAAGACCTAAAAGGCTTTCAGCCAGGCAGATCTGTCAGAACTGCTGAGCAGCACCAAAGTCCAAAAAACGCACTTGAGTGCAATCCAGCCCGGCTTATTATCAGCAAGCCATAATGGGTCTTCTCTCCGCAAAGAACCCTAGCTCAGCATAAATGAGACATAATTTCGTTGTGAACAGCTTGCCTGTGCCAGGGGTAGGGTCAAAAACAAAAAGGTGAAAGATGTCTGCAACATGTCCTCCAAATGCTCTGCTACTAAGATAAGCCAAAGGCAGCCAAAAAAAAAAAAAAAAAAAAAAAAGCCTGTCTGTGTGGAATAAACCCACTACTGGAATTTGGACAATCTTGGTGACATTCCTTTCTCTTTTAATAACAAGGGAGACTATGTTGATTCAGATAGCATTTTCATAGTGTGTTGAGATAATTCAGTGATTAAACTGCACCATAATTTTGTAAAAAGGTCACCGAGGAAAAGAATCTATTATAGAAGATGATAATCAGACTGTAGATGTGACATGTAGGCCTTTGATATACAACAATTATGAGCGATAAAAAATGTGTTGCGCTGCGATCCCGTACAGCTAATTGTGTAAAACATCTGACTGATTTGGGCCCTTCAAATGTCAGGAAATAACTCATTATGTTTTCCATGAAGTGAAAAAAAAGCAATAATCAAAAATTCCAGTAGGGGTTTATTTCCCACTCATGCAATTAATATTAAAAACATAAGCACTAATTGTACTTCAAGGCGTTTTGGTCAAAATACAGGCTGTCTTGCCTTATTTTCTAAAGGGGCATACCGTGTAAACCCAAAATACTTCATTTGATTTCAATGACCTTTGTTGCCAGTCATCCCTTGTTCTTATTTCTAATCTGTAAAAAGAGTGGAGGCACTTAATGCAATAATCGCCATCTCGTTTGCTGGTGATTATACTGTGGGTCAAATTTGACCTGGGGTCACGCGCCAAAAACTGGAAGATAAATGACTCCAAGTGTAGGCCAGAGAGATAAAGAGGTAGAGAATTAAACAGATGGAGGGAGAGACAACGCAAGTGGAGGGTGGTAGAGAAAGCTAGTACGCCATGGTGGTGAGGAAAGGAGAGGAGAGGAGAGGAGAGGAGGAGGAGGGATAGAAAGAAAATACAGCAGAACAAAGCATAAAACAGTGAAAAAGAAAAAAGCCTGGTAGAGTTGGGGGGGTAATGGGTGGGTGGGGGTAAGACAAAGAGAGAAACTGTTTATTTCCATGACTTCATAGCGCTGGTAAACATTTAGATCCTGGCATTTCCTCTACCTTGTGGGGTAATTAGGAAGTGGAGGAACATGTGTAAAATGGTAATGAAGTCCTGTTCCACAGTACAGCCTCCTGGCTGTGGTTCGCACATTCAGAGTGTAGATAAACCTGCCATCAGACATTAATGCAAAAGTGAAAAAATATACAAATGTATTTTTACACTAAAAAGATGCAAGAATAATAGAACTAAATTGGAACAATAACACCATTGACCCAGTGGAAGTACTAAGGTTCAAACTTCTCACTGACCTGCATCTCAGGCCTTGATCAGATAGATTTATTGACATTACTGACAAGCAACACTATTCTATAGACACTGCCAATTATAACTCAGGTAAAACTAATGATCTCATTACTAATTAATCTAGATTACTTTTTCAATAATTCAAATAATCATTTAGTCTATAAAATTAGGGCTGCAACTAATGTTTATGTTCAATAGATTTATTATTTTCTCAATGAATCCATTAGTTGTTTGGTCGATAAAATGTCAGAAAATGGTGAAAAATGTTGATCACTGTTCCCCAAAGCCCAAGGTGACGTCCTCAAATGTCAGGATGTTAGGTTACTATCATAGAGGACTAAAGGAAGCAAAAAACATTAAAATTTGGGAAGCTGGAATCAGAGAATTTGGACATTTTCCTCTTAAAAATAACTCAAAATGATTAATCAATCATCAGAATAGTTGTCGGTTAATTTAATAGTTGGCAACTAATCGATTAATCGTTGCAGCTCTATATAAAATCACAAAAAAAAAAAGTAAACAATGTCCATCCCACTTCCCCTGAGGACACGATGACATCTTCAAATAGCTTATTTTGTCCAACCAACCATCTGAAATACAAATGACTTCAATTTACTATCATAAAACAGAGAAAAGCAGCAAATTCTCACATCTGAAAAGCAGAAATGTCTGCATATTAGCATTTAGTTCACAAAAGCACAAATGATTAATTGATTATAAATATTACGGCTGATGAATTTTTGATTGCTCGACTAATCTTTCCAGCGCTAAACTATACAGTCCACAGACGGCTGCTGGTAGGCTTTCAGTTCCATCAAGACTACTTACACCACAGCATACAGACAACTCGTCCCATTTCAACTGAAGCCCGCATTGCTGGTTGTACGAGAGACACTGCAATGTAATAAAACACACTGACAACTCATATAAAATGTGATCTACTCAAATGTCATCAATCACATCTAAGCAGAAACATCGGTTAACAGCAGAGGAATTGATGGCTTCCTCTGCACACCGGGAACACAACATGAGGGGAATGTAGGGAGGGAAAAAAAAAGCAGTGAGGGGAAAAAAAAAAAAAGAGTGTGGGGTGACGAGGTGAGTGACAATGTGCGTCACCGAGTGACAGAAACTGACACAGACAGAGAGAGAGGAAGAAAGTGAAGCCAGGTCCGAGCCCATGGGAGATATTTAAGAGCAGCGGTCGTGACAAGAGCGTTCAGGGTCATAACTCACTCTGTCTGTCCACTGTGGTTTATGGAGTGGGACAGAAACTGGTTGACAGAGAGGACAGCAACCCCCCCCCCCACACCCCTCCTCCCTGTCCCCTCCCCATCACCACCAACACACACTGACTATGTCCTAGGCTGCTGTACACAGAGCAAGCTGCTGACTGGGCACTTTGGGCCTGCTCAACTTCTCAACAAAAGGCCTGTTGTCTCCCTCTCTCTTGCTCCCTCTTCCTATCACCCTCCTCTGTCTCTCTGGTGTGTCCCTCCATTTAAGTGTGTGGAGAAATGAAACCAATCAGTGGGGGCGGGAGGGGGTGGGGGTGGTGGTGGTGGTGGTGGTATAATGACTCAGAGATAAGAGAAAGTTTAAAGGAGTGGATGGTGAGTCAGAAAAAAAAAAAAAAAAAAAGGCGGCAAACCAAGACGGTGAGAAAAAGAAAGCAAAACAGACAACAGAAGAAGAAGAGTGTGGATGTTGCATCCCTGTCAGGAAGAATTGTGTCGCTCTCCTCTCGGAGTTGGTTTAAATCACTGTCACCAGCCCTTCAATCTGAAAAGAGCGGGCAGGGGCGCGGGGGGGGGGGGATGTGCAGGTATATCTCCTCTGCTACTCCTTCAGGTAGAACATAGTCCATGTAAGCGCAGGAGGGGGGGATGAGAGCGCACAATCCCAGGCATGAAATCGACTTGATTGCAGCAGCTTGGATTTATGAAATGAATTCAGTTCAGGTTGAGAGAACACAGAAATATGCTCTCGCTCTACGATATAACAGGACCCAAACTTCATTCATACTCATACTGAGTGAATCTGCAGTTTCATTTGAGTTTGAGAATTTGTTAAAAAAAAAAAAAAAAGACAAAACAGTGATTCACAGTCTCCTGACATAGTGATGCACAGAACAGGCTAAATAATCAATGTTTTGATTATATGTGCTCTGCAGCAGATGTGTTAAGAGTTTGCCAGTAAAACACTAATAATTTACAGATACCAAGCTTTAAACAATTGAGCATTTGTGTGTGCATCTGTGTGCTTTTTTCCTTTGGGCTGAGGATGTTTCTTTGGAGTTCGGATGATTTCATATGCGTGCGTGCATGGAGGCTCAGCTGGCAAAGACGGCGCATCTGAGAACAAGAGCGGGCAGGCAGCATGAGAGGAGGACGAGTTGAGAGCAGGTTGCTATCAGCAAGACTCATCACACACACACACACATACACACTCAGATTCCCTCTCTCCTCACACACACACACACACACGCACGCACGCACACCCTGTGTCGTTCACAGACACACCAGGGCTCGGAGGATTTCATCCCTATGTGCTGTTTCTCCTCGCCTCTTTGCCTGAAGGTGCTCAGTGAGCGGCTTGTCTTCGGTCTCTCACAAGTGTGGTTAAAACGCAGTAATCGCATCAGCCGAATCACTACACCAAAAGATAATAAAAAGCACATTTAAAAAAAAAACAAACAAAAAAAAAAAAACCCCACCACAACACTTGAGTAGAAACACAGGCAGCCAAGAGCGTGGCGGCTAATACACGGGGCTGTGGAGGCATGATAAAGCGTGTCTCACAGAGAGGGTTGACACCAGAGAGAGGAGAGCAGGGCCTAATCCTCTGTTGAATAACCACAGGCTGAGTAGCCAGACTCACTACTGGTACTCACTCTTTCCTCGCACAGGGCAGGTTAACACTGAGGCCCAGTGCTACAGTCTATAAAGGTGTGTGAAGAAAAAGCCCAAATCCTCATTGTCGAGGCCTGCCAAATTCAAGGGACTAACGTAGAGACTGTTTTTGCAGGTGCTCACAGGTGAACGGTATCTCTGTAGCAGCAACACTCAATACAAGGAAGTAATAAAGCTTAAGGAAGCATTAGTGGTCAAGTCAGCAGAGCAGCAAGACACCCACTCAGCATTACCTGCTGAGGTCTGCTTGCTGCTAGTAGTACATGACAACTTGGCAGCTGTATACTACGGATCACATTGTGTATTAACAAGTGGCCTAAACGTTCATACAAAGCTCCAGTTGTGTTAAAATGAGCTGCCAGATTGCCTGCATGGTTGCTTTACCTGCGGTATATGTCAAAAGGAGAGGCATTGCTCTGCATCTCTTCCCCGCTTTCGGATCTCAAGGCTCATCCTGCATTCAGGCCCTGAGGGCATGACACTGGTTGTGAGTAAGCCACTGGGCTTCAGTCATTCAGACAAAGCAAAACAGGCAAAACTAGACAAGGCTTTTACACTTGGTTGCCCTTTGTCTCTGTGCAACAACAACCGAAACCGCTCAAGTGTGAGGAGAGAGTATAAATCAAAACGAGCACAGTGAATATACTGTAATTAAAATGTAGATTTATTGCAGCACTGGAGGTTAAATCTGTGCATCTGCAATGATGCCAGCGCAGTTCTCTCTCTCTCTCTCTCTCTCTCTCTCTCTCCCCCCAAATGGGAGCATGGACTGATCTCCACCATGCTTTAGGTTTGTAAGCATGCGTGGATAGGCTGCACACACACACACACACACACACACACACATACACCCATGTGCAGGTCGATATGGACCAACACCCGTTGTCATGGAAACAAGTCAGGCTACCTAATGTACCATAACCATATCATGCCACTGATAACAAATTGAAGTTGGTGTTGGATACTAGTGAATTGATCTTGTTTTTTTTTTTCTCAGAGTAATGCACAAATATCACAGACCGCATTTAGTAGAAATCCTCACACATGTACACCACACCTGGGCCAAGCCAACTCTGCATCATAGATGTGTGATCTGTGTATTGCAGTGGACTGGGAGTAAGCCTTTTAGGGCAGGAGAGCTTAGAGTCCTCAGCTGAATTAATCACAAGCAGTGCACTAGAGTCTGCAGGCCATAGTGAATATTTAGTTTAAAAACAGGCCATTGCATTGGGTTTTATACATTTTAACAGAACATAATGTTGCACTCAGTGATTGTAAATGTGTAACTAATGTGTATTGTAAGGTACACGTCTTCCTGCACTCACAACCTACACATGAACCTTTGTTATCTTTCTACGCCGTTTTATTTATTTATTCTTTGCTAATAAACAGCTCCAAGCCTTGCTGTTATGAAGCTGACCATACACAGTCTTCTTGCGCCAGACCACCCAGATTGTCCTCATGGGGAAGGGCTATGCAGTGGATGGTCCACTCGTCCCCGGATACAAATCAAAGCATGCTCATGTAGTAGTTCGTGTGTCTCGGCTCTTACCGGTGGAGTGGTCCACAGGTCCCCCGCCGTTGTTGCTGAACAGGGCAGTATACAGGTCAGGGTATGCCTTCTCCAGGGCCACACACAGGTCGAGGAAATGGTCGCTCTCCTTGTTCATCAGCATCTTCAAAAGGTGGTCTACTTTCTCGGCGCTGGACGAACAGTTCTGGTCCAGCTCGAACCTATCGAGTTGACTCAAGGTACCAGAAACGATCAGCAGCTCGATCACTCGGTCCGCATCTGTTATGGACTCCAGTAAGTTCTGGTGGCACTGGTCTAGCAACTCTTTGTGCTTTGGCTCCATTGCTATCCGCTGTAGTTCCGTAGCTTCCCAGCTAACCCAGACGGCCAAGTGGATGTAATATCCTTCCCGATCAAAAGTACCGAGCGATTATTGAACTCAACTTGTCGCGGCTTGCAGAAGTTCGCCGGAGCCACCACGGCATTAGGTTGCACGGGAGATCAATTTTTATAGCATATTGAAAAAGGCACAAGAAGCCATATTTGTTGCCCAAGGCTGTTGACTGCACTAAACAGCGATACATTTTCCCATCTTACTCGTGTGTGGCAGTTCAGGTCGTTTTTTGCTTCCCCTCTGAGTACGCTTCAGCCGAACACATTTTCCTCTTCTTGTGTATCATTTAATGCGCCCTTCGCCGACTCAACTGCTGGGAAAAGTCACGTAACTCCGCCGCTGATCCTCAGTTACAGTGTATCCTCCGCCATGTCTGGGCAACTCAGCAGCTGCTGCCCGCTGTCAATCAACGTTCCGCTCAATGACCATATATGGTGAAATAGGGCGGGGCTAGACAAAAACACACCTTTTTCTTCAATGGGCGTACACATCACATCACCCCGTAGTACGTCGAAAATCCCAGGCGGAAAAAATGAGAATGGATAGACTTTGCATGAAAATTTGGAGATACTTTTTTAAAAAATGTCGACGTAGTGATAAAGTAAACAATGACCTCATCTTTAGAGTAAAAGAAAGCCATCCATATTAACACAATGAATCGTAATCTTACAATAGTACAAACATACATGAATGTTTCTGTTATCTGCAGGGGTGGAATGTTGTACACAGTACTCTATTTAAGTACACATTTGAGGTACTTGTACTTAAGTATTTTCACTTTATCCTGCTATACCTGTGCTCCACTTGAGTTCAGAAGAACATCTTGTACCTTTTTCTCCACTAAATTTATTTGACAGCTTTAGTTAGCCTACTAGTTACTTTACAGATTAATATTTCACTCACAAAACATGATCTTATAAATTATAATGCAGAGAGCTGCAAAATAAACTACCAATCTGCAGTAATCGCAGTAATCAATATATGAAATAATTAAAATGCAATTTTCAAATTATTAAATGTAATAATTATCCAATGGTATATACCTATCCATTTCTATCTATCCATCTCTCTCTCTCTCTCTCTCTCTCTCTATATATATATATATATATATATATACATACATAATATAACACTCACTGGAGCATTTGTTTGCACAACACAGTACATTTTACACAAATCTTTACTACTTGTAATATGGATTATTTATATATCGCCACTATTTACTGGTTATCAGTTGTTATCTTTGTGTAAATTCTGTCAGTATGATGGAACTCACTATATCACTACAATGCATAAGATTAATTTATGTCAAAAGATTCTGTCAGCCTAAAACTGTTTATAAACCAAGTAGTATTGATCCTTCATTATAATCTTTTAATTTCCACAGACACATAATATCAGCAGAATCCTTAAGAAAGATATTTTAATCGGTGGTTAACCTCACTGATGACTTTGTTCAGTATATATTTTTTTATGATAAATGCTAATGCGGCAATAAAAATGTAAGGAATTTATTCAGTCCTTGCATAATACCGTTGCTGTAGCCACAGGCTTATGCGCCATGTTTCTATATCCAAGCTGCAACGCTGCAACAGATTTCAGTGTGTAGTGTATCTGCATGTTGGCTAAGATAGGGCAGTGAACCATATGTGAACATATAAGCAATATGTGAGGCAGGCTGACAAATGAAATGTGTATTTGAGCAGGATTTGTGAAATACAATATGATGATGATGATGGATGCACTCTGCTTCCAGTCTACAGCTGAATAAAGATTGTTGGCACAGAGGCAGGCGTCTGCAGGCATACCTCTCAAACCGTGACCTTATTCATGCATGCACTGAATCTCATTGTGACATCTACAACTCTCTCCCGCTCCCTCTCCCTCCTCTTTCTGTCTCTCCCTGCCATGCTGGCTCTATAGCTTGTGCAGTGTGCTATCCCTTTAGATGAAAAATTAATTACAATTCATTCATATCAAAGGGAAGCAGGTCCCCACTTCTGACACAGATTGGACGGTTGTGTCTGTACCCTGAGGACATGCATTTGAATAGAGAAGACAGCCTGATGCTTTTTTATCTCGAGGGTAAATTAGTTTATTATTTAGACAACAGGGGTGGTGCTTCTGACTGTCTGATAATTTACTGAAATATTATTAACAGATTTGTTTATCAGAAAGCCCGGATCAGGGCATATAATAGCTATATCTTTTATTGAAGAGACTGTCAGCAAGCATATCCATCATTTATTCTAGCCAAATTCTCAAACTGAAAATGTTTGAGGTTTTTTTTTTTATTGCCAGTCTTTATAGCTGTCTGTGCTAAGGATGGGAAAACAATTACATCACTCTTTGACACGCTTCTATTTACTGCATCTACATAATTCCTCGGTGTATCCGGTTTATCTCCATCCTGTGAGAATGCACCAAAAATGTTCCCACAATATCAGTTTTAAAAGGATGCAGTGAGGACATGTTGGAAGAGAGGACATTGTTGGTGTCCTTCAGCATCATACTGACACTTTAATTTGAGGCCATTATTCCCCCACAATGCCTAAGACCTCAAGCCACTGTAAAGGGGATTCCCATAGGATTAGATCAGTTATAATAGACATTAAATTAGGCAATTCACAGTTTTTAATTAACATTGATTACACAGCCTTCAGCTGGACACCTGCAACAGATGGAAGGCTTCTGATCATAATGATATGGAAACTACAATGCTGGCAGAGCCATGCTGAAACACTTTGAAATTACCTTGTAAAACTCGTCTAATGATGTCTAAATTATCCTCTCAAAACCCATCTAATCACATCCCATCTTCATTAAAATTCTGGTTATTATAATCTAAACATCTATTTAAAGCCTACAAGCCCTTTCTGCCACTCCTAGTCAACTATAACATGACACGATCAAAAAGGATTCTTCCAGCATGGCTGTTTCCCAGGGGTCCCCCAGGCCTCTGACAGCACTGCAGACATGCTAGACTTGTTTAATGTGGCCACGGCAGCTTTATGGATGCCATCAATTCCACGGGTTCCCCCCTCCTCACTTCACAGGGTTATTGATTGGAGTGCAGTTAACTTACGCACACACTACTGTAGCCAGCAGAGCGCAGAGCCACGTCTCCACCGTCAAGTGTGTTCAACAGCATTTTAAGCGAAGCCAACAGGACTTAATAAGGCATGGAGAGCTTTGTGGGCAGCCACACGTTAGCCTTGCAGCCCTCAAGGAAAGAGAAATTATCTGTATTGATTGGGTAAACTTGAGTATTTAAAGGTTGGTTTACGCCACTGACTGTGAGACTTTCAAGATATTCAGAGTAAGAGAATCAAGACGTGTGACCATGCTTTTTTTATCTGATGCCATCCTATAATGATACATATTCTTCACAGCTGGGCATTTGTAAGGAGCTCTGCTCTTTGAAATCCACACTTCTAGTGTAACTGTTGAATAAGGAGTTCACTGCCCTCTACTGGTAAACTGAGTCTGCTACCAGGTGCTGATAGTAGCAGGGCAGTCATAAGAAGGTCATGACAATTTTGGGAGATATTATAATTGGTAAGTATGCCAGCTGATGAAGACCATTTATATTGCGTTTAGGAATGAATTTGCAAGTGAACCAGTGAAGAGATCTGATAGACACGAATTTAAATTTTACAAGGATGCCTGTATCTAAATAAGACCTGCTCATGAGTTGTTTTCAAAAAATTAAATGTATTTTGCATGTTATGATTCATCACTAATACAAAATAAGGCTCATGAAGGTAAAGTCACTCACAATTTAATGATGATGTGACACAGTTTTACATGCTTAGAATGACAGATATATGATACACAAGTACAGCAAATCTATGATAAACAGAAAAAAAAAGCACAGACAAATTGAAGAAGAGATTGTACAATTGCGGGAATAGTAACGGACAACTTTGGTACTTAGCTGCTATGTAGTCTATGTCTTATACTTTATTCAGCATTGCTGAATGTTATAGCTCATAAATGACCAGATATCATTGGATAACTGATCATATTGGCACAACTGAAATAAAACATCTTAAAAATATATAGCTCTTAAAATTCAAATGTAATCTCTAACAAGTTTTTAGTATGGCCATGTATATTAAACTGAAATATCCAGCAAAGATGTTACAATTGTAAAAATATAAAACCTTTCTGTGCACACCATATATAGAAAAAGAAATAATATGTAGCGATATGTAATAGGTTCTTACAACCAAGTAAACGTTGCATTGCGAGAGCATTGGCATGGCATGCAGGTTTGCAGTTTGTATATAGTGCATATTTGTAAGGCAGGAAGCAGATTATTATAGAAAATGTATGTAATGCATTAGACATTGTTTCCTTTTCAGTCACTGCCGCCACAGAGCTTCAATAGGAGTTTTTTGTAGTCACCTGATGTGTCTCCCTGTCGATAAAAGAAAAGTGTCAACAAATGATTCAGACTTATCTTATGGTGTCTACTTGTTACTTTTAAATCATCCATTCTGCTGTTATTTAAATTGTATTAAATCTAGTTTGATGAAGATACTTACGGAGATGTGTGTGTACAGTGACTTGCCGTAGTTTTTCACATATTCCTGACGGATGTCCAGCATGTCCACCTCGGAACGGGTGACCATGATCCGGATGAGGGTTTTGTCTTTGGTCCCAGCTCCCTGAGCACATAGGCACACACACAATGAGGGTGACAAAGAAATTAAATATTATGTTGTACTTCTTTTTTAGCAATGTACTCTCCAAGCAGGATCAGGTGTCTCACCTTCATGGCCTTGTAAAGCCTCTCAGCAAAGTAGGCAGGTGTATTCTTAATACACTTCACTGAAACAGAGAAAATATTTACTTAACAACAATAAAAGTGCGACGAACTCCCTCATTGATAGGTTGTCTCTCTTTTTTAATTAAAAAAATAATAAATAAATACTGCATTACTAACACAATCAAATATTTGAGGATAATGAAGACAATACTTATCTACCATCTGAAAGTGAAAAATCAAGCTATGCATACACCCAAGGAATGTAACAGAGGATGACAACATGCAAACTTAAAACTGCATTAATTAACATTTTTATATTTTATAAAATGACTATGTGGATTCAGAAGGGGAATGATGAACCTATAGAGAATTATCTGCAGTCCAATTGAGCTTTTCAGCCTGTTCAAGGCCAGAACATTTACTGTGTGGTCTACTCTCCCTTATAAACCCAACAACCTTGTTGCCAGCTGCAGGAGGCGGCTGTTTCTAGCAAACAAGCTCTGATCAATCCACTGTATGCTACCTGTCCAGCAGCAAATGGCAGGCAGAAAAAAAGTGGCTACAAGGTGATGAAATATGTTGAACATTTGACAACAAAAGAGGTATGTTCACTTGGAAATTGGTGGAGACCAAAATAGAGCGAAAAGAAGAGTGAATATTGGATTTAGATTCATTAGGTGGCAAGGAACATGGCCCCCATGGGGTGTTATGTTGCTAGATGTGCTAAATACTGTTTGCTTACATGTCAGCTATGACAACTTTAATAGTAGGTTTAATAGTAGGTTAAGTTAAACTTGTTAAGTAGGGCAAAGTTTGTCTGCTTGTTTTTTCTGCCGCCTATTGGCCAAATATTGATCAATGCAGTTTTAAAGTAAGTTATATTTTGAAAAAATGTAAATGTCAAATCAGAAACAAAAACTTCCAGAAGAGTGAAATGAAACACAGCGTCATAACAGTGACGAACATTGAACACTGCAATGCACACAATGAAAACATATAGACTGGATATGCAATATCAATGGAAGGAATCAAATAAAACACATCTAAAAACAGGTTACTGTACCATAACCCTGAAAAATGTTGGCAAAAAAGGCAAAAAAAACAAAGAGATTATGCATGTAACAGGCCCCCCACTGCCAGTAGCACATTTATTTTCACAGGTGTATTCAGTAAGCTGATACAGTATGTATTATAATCAGGATGGAAAAAGTTTTATAGTTGAATGTTGCGTCAAAAACGTACTGCAGACAGGATACAAAATTAGCACCAGCCACCAGCCAAATTAAATATGCAAATGGCTGTTAGATTTGCTTCATTCACCAGCCAAAAAAGCAATGGTAATATATTGAGTGGCTGGTAAAATTTGAACATTCACTAGCCATTTGGCCAGTGGACAAAAAAATTAATTTTGCACACTGACTGCAGACAAGCCTCTACACTTGTCATTAACTAATTGTTGTTAATTCTTCTGCTAATTCTGATTCTCACAATAAATGGGTGTGGTGGCCCTTCTCAGAGTAGACTGTAATGGGTGTGTGTATCCTTACCCACTGCCAGCATGCCACTCTCAAGGTCTCCGGACATCTCCCTGTCGATGCTCTTCTCGATATCCCTGCCACACATTCTCTGGTACTCCTGAAACACTACACACACACACACACGTGCCGATGCATCCACACAAACACAAACACACACAATCAGTGATATAGCCAACAAAGCACTAGACTTCTCAATTATCATTTGGCTTGTTTAAAATGTTGAACTGATAAACTTGTTCGTGTATGCTTGTAAACAAGTCTTCATAAAGAATACCTGCTCTGAGATGGGGTTTGCTCCTGGCGCATAAAATGGCATTGAATTTGGACTCATCTGTTCCCAGCTTGTTCTCCCCAGCAGCATACAGAGCCTATAAGAACAGAAACATGTACAAGGCAACATGTCAACATTTAAGAACTACCGAGTTGCAGAATCGAACAATAATTATTAATGAGTATAAAGAAGATTTCACCTGGGCATCTTGTTTAGCTATAGCGATGTCAACAGTTTCCCGTTCATCACGATTACCCTACAAAGCACAGAGAAAAACATCCCGAATGATTTATGAATGTAGTTGCTACAAAACATCAGTTCTACAGAATCAGGTTTGTAGCTGTACCTGGGCAAGAGAGATCAGGAGTCTACGGAAGTGGCCTGAGGTATCCCCACTAATGGCATCCTCCAGGGACTTCTTATATTCTGAAATGGCAAAAAAAACGTAAGGTAAATAATATTAAAAACACAGACAAAACACAAATATAAGCCATGTATTATTTTGAAGGAATTTAATATCTTTGGGTTGAAATCGCCAGTAATCATACAGTGTATTTTGTTTTTAATGCTAAGAATCTTTTAACAAGTAACAACTGCATTTAAATCATGAGGCACCAAAATTCTTCATTTAAAGAAAGATATTTGAGGAGTAGCTACACTTTTTCATGTTCTTGCTTTTTTTTCTTAAGTTAGAGAAGATTCATACCACTCTTGCGTCTGCATGTTAGCTATGACGCTACAGCCAGCAAACGATTAGCTTAGCTTAGCATGAAGAAAGGGGGAAACAGCTAGCCTGGTTCTGTCCAAAGTTTTAAAAATCCCTCTACCAGCACCTCTAAACTCACTAATAAACACATTATATTGAAAAATTATAGTCTTACGAGGAGTTACATGCTCAAACTATTTCTTGGCTGGGCCAGTTACTTTCTGGAGTCTTTGCTCATTGCCTGGCAACCTCAAGCGAATAAGCACATTTCCCAAAATGTCAAAATATTCCCTTAAACTAAGATGTACTAGGCTTAGCAATATGCTCTAAGTGGGATGACCCCAACCCAACCAATTCAATAGCAGAGGACACTCTAGCATCGATTAGAAAATTGAATTAAATTAATGAACAGGAAATTTTAGAAAGAATTCATTCAGACATCTGAACTTGAGTGCAACTGATGCTGCTGGATATTCAATTCCTAAATAATACATTTCTAACTCTGCATATCTGCATCTAGATATTTTATGGTTGTGCCCAAATGTAAGTACACTGAGCTTATCCACTAATATAATAAAACTCTTAACATAGCGTGCTGTGAGATAAGAGAACAGAGCCACCTTGAGGCATCTCACCTTGTTTGTAAATACGATTTATCTCCCTGATTTCAGCATTGGAGCGGGAAGACAGGATCTCTATCAGACAGGCTTCATCAGTTCCGGCTCCCTGTCAGGAAGACAGAACAATGATAATCTGACATCCTCATCCTATGGCCTAGTAGCAGCCGAAGAATCTCCCCGTTTCTTCTTTAGCAAATCATCTTTCAAACCTACAACTTATTCATTTACTTATCATATTTCGTAATCCATGTAAATGTAAACATGCTTCTTTATCTCTAACATTTTTCATGAGATAATAGTTTTACAATAAAAAACACAAAATAATGTGGACTATAAAGCCTTCTATGATGACAAAAAGATTTTAAATACAGATAAAAATAATATCAACAGGTTTTGTTCCTGAGCGTTTACCTTTATGGCACTGTAGAGCTCATAGGCATCAAACTCAGCTGGGGCTCTCAACATGGCCATGACCAGCTTCCTGAAGTCCCCAGACAGTTCTGAATGCAGATCCTTAATCAGATCCTGAAAATGGAAACATGCTTGGAATAACTCAAAACCATCACTGACTGCTGCCCTGAAAAACTTTCTGTAAGAAGCTCTGTGCCATAGCTATAATGAGCTCTGAGGACATCCAATCCCCTCTCCATTTTACTGGTAGCACTACCACCTGTTGTCTGCTTGTCACTATCATGCACTAGGTAATGCACACTGAGCCACATTCAATTCTATATACAGTATGAACTCTCCTAATGGAAGATGGCATTAGTTATTACACTAACCACATATGAACTTCAAAATGTGCATGAACAGCGCTGTTACCTTCCCATAGGAGGTTTTGTAAGCCCGAGGCAAAGGAACGCGCTGCTTGTTGGAACGACTCCCCAATAACTCGATGATGGCTTGCTCATCAGTTCCTGCACAGACAAGTCCAAAAGATCAACTTAGAGACGGATCACAGAATAAAAAAAAACATAATTTCCAACTGAAAACGTTTTTATTTATACTTGAGTAATTGATTAGGTGAATTAATTAACAGTGGAACTGTTTCTCCAGTAGCATCGTCCCTTCATGGATAAGTAAATTCATGCACAATGCTCTTTAAATGTTCTTAATTGTGCGCCCCCTCCCCCTCGCCAGTGGAAAATAAAATCACAAGCAGCAAACTGTGATTAAGTCACCAGTTCATAGCACTCACCGAAGCCCTTCATGGCCTTTCTCAGGACTTCCACATCTCTGAGTGGGTCAGCTCCAGGAAAGTCCTTGATGGATCCTCTGAATCCTCTCTGGGATGACAATACAGTAATTTCCGCAACAGTGTTATTCCAACAAAGATTTCATTCTATATTCAACATTACATTGTAAATCTAAAAAAGTGGTTTTAACCAATAAGGGTCAATTCTCTCTTTTCAGTGTTTCTTACATTGATAGGTGGAGCTACTGGCATGGCTCCTCCTCCTCCTCCTCCGTAGGCTGGCATTGATGGATTTGGTGAAGGGACTTTTGGGTACGTTGGCATAGGTGCTGGTGCTCCTCCATAACCCGGCATGGGTGGGTTGGGTGATGGTGCTTGAGGGTAACCAGGCATAGGTTGGCCTGGCTGACCAGGGAAGCCCATCCCTGGGCCTTGGGGTTGGGGCATGGCCCCTCCTGGCTGTGGGTACAGGCCATATGACTGTTGGTTAGGGGAGGGGGCACCATACCCGCCTGGCTGAGGGGCAGGTGGGTACCCCCCGGGGGCTTGGGTGAACATGGATGGGTTTGGAGTAAAACCCCCCATGCCTGCAGACATCTGGTTGGCCTGTGATTTTGAAAGATTGGTATCCCATAATATGTACACAGATGCTTGAAGATAATGTTATGCAAAGCACATGTTGCTGGCCACACCTTTTTTGGACCGGATATCTTCATGGAATTACAATTATCTACATCAACATTTTAAACATTTTCAAGGAAATGCCCCTTATCTTGGATCTAACTTCAAGATAAACTGCATTTCATGTTCCTGATGTTTTGAATCTCTACCAGTTACATAATGTACAAGTGTCCAAAAAATGAGTGACCATGCTACTTAATGAAATGGAAATTCAGATAGCTGATGACAAAAATGAGAATACAACATAGACAAGACAAGGAATCAGAAAAATAAGAAGGCATAACAGTTGAACTAGATCGACAGGTTTTAGAAGCAAGGACAAGAATGAAGGATGTAACTGTTTTTCTCATGCAAGAGAACTGGAAAGAGAAGCTGACAAAGAAAATTGCAATGCTGAGGATTTTAGGATGCAGACTTTGGAAAAGTCTTACCGTAAAGTGAAATGACGTGATATTCCATTAACAGTTGTGTAATTCATTCTAACTGGAATATTCAACGCAATAATCTGATGATTTAGCATTACAGATATATTAACAATTTTCTAGGTGCAGATGAGTTTTTTAGGTTAAACTTACCATGCCAGCATTGTATCCAGGGTTGGATAAGCTGTCAAGACCTATGGAAGGATAACCACCGGTAGGGCCACCACCCCAGCTACCTGCAGCAGATAACAAAAACAGAACTGTTCAAGCAAGTTTTTATCCCCCCAAGGAAGTAAAGGATGTATTGGACTATTAAATGCCTGAAAGAACTGAGAACAAAGACATAAACAGGAATGACCCCTCTTACTGGGACTTCCTTTTTCCTCACTTTCTGAATAGTCAACATGTAGGTGAAAGAGTACTGGACAGAGAATGAGAGTACTATGTGAAAAATGGACTTTGGGAGTCAGTTCTCTTAGCAACAGCAGAGGTTTGTTTGTTTTTGAGGGAAAAAAAAATCCACCCTGTTAATTTCAGATCTCATGATCCCTGTTTCCTACAAACGCAACATAACTGACTCATCCACACTACGATGGGCATTAGAATACCTTAACCATAACATTCTGTTTCACTTCAACTTAGTGCTTTATGTATTTTTTTAATATTAACATTAAATCAAATGTGTTAGCGATAATAACATGTTTTGACCCCTAGCGGTCAGTGTTGTGTGATGCCTTACCTGGTGGTGGTGCCTGGGGGTAACCTCCAGCCTGTGGAGGATAGCCTCCCATTTGTGGTGGAAAGCCACCAGCCTGTGGGGGATAGCCGCCAGGCTGAGGAGGGTAGCCACTTGGCTGCGGTGGGAAGCCTCCTGCTTGTGGAGGGTAAGCTCCAGGCTGAGGTGGGTATGCACCAGGTTGTGGAGGGTAAGCCCCAGGCTGTGGTGGGTATCCGCCTGCCTGAGGGGGGTATCCAGGGTAGCTCATGGCTTTAAACACAAAACAGAACTGTCAAAGGGTTGTCAAATATGACTTATTACTAAATAAAATACTGTTCATCCTGTGCAGCCATCTAGACAAAATGCACCCATTCCATTGCCAAATGTACATGAGGAACAATTCAAATAATTAAAATCGATAATTATATATGTACTTATTACATTGGTGCAAAACTAATCTACTTTATAGGTCAAGATCCCTGACTCTGTTCTGCTTTTTAAATGCACCTACTTTATAGGGAAACAACAACAGGTCTATTTAATTTATTCTTCTGGTTTCAATTCTTTCATTACAGACTGAGTTTTTAAGCTAGTGTCATTGCAAACTAACTAAGGGTAAACTCTTCATTCCTGGGCCGTTGGATCACAGATATTTTTAGCCAACTTCTGGTGTGGTGAAGAAACTTCATTTCATGAAAATCCTGTTTTCCAATAGGCCTACTTGTTCCATGGTACAACTGAAAATGGACTTAAATGGAACAGTCTTCTCCTCTGCTTTGCATTTTATGGGCACAGAAAGACGTTGCTGTGTTTGAATATGCACACAAGGAAGCAAAGGTATATTGTGACATACAGAGGTCAAATAAGATAAGGTAGAAACATTTCAATTAAATGAATACAGTGAATACTTTATAACCTACTTTAAGATTTTTCTAGGCACAAGTTATTACAATCACAATTAGTGATGTTTGATTTGTGAAATACTTTCGAAATCTCACACACTTCTTCCTCATTCCCTGCTTCTGATCTCCAACACTGTAGCACTGATGCTGTGTCAAAATAACACTGTGAAATACTTGTTCGGCGGTTATAACAGAACAAATGTGGTTTGTGCATTTAGGGTTAAATGGTCGAGGTTCAAACACGTAACATTTCAGTGTAGCTGAGGTGAAGACACATCACATCCAACTTCTTTCACATTTCATACTGAGAACTGTGACCTTAAAAAACCACAAATTCAAACTGCAAGTAACAGCACCAATGCATAGCTAATTACAGAGTTGGGGTGCTAATAAAAATTCAAGGTCAAAAATCTTTTTAAAAGGCTCTAATATGAGCTAATTATAACCTTCTAAGCCAGCTAGCTTAACATCCTATGGATAGGATGGATATGGATATGGATCCTATGGTCCTTTCTTTTTGTTGTATTTTGAGGTTAAAGTTTACTCATTTTGTCGTAACTCTAGGTGAGTCAGTTAACTAGCTTAACGTCAACTTTAAAAGCACTTTGAATCGCCTTGTTGAAATGTGCTATTGCTAAACTTGCCTTGCCTTGAAACTCAAAGATAGCTAGCTAGATTTGAGCAAATACAAGACGTTAATTTATCTTGGCTTTATTTATCAGTACACTACACTGACAGCTTTACACAGTGTTAGACAGATTATGTTAGTCAATGGAAAACAAACATTTGATTAGCTAATAACACGAACAGAAGTTCACTTTTGAACTGTAGGTTAAGTACCCGCGCTGCTTCAGGCCTGCACAAATCTCCTATTGAAGATTAACGTTAGCAGAGTTACCTCCCAATCCTGTTTACATAATACGGCTGGATACGATATGCCAACTCGACCCTGTCCTTAGCAACATCTTAGCTAGCTAGCAAAAACCACAAATAAACGAATAATATCCCGAAAGCAAAGTAAAACTACTAGCAAGACGAGCATTTCGGTTAACTAACTACATGTTAAAGCAAAGTAATTCTGCATTGACGCTGGCGAGCTAACGACAGTGCCGGAAACAGACTACAAAACGACTCCAAAAATAGTTGCCGCCGATCCAAAAACACAACTTGTAACGTCTTCTAAAATACCTTTCACTATTCTAACACGCCTATTTGTGTAGTTGTATGAATTCAGCACTTACTTTAGTCTGCTTGGCCTCTTCCTGGTGGACTTATCCGTTTCACCATTCGCAGTATTGACTGTATATAAATGGTGTGGGTGGGACTCATACTTTCCATTTTGGGGGGGACCCACCCATCTATCTATCCGTCACAGAACAGTAAAGATAGTTCACATGACCATAAGCAACTAGTCATACATGCTAATGGTATGATGGAAAATGTGACAGACAGACGTCCTTTACTATTTCACAACTATTTCACAATAGACCTTTTATGTCAAAGGTTTATCGCCCAAAACAAACAATGTCCTGCCCAGATAAGACTGTCTGTAGGCTACGTAAATCTAAAACCACATATTCTTTGGTCATCTGACACACACATTTAATGGGCAATAACTGTAGGCCTACTGATTAATAAAGAAAATGTGTGAATTCTATGCTATTACAGTACAGTATATTAGTCTATATTAGACCTACTGTATAGGTCTTCTAAATATTTTATAGTAGCCAGACAATCAGTGACAGAAATATAATTAAAATGGGTTATGTAAATGAAATTAATTGTTTTTGACACCGGAATAAAGCTGTGTGTGAGTGTGTTTTCCCCAGAGTGCTGTACGATTAGTCATTGTTTATATTGATGACCAACTGGGAAGCCTAATTTTACTTTCCTCCACGGAACAAATCACACTTTTTACAAGAAGTTACTCACATATAACTGTGAGTTGTTGTGTGTTTTCTTTGCTGTGTGTGTGAGAAAGATCTTTGCCACAAGAGGGAGCCATTTTTCAAGCTTTCCTCATACCTATCTGAACTGCCTGCCACCTGCAGGTTGGTTGTAAGAGGCTGGGACATGCTTACACACTGGCTTTGAGAGTTGCATGTGTTGAGGTGCGGATTTTATTGATCGATTAACTGATTGATTGATTAGTCTTTTCTGATGGTGCTTTCTCATCATTAATCCACCTTTTTTCTTATATCACACACGAATAGACCTTTTTCAGATGGCTGAATAAGCATCAATGACAGCATTTTATTATTATTATTATTTAAAAAAAAAAAGATATAATCCTTTGTGAAGCACTACTGACTTAAAAATCAGATAAGCCTTTACTACATTAACACAGCGACACTCCTAACAGTTTAGTGCGCCACTTTGCACCACCTATAGACAAAACAGATGTTTTTAATGATACATGTTATAATAATAAATCTCATAAGGCTCGGAGATCTGGGAGTCTGTTAACGGGGTTTAATTTAGTAAGTGATGTGGTATCAGCTGAGCTGCTGGTTTGAGAAGTTAGAATAGGATGATGAACCATTTGTCTCAATAGGCTGTTAATGAATATTCATGTAAACCAGACGCGGATTGGCCTGCGTCCTCGGTGACGCACAGCCGTCCTCATTAAATATTCAAAGAGTCTTTCTCTGCCCCGCTGCAATAAAGGCAGATAGCGGACCATGGGGAGCAGGGGAAAACTTTTTATACTGACATGTCAGCGCAATGACTTTTGAGTAATATCTGACTGGGACGAGGCTCCCGGCGTGAGGAGGACAGGGCCCTTTGCGGGAAGAAAAAGGAGCACTTGGCATCTGCCGGGGTACAGGAACGAAAAGCAGAACGGCAAAAGAGTTGAGACCAGTCCAAGAATCAGCGGTGGAAAATCCAGCTTAGCCATTTGAATTGAAAGATGAGCTTGTTGTCTGCCATAGACACGAGTGCCTCCGTGTACCAGCCAGCGCAACTTCTCAACTGGGTCTATCTTTCCTTACAAGACCCCCACCAGACCAGCGCTTTTGACGCGTTCAGACCCGAGCCCAACTCTTCCCACCCGGATCTCAGTTTCAGCAAGACTCCCGCAGCGGCGGACTTGAGCTCTTCCCTGAACTCCAACTATCTCAACAACTTCTTTCAGCTGCAGCGGAATGAGGTGAACGATGGCATGCCGCGTAATTATCTGAGAGGTTTCAGACTGTGGGAGATTGTGTTTGAGTTTAGAGTTACTTTTTACTATTGTTAGAAACTGAGTTGGTTGATGTGTTGACTGTCTGTGCTGCAAATGTTTTAGCATGTACAACATAACCGCCATGATATTTCTTGTATGGACAGTAACTTCAAGTGGTCTTATTGAACCATCATTTTAGCACTTTAGGATATTGTTGAAAAAAAAAAATCTTCCTCAACAACATATGACAACATTTAGTTTTTAATTGGCCTGATATTATCATACTTTACAGAAGACAAGTAGGATATAAATACATCACTGAAATTGTAAGCCCAAAGAAATATTATTAGAGTATCATATTGATTCCACTGGTGGTCAAAACTATATTAAAAGATTGTTTGGGAAATTGGGAAAATTAATTTGGGAATCTTATTAAAGCTTAATTACATAAGCTAAGCTCTTACTATATAGTTATATAGTTTTGACTGTATGGAGGATATAAGCAATTCCATTCCTTTTCCCTATAATGTAATTAAATAATAATTTGCGATAAATAAGTCTGTTGTTATGGATCATATTAAAAGTGAAACTGTTAATCAGACATGCCTCTGATCAAAGTGAGAGGTAATGAGGGACAGAGTTTGAAATAGATTCCCCTGCACGCCTCTGTCTGGAGAGAGCGAGCCACTGCAGCCTTTTGCTGAGGTCTGCTGTCTGTGACTTCTTCAAATAGACCAGGTTGTGCAAACAAAATCAATCCTTGTTTACATATTATCTATTTTGGTAGCTCTGTGTAATTTTAGGGGACAAACATGCTAATAACGTATGCAGGGGTGCAAACCTGATACTGCTGACCATACTGTGGAAAGACCCCACCACCACACCCCTCAAACAAATAACCACATATTATGTGCAAATGGTAGTGTAAAGAATATACAGTACATTTCCCTGTGTGTTGATTACACTGTAGTTTAGTTTCTTAGATCTGCTATGCGTTGGAAACACTAGTAGTGGATGGATGGTGTATTCACCATCTAGAGCCAGTGTCCATTATTATGGTAACCATAGAGGCCTTTTGAAGTCATTTAACATGAAACAGTCATCTGAAAATTGGGTGTGCACATTACACGCAATTGTGTAATGCAATTCAATCCGCATGAGTATAAAGTGTTTCAGACTGAGGGAACACACATACAGTCTGGAAACAGTTTAAGGGGTGGGGGGCATTTTGCAACTTACTCTACTGTCTACGCCAAGTAAAATAAACCACAGCAGAGATTTGATGATGAGATGAGTAATGTAGTTGTTTTTGCAGCAAAAGATCACACAACAGTCTATTTAATGTGAAATAGGGATATATGAATGCACTGGTTGTTGATTGATGCAGGGGACACCTCAATCTCAATTGATGACAGTTTTGTTTTAAATATTACTTTGTCACCCTTTTAACTTAGTTCCCAGTTTAAAAGTCATATATTTTTATGTGACTTTTGAGCATTTATATTTCCCCCAATAATTGCAGCTAAGGATGGGAAATGTCATGTGTCATCTTTCCGTATTATACCGTTTGTTTCCATTCTGCACTGATCAAACCCTATAGCAGTTTCCTGTGCAATCCCATTTACTTCAAATCACTCACCTAGTTTCCATCAGACACTCACAGCCCTGGTTTAAACACAGCAGTGTGTGACTGCCCCCTGCGGTGTCACGCCGCAGCCCTGAATCTGTGAAAACAGTCACAGATCTGCTGCAGTTGTCCCCTTCACTTTGACACGCAGGACATCAGTTTTGTGTTAGCCATCGCATGCATACGCATCCATCGCCACACATATAACCACACGACCTCTTGCTGAGTCTCTCGCTCACTCACTCACTCACTCATTCACTCACTCACTCGCTCGCTCGCTCGTTCACTCGCTCACTTGCTCACTCGCACACAGACACACAAAATAAACAAACCGTCTCACCCCACCATTAGCAGATGTGTGTGAAATCTGTTTCCTTTGGGCTGACAGTAGGAGGTTTGAAGCCAAGCTGAAGAAATGTGAGGGTCATAAATGGAGCAAAGTTTCTTGTTTTTTATTTGTTAAAATAAGACTTAAGTGTAGCGAATACACAAACATGTACATTTCCACAAAGAGTGCTAATACAAAACACAGTAATAGCTAAAGCTAGCAGAAGTAAAACTCATGGCAGATGGAAAACTTGAGAAACTACAGAGCCGTAACGCTTGATTTACAGTGACTAGATGTAATAAATGAACATGAGTCTTGAAGCTGGAGCTGGTTAGCAAGACAATCTCACAGCCTGCAGATAAAAATTTGGCTTTCGGCCCTGGCCAGGTTGCCAAAACCAAGGTTTCTATGCTGTGCAACATTAGACATCAACAGGAACATCATTTCCCAGATGCAAAACAGTGTCCCAAAAAGAGGCATGACATTCAGTGATGAGAATGAGGTTATCCGTGGATTTCATCATGCCTACGCACTCAATGACTCACTGCACTTGCACTCAAACATTTGTTATTAGTGCAGCTTAACTATTGATTGTCAAGGCAGATAAGTAAATAGTGAGACTGTTTGTGTAGCAGCTTGTCCACAGGGGTTAATTACTTGACCATCTGAAATACAAGCTTCTATGCTAAAACTGGAATAATTTAACCCAGAGGTCGATTCCTCTCTGTCGTGGCTGGATTGTATTTGGACAGAGGAAGATATGAATGAGAAGGGAAATGAGGGACTGCAGGCTATGCTCTCCCTGTTATTAATATTCAGAGGGCATCTTCCTGTGAATTCACAAGGCCAGTGGCATGCATTGCTGCGTTCTGTGGCTCCGAGCAGACTGCAAACACTGACCACGGCTAGTTTACCGCCAACAGTGCATGGTGACATTGCTGATGTTCCACAGGCTGGCGAGGGAACATGCCTCCCATCTTGTTTACAATGAGTCATCCTCTGTGAAGTCCTGTCTTTCTCTATGGACATGCTCAGTACTTTTCCAGCTCATGAGCACAGCTGGGCCTCTCGCCAGATGTTCTGAATTTAATGAGAGAAATGATCTTGGAGGAGTTTTTTTTTTTTTTCTTCATTTTTTTTTTGCGCAACAGAAAATAGAACAGAAAGCACTCAAAGGAAATTGGTGATTAATCACAACATCTCAAACACTCCAAACCAGAAATGCAATATTTTATGCGATACTGTCTTGTATGTGGTACTGTGGTCACATATATGTCAACAAGTCACACTATATATAACTCTGAGAGTTGGGAGTTGTATGTAATTTGAATGGGAAGGCGCCCCAGTGTTGTACTTTATGTACAGAAGATACTTGACATATGTAGACAAAGAATCAGAGATTAGAATTTAACCTTGTCTGATATTATTCTTATTTTATAGGCCTTAAACAACAACGTGTATAAGAATGTGTCACCCTATGGCTCCTTGAACAACATCGTGGACGGACTCAACTCTCTGACGGACCATTTCTCAGACCTTTCCCTTTCTTCAGAGCCAAGAAAGCCCAACAAGAGACCCCCACCCAATTACTTATGCCACCTGTGCTTCAACAAGGGCCATTACATCAAAGACTGCCCTCAGGTAAGAAACATAACACACAAGTATTACATAATCGACTCCTCATATGACACAAGTATCTTACATCAACAATTTTAACCCCCTGTTGTCGGGTACACATGTTGTTCCACTGATGTTTTGCATTGCGTTATCTTGGTGTTAATGATTGATGTGATTTTAGACTTCTTCTGTGTCTTTTCACTTGCTTCATACAAGCCAATGATGGCACTAAAAGCTGTGCTTGCCACAGCCAATCCCTGTCTCTCTCTCTCTCTCTCTCTTTGGCTCTGGTCTGACCTACTTGTTAAACAGGCTGGCCTCTGTCTTCTGTAGTCATGTGTGTGAGTGTGTGTGTGTGTGTGTGTGTGTATGTGTGCGTGTGTGCATCTTAACTGCAATATCATTAAACTACATGTTGCAAGAAACCATCCGTTATGACCATGATACATAAACTTGTTGGGCTAGGTCAAGGGTCAAAACTATCTATCTTTGCACTGATTCATCATGGATCTGTGGATTTTTAAAAGTCAAACAACCATGAAAAAATATTGTAACAGCTATCTTTTCTGCTTTACCTGGTTTCTTTACATTGTAGCCAAATATATTATATTAATCCATAAAGTTAAATTCTTCTGCTTTCCTGGTTTCTCTCTGATGCAGTCTATTATGATGCAGGTTTTTTGTGTGCAGCAACAAATCAACTTTGAGGTCTAGCAGGGAGGTTACGTGCATGCTAATGTGTGACTAATGTGGTCCCAGCTGTTGTCATCTCCTGAAATCTAAACTCATCTTGCAAAGCATCAGGAGAATTTTAGGTTTTAAATGATCCAAGCTTATTTACATTAAATGAAGTCTGGGCAGAAATCTCTCAATAAGAAGAAGAAGGTGCTCATCTGACATGATGCTCCAGGTAATGCAGGTGTGCTGTCACTCTACATCTAAATGTAAATGAGAGAGAAACTTGTCAACTTGCTTATAAGTTACAGATGTTGTGTTCATGTACAATAACTATAGCATAACCGAAGTGATATTTTGTGGAGTTTTCAGGAGTTATTGAGGAAGGAGTGTACCATAAAATTAGTGTGGTGGATATGTCACTGTGGTGTTATATGGCGCCTTGTAAAGGCAAACTGGGACTGTGGCCTAAAGGTGATCTGATTTCACAGAAGGGACACAATGGCATTTTGCCTCTGAATTGTGGAATTTTTACATAAACTTTTTTTTGTTGGACTCATTTTCCTCATAATCTCTCTCTCTCTCTCTCTCTCTCTCTCTTGCCTCTCCCTTATTTCTTCTCTCCCTTTCCCTGGGTGAGGTGCCTAACTCCAGCCCTGAGTTTCTTTTGCATGGAATGGTAATGAGGAGCAGATGTGAGATTAAAATGCTTAGACTCACTTTATGACATATGATGACTGGTCTCAGGAGGTCTGTAAAAGACCTGTGTACAGATGAAATATCTCCTGGACAGCTCCAAAGTCCAATGTGTGGGAATTAGATCATCTATTGACAACTCCAAAGGGACTTTTGGGCAGTACTATATCATGCAACATGTAACTTTTGCCTTTGTTTTTCTTTGAAGTAATCCTGAAGTTGTTGATGTGAGCATCAATCAAATGATAGTTATACTCAACATTGGCGCAAGTGTACACTAAGTAATACATAGCCTTGTATGTTTATTATCTTTTTCACACAACCATATTCCTAAAACCGTATGCTGTGTCATTTTAAAACCGATCATCTTCAGTGTACCATTTTTAAACGAAAAGGCTCCTTTTCAAAACTCCTGTGACATTAGAAAGCGTGAAATCAGTCTTGCTATAGATGTAAGCATTCAGGGGTGGAACTCGAAATTACACTCAGCCGTCTTCTGGTTTATATTTCAGCTGGTTATTAAACTGCCAACAGTAACTCAAATTACAGCAACGTCTCCAAAAGGCCTCCACACCTACACAGTTCATCACCATCTCAGTTATTTAGGTCTCTCCTGGGTTTTTTGCCATAAATTTACCTTCCATTTGTGCTACATCACTTACACTATTGCCCAGTCACCTGTCATTGCATGCCTTGCCAAGGATAGTTAAGCCTTACTTAACCAGCTGAAGACCCAAATAACAGATGTGACATACATCTTACAATAGAAACATGAGTTTATAATGGCAACAGTATTCATCTTATCCATTACCCAAGACTTGTGTCATTCTCCAAACATACTTTTTTTTTGTCCCACATTATCATATTACACTGTTTTGTGTCCATGGAGTGTCTGGTGTCTGCCTGCACTGGAATGCTTTTGAGGATGAATGTGTCCCTACTAATAGTTTGTCCTGTCCTGAGGTGCTTTGCCAATGAAAACAGAGGCTCCTGCTTCACAGAACGCTGCTGAGCTTGTCATCCTGGTCCAGCACGGAGAACCACACTGATGACATGTACAGTCTCCCTCTTCTACCTCACCTCTACATGTTTTATTGTGCTGTTGTGTCTCATGGCTTTTATTATTGAGTTTAGGCAAGGGTTACTTTTAATTTGACATTTATCTTAATTTAAAAGGCAAGGCCGGTGATGTTCTATATTTTTCTTATTGTCAGTAAATCCCATAACTAACAATTAATTGATCCTACTAGCACGTGTTAGCTGTGTATCCAAAGCCTGATATGACATGTAGCATATAGTGCCAAAGACCTCCTCTAGTGTCCAATTTCACTATTTGACATGTTCCTTCATTCCGATGAACGTGGGCACTGTAGTTTTGTATTTTTTTTTTCTCGAACCACCCGCTGCTGTAAGCACTCCCGAGCAACACATGTCTTAATCCATCACTGAAAATAGTCCCCAACAAATGCATGATTGCATGACATTTTTGGTTTTGGTCTATTCATGGGATTTGTTGACAACAAAAAGTAGATAGAACAACAGTAGCTTAATCCTTTGAATACAAGTGCAGACATACTGTCCACCTGCTTCGCCTTGTTTCGTTCTTTTTCAGCCTCCATCCATCATGCACTACTGCCTTGCAATAAGCTGTTGTCATTAAGATTTGGCTCGAAAATAAGTATGGTTCATATGTGTCAGTTGTATAATTACCGTTGACTGAATCAGTTTATTTTACAATATACATTTAAATTAACATATTGTCAATGTTAATCGTTTTTTTATGATATAAATATGTCATGCTTTAAAACCACCCTAACTCTACCAACATTGACCTTCCATTGCTAGGTTCAGAGTGAACAAGAGTTAGGCAATTAAATAGTTGAGGTTACTGAAGTGTTTATGCATTACTTGAATTTTAAGACCTATTTTTGTTATAACATGTTAATATTGGAACCACTCATGGTCGTGGAGGAGGCTTGTGGCTGTGCTGAGTGAATTATTTTTCAGGGAACTCTTGGTAGTTGAGTGAAAGCCACAGGCCTGGCAGCAGCTGCCCAGTGCTCCCTGTCATGGGGACAGAGGTGTTATGTAAACTGGCTTTTATTCGGAAAATGAGGTCGCTCCCCCAGTTATGAGCAGAATGCCCCTCACTGCCACGCTTTGGCTCCCTTCCAAGATGTCTTCCACTTGCACTCATGATTTGGTTCTGCTCATCGGACTAATCCTTCCAACAGTTGGCTCCACCTCTGATTTGAGTGATCAAAATGATGCATCGAATGATATATTCTTGCTATATCTCCCTGTTGGACGATTAACTCATGGAAAATGTCTTTGCTGGAATGCAGGTTTGTGGGTGTGTGTGGGTGAGTGCTGCTGCTGTGTGTGCTGGTCTGTGTGTTTTATGTGTGTCTATGAGCTACAGTGGACTTCTGAGTTAACATGTCCCACTCTTGGTTGTAATGGATTCCCCCGGTGCAGTCCCTCAGAGTTATAGTTTCCTGAGCATCTTTTTTTTTTTTTTTCTGAGAAATATTCAAATATGTTGAAACTGGTAGTGTACTTATTTTTTTCATAAAGCTTAAAAGCCAAAAATACATGACATAGTATTCATCATTTCTACTGCTTTCACCTTTTTTTTATTAAGTGTTTTTCAATAACATGACATTTTTATTACTAATGTGCAACAATCAGAGTTAAAATTTGGAAAACTATAATATTCAGAAACCCCTGCATCATCAGGACTATATGGGTGTGGCTTTATATTTAATTGACAGTGACCTGGCAACATTAGCTTACAACTGGGAGCACAGAGATACGTGACATCATCCCACCCACTTCAAACAAGTGAGAAGAGCACAGATAAAACATAGAATACAGTAAATCTGTCATGTGAACTAACCAAAGAAGACTTTATAGTCATGTAGGACCCCATTGTTCATAGTAGGGAGCTGACTGAGAAAATAGGTTTTCAGAGCCTTTAAAGCAAGAGTTCAAGATTTCATAGAAACACCTCTAAAGCGCTCTAATTAACAGGTCGTTTAATCTGTAAAAATAAATGAAAGAAACAGAAAAAAGACAGGTTGTGGTATTATTGGGAGATGCTAGTTGGCATATTTTTTTTAACCTTTGGACACAGCCAGGCTAGCTGTTTCCCCCTGTTTCCAGTCTTCATGCCAACCTAAGCTAACCGACTGTTGGCCTTACATCTAAAATGGACAGACATGAGAGAGGTATTGATCTCTCAGCAATAAAGGGAACAAGTGAATTCCCCAAAATGTAGAACTATTGCTTTAAGGGTCACTGTAGCAATGAAAAAAACTGCTTATATTGGACTGCTGCATCTAAATATTTTAATTGCTTGGATAGAGACCAATGTAAAAAACCACTGATGACATACTGTATCCAGATTTGTCTTTTTTGCTCTGCAAATTTGATTTATTATGCTTTAAACCGATGACTTCTCTCAAACATGGAATGTTATGTATGTATCCATCTGTTCAAAAGATAAGAGACGGCAGATAGAAAGGAAGAGCAGGACTAAGAGCATCACAGTTACTGTGTTGATCAGAAACACATGAAGCCCATTGATCCACATACAGAGCCTTCTTTATCACACCAGGATAATGCGCCTCTTGTTCAAATAGTTGTGGTGTCTGTGGAATGTGTGTATATATAGCATCAATTTCAAACTTTACTTTTCCTCTTGAATTCTCTTCTAGTTATCTCTGTTGTGATATTTTTCTTGGAATATGAGAAGATAGCGCTTGTTAACAGTCAGAGATATGTTGATAAGGAACCATTCAAGTCACTATACGCTGTTGAATGAATGAGAAAACAGCTTGAATTTCTGTTTTACCTTAACAAGTGCAAATGCCGACATTTCCTCTCATCTCTGCCCTTGTCAATCAGTCAAGCCTGCGATTTGGCCTTGTCTAGCATGTATCTGATTGCGACCATATGCCAATTACTGTGATGGGCCTCACACCTCAAGTGGTGGTAATTTCAGCAGCAGTCTGTCCTTTGTGACAAATGGTCACCATAATCTCCCATAACAGTGTCAACATGGAGACCTGAGGCGAGCTGTGAAGTGAGGGCCTCTTCACACCCGAGGCAAATCACGCTTTAAGTGATGTGTTACTTGCACAAATGTGTGCTTTTCCTTTGGTCGTGGTGATAAACTTAATGACATGCCATCATTGCAGCCCACTTTGTCAACCATAACAAACATCAGCGGATGTTGTTTCGACTAAACGTATTTGGTTTTAAATCTTCCAGTGTTTGCATTTGACAGAGTAGTAATCCTTTTCCAAATAGGCTTGCAGTCATGCTGGGATAATTGTGCAACCACTTTGTTTTAATATGTCGGTTTGTTGTTGTACTAGGCAGTGGGGGTAGAGTAGTTGGGGGGGGGATAATGTGTCAAATACACATTGCAAATTTATAATTTAGCTATGTTACATCCAACACTGTCAGTGCGCTTCACTGTTGGAAAACACGTGTTTTAGTCCTGTGTTTGCACAATTTCTTGCAGCTCTGTTAGTAAAGTCTTAATTGAATCAGGTTTTGGCCTGTGGCTTTTCAGTATGCATCTTCTCTACCTTTTCTCTAACAAATCACATTGTCAACATCATTTTGTGTATCCGTAACAAGATTTTAGGGGTTGTAGAACAAATTAAAAAAGGGAATTTGCCTGAGTCAAGGTTTTAAGACTGCACAAATAGACCTACCTGTAACAATAAACATGCTCAGATTGTAAATGAAGATAAACTGCTTATTAAAACTCATTATAGAGTAACAGTATCGCTGGCCTGTATTTTTCCTTAAATTAGCAAGCATGTTGGTTATGGGTACATTTTTTATTCATATAAATGAATATTTGTTGGCTGTCACATTCACAGCTGGGGAGTAGAGTGCTCCTATAGTGCTGCACTGCTGTAGAGTAATACAGTGAATCAGAAACAGTTTAAGTGTCTTGCTTGTGGGTGACTCAGTAGTTGTTGAAGGAACTCCCTTCAATCGCAGGGAGTTGAATTTGTAACATAGCCTGTAGCATCCTTTAAAAATTAAAATTTCCGATCATTTTTCTGTTATTCCGAGCACAAATACTCCAGTTTAATATTTCTGTGTGCAACACAGAGCTGCTCCACCTCAAAACTCTGGCAAAACATTTGTCAACTTTTGTATTGGAAACATGATGTTAAAATGTCTAAAATAGCATTCTATCCCTCTTTGACAGTCAGTCCAGTGCTGATTAGTCAATAGTTCAACAGATTATGTGGGCTTAACGTCGCTGGAAACATTACTGTAGCTGTCCCCTGGAGACTAATGTTCCTCACAGGAGAAAGAACATATATCCTACATCTGTCCTTTAGCTTTTCTAATCTCTATTTCTTCTCCTTTCACTGAAAGATATCTATAGTGAAATCATGTATTTACATTTTACTCTGCCTCCACCAGCTGTTTTCTGTCTTCTAGTCTTTGTTTCATTCCTGCTGTCTTTATGCATCCTGCAGTTTGTTAACCCTGTCGATAAACAATCTTTCAACACCACAGTCACACTTCAGCATTTGTCATGAGAGAATGCTTCACATTTTACCCCCATGATCTCTGTGCCCCGGGGCCAATTGCGACACGGCTGCAGTCATTTGCTGCGGCAGGCAGTTCGGATGTTTCACCATCATGGCATGGAGCACTATTGAATTTGGCTGTGTCGGACACAGAGAGGGTATAGTTCGAAAGCCTGAGAAGGGCACAAGAGAGACAGCGAGCCAACGAAAGGGGAGTGAGGGCACTTCCCCTGAAAGGAAATCAAAGTTAAAAGAATGATAAAAGTGCGGTTTCCTGCCAGCTGGTTTGTGTTCTGTACAGAAATCCCATTCTTCCTCTCAGTTTTTGCTGAAACAACAATCGCACCGCTTCCTGTTTTGGTAACCGTGACACTTAACCCCATCTCTGTGAGTCAGCGCACTGTTACATTTACCACAGGCAGGTAAACTCACAGCTGCTCCCGGAATAAATGTTAAAATATGGTGAAATGATAATGGAAACTTCTAACTCATCATCAGAGGGGGAGCTGTATGAAGATACAATATGCTTTCTCCTTAATGTCAGCTTAGCCTAAGTTAAAAGATACAGTTTAGCTTTTTTTTAAGGGAGGCTAAGCTGACACTAAGCCCATCAGTTGTCTCATCTCAAATGGATTAGTCTCACTTCATTAAGTTTGCACCTCCTATCATCTGATTAGTCCTTCTTTCACACTCAGACTAAAGGTGCTTTGTCTAAGTTGTGCTAAATGATTAGTTTTTATTAGCCTTGTCTGGCGAGTTTCTTATATAATACTCTTGATTGTCTTCCTGCCACACCGATGAGCCATATGCAGGCTGGAGTTAATAAAGGAAAATAAACAATAATGTGTTTGGGGCAGTTGCCCGTCACATTGCTTTATGTAAGCTATGAGAGAAACCAGGTCAGCACTCATTTTAGAAGCTAGTTATGCTCTATCTTTTTTATTTCTTACAATGTGTTTGCAGATTTCTTTTGAAAATGCAATATTTTACCCTTCTACTGAACACTTAAAGGATACGGTAACATGACCGGCAATGACTTGTACAGTAACAACACTTTGGCTTGTGTTCTTAACACAACTGCTGTGTCACTGGGGTCAGCAGCCATACACAGAGGCCTCAGGAACCAGAACAGGATGGTTTGCCTTTCACTGAGGGAGGGAGGTAGGGTTCAGAGGGTCAAAGGTCAGAGTTTCACTACAGCATGATGTCCTGTTAGCACACCAGGTCCAGAGGGGTTTTTTTTATAATAAATGCTAATGTTCTATTTTGTCTGTCTCTGGTACAGACCATATACAGTATTTAATGCTCAAATCCGTATTGTCAACCTCTTATAGTATGTAGTATATGCAATTGATCACTGTTTCTCTTTGTTGTCTGTTTGATTTTGATAAGATGAGATTAGATCAGATTTTTGAGAACTTTCTTTGTGACATATTAACCAATTTTGCAAGTTTTTTGTCTGATGTACATGCAGTTTGGGCTAAAGTGCTGCTAACCAGACTTCTTTTATGGCTGACAGACACTGCAAATTTAAATCTTTCTACAAGTAAAATTGTGATTTAGTTACTTTACAGTTAAAGGCATTTTACATTAGATATACATTATTTTCTACGCCCTGGTGGTCACAGTAATCTCATTTCTCTCCACTTAAACTCAGAAGAGAGTTAATGAAGTTAGAGGATGAAAAGGACTTCATAACAGAGCCTAGTTCCATACACCAAACCACCAGACTCATACATCCACATCAGCCTGGCAACTAAATTTCGTGCTTATCTCCGCTGGTCGATCGGTATGTGGTTGAACTAATTGCTCCTCGTAGCAGCACCGATTCTTGTCACACGTGAACAACAGAGATTCTTCCGTGATATGCTGACGGACAGACAGAGAGGACGGACAAGCGGACAGACAGACAGGCAGCGACGCTGTGAAGCTGCGAGTGCTGGCACACAGGACTGGATTTGGTGTCAAGAGATCAGGGACTGACACTGCTGGCTTTGTGTTGTGCTTGAATGGGCACCTTAGGGAGAGACTGTGGTTCTGAATGGGCACCATTGGGGAAAGCCCTAGTGGTGGGAATGGAGGCTGGTAATTAAGGCAGTCATTGTACGCCCGTAGGATCTGCTAGACAGAGAGGTCAGGAAGGCAGGCCTGTATTGTTCCCCCAGCAGGGCCCTCACTGCATCACAGTGGTGCGTCAGACTCAAGTATGTTTGGATAGAGCCTTGGATCTTAGAGAAGGATAGAGAAAAAAAAAGAATTACAACAACAAACCACACAGGCGGCCCTATATAGTCTGTTTGTCTGTATGTCAACATATAGACTATAGGGGCCTCTTCTGTGGTTTTAATTTTGTAACTGTTTTGTTCTCTCTCTTTAAGTATCTTGAAGTCCTTTACTGGCAGGCTACCCAGGAGCTCCAGCCCTTCTCAGGAATCAGGACTGTGTTAACCGTAGATTACAGCACAGTTGTGGTCAATATGTGAAGCCGGGAAGCAGGGGTGTGTGTGTGCTTAGTAGAGGTACAAGCTAGCCCTGCAGTGTGCTATAGCAGCAGTGATGTGCTTTGAGTTTTATTTATTTGTACAAAGTAAAGATCAATCTAAGGAGGTGAAACCTATATTAGATATTCTATTCTATTCTGTCACAATGTCAGAAATATATACATTATGTATTAACAAAAGCTAGATTTATAGGACAGAGGTTCAACCCTTTTTAAACATGTTCTATGTGACTTTAAAAAACCAATTTAGAAAAACATTTCATTACTAAGTATCTCTATATCTTATTGCATATAAGATTGTTGGGGAAGATGAAAATTAGATAAATGTCTGGTTGAGTGAAATTGTGAATTAATTTGAAACATGAAGTAACTTGGAAGATTTCCCCTTATTTATTGTATCTTGTATATAAAAGTACAAATTTGGAAAACAGTAATATTATAAAGTGTGAGAAATAAAGGAGCGGACAAAAAGCACTTGGATGAGGAAATTGTTATTCAGGGTTGTAGAAAAGGGTTGCAGGATTAAAATTAAGGATAAATCAACCCTTTACTACTCACTGTTCCACTTGCAGGGTGCTAGTTCATAATCATGTTAGTGCAAGTTACATGAATATGAACATGTAATATGTAGTAGTATAGTAGATTAGACTCTAAACTCTAAAGAGTTAAATAGGCCACAGTATTGCGATTTGTTTATAGTTTTGATGTGCGGTTATCCCAGTTAATAAAGTATGATGACAGTGTTTGTGAACAAAATAACTTAGTCCAATTATACCACTAGAGTTGCTTATTTTCTTACTGTCAAAGTGTGTTCTCTCTAACTCAAGTTTAATACACTCACACAGTGTTTTTTTTAACTTTTGAGTGAAAACTGATTTTGGGGGACTGTCTCTTTACGTAATGTAAAAAATAACCAGAATTTTATTTAGAAACTTCGTCTGTCACTCCTCTCTCTATCTGTCTACGCACTGCTCTCTAGTGTTTCGGGAAGTTTCTGGCAGGGATGAAGACTGGGGGGGAGGTGCACCATGGGAATGTTTTTACAGGGTGACCCCTGATCTTCCTTCCAGTCGTAGCAAAGGGCTCTGAAGGCTCTGTGTCTGTCTCTGCTCTAACACTCACTCAGGCAGGTTACCAAAGAGACAGACAGAGACTGTGTGAGTAGCGACTGTCCTGTAAACAGATAAGGCTTATCAGGGATGTTGGAGACATGCTGTATCCAACAGCTTTTCTTTTTCATAGTGTCACAGCAGACTCACAGTGACAAACAGCTATAGCCACTACCTGTCAACATATTTTATATTTGAGGAGTTATACAGAGAAAGAGCCTTTATAGCAAGACCATTTAGAAGCCATGTAGGGCCATAAGTCCAATATAGCATTGACACCAAGTGACACTGAGATTAGCAACACACGTGCACAGTATATCCGGCATAGTGACAACTTATAGAAATATACGCACACGTATTCACAGACACATCCGCTCACATAAACGACAAGCATTATGCAGTACATCCAAACATAGACGGCAGTATATGAACTTCCTGTGTTGGATGACAAGATGTTTTGTGCACCTCTGTATGCCCCAGTCTGCTACCCAACCTGCTCTTGTCATTCACTGGTCTGGTAACCTAACGCGGCTGTGCAGCTGCACAGCTCGTTGGGCTTAGTGGGACCATGGCTAAGTCCAAGGCTAGGAGAGGGCAGAGGGGAAATTCACACCCACGGCCCCACTTAGCATTAGCCCTTAACGCCTAGTAAATATGGTAAGTGTAGGTATATGGTAAACCTATCCTATCTCTGCGGAAAGAGAAAGCTTCCATGTCAGTCAGGTATGATGATGGAACTGAGCTTCTGGGTTCAACCAGGACACATTCCAAGGCCCAGTTGGCCCATACTTGTGTTTTCTATGAATGAAGCATGAAGAGAGAGAAAAGTTTCTGTCAAAAACATCAGCTTTAAAACAAAAGAGTGTGTTATTGGTATGAAGCAAAACACCCACATGCTTGACTCTCAGGGTTATCCATCAGTCATCCGAGAACATAACACTGAGATCCGTGGCCAATTAGGGAAGCTGGGTTGTGGAAATCTAGGAATCTGGGAATAGGGTTTTGGCAAAGAGTGTGCTGGCATGGTGATATGCCTCTGCAGCTGTCTTGGACATGAATGACGTAGGTCTGTTACTGAGGAGAAAAACACGCACATGCACACACATATGCACATGTGCCTGCTACATATAGCCTGCATGCATTATATAGCAAGCTTGTGCAAAAAAAAAAAAAAAAAAAAACTGTTAGGAGTAAGATGAGTATTCAGAATCATAGTAATGGTGTTTTGTTGGGGCACCAATGAAATTTAATCAATATATTTAGAGGAAAATAAATACTATCTCATTATTTGGATGGGCAAAATCAAACATAAGTGTATTAATTGTCATAACATTTAAATCAGTTGCTCACAACAACACATCATACAAGACCTCCACCCTCAGTTTATCATAACAACCAGAAATTGCAGGTCACCAAGTTTCATTTGTTAGCAATAACATCATTAAAGATGACTTAGCTGAGATTTGTTTTAATCTAAATCAACAGATCAGCATATTGTTATGTCAACTTTGCCTTATTTCCACGGTAATTGAAAGCTACATTGTTCCCTAAAACTAGACAATGTTTCATGATCCTCCTACTAAGCTAAGCCACTGACTGAAAATATACTGTCAAAAGTCAAAAACACATGGACGTCAGCAAGAACAAAAGTCTTTTGGAGGAAGTTGACAATCTCGTGTTTTAGCTCTGCCACATGTTTGTTGTTATTGCTGCAGGAGTGCGGCAATCCTGCCTGCATTTGTTTGCTTTTTGTTTTATTTGAAAGAGACAAATGCTAATAGAATGGAAACCATTAGGATTTCATGAAGCAGTATACTGTTCTTGTAAGTATGCTTCAGCAATTTCTAAGTGGGCATTGATGACAGTTAAAAGCACAAAATACCTTTTTTGATACTTTCTGGCAAAGCGTCTCCACTTATCTACATGACTGATAGCTGTGGGATGTTTTATCTTCGGTACAGCTGTCTTGATTTACCTTTTCCCTGTGTGATATCACAGCATGTCAAAGAACAGACTAAACATAAGTGATATGCCCGGTACTGTTACGGGGCTTTGAATATGGGAAAATGTTAAATGTAGACACTCGTTTTGTTTTAAGATCATTACAGAAAGAATTTTTGTGTGTGTGTGTGCTGTGGCACAGAATCAGTCTCTTGAACACACAAACGCACAGTGCACTTACACTGCCAAGCAGAGGCCATTTCCTAGAATGAACTATTTTGGCGTCTCTATGGGGCTGGAAATGGACTTGTGGTTATTCTTTAAAACAGTTGGAGTGGTTGTCCTCTCAAAATCCTCCCCTCTGTATCACGGTGAGATAACAAACCCATTTATAAAGACTTGTGACCTCAGTGGTTAAACCTAGAAAGCCACAGGGAAAAACGTTTAACCCTGAGCATGGCTCCAAACTTAAGATATTCAGCTCCAGGTCATTTTGTATGCATTACTGTACATGTTATATAGAGTATACTAACACGCTTGGTGATAGCTGTTTTCAAATAGCTGTGGATTAGATCATTTACTAAGATTGTCATGGTTGCATTTTTTATTTTTCTCCATCTCTGTCCGCTACGCTTTCTGTTACACATTAGATAAATGCTGCTATAGACTTTATGAGCAAATACCTCACAGGCATATTTAGACCTGGAAACAACTGGGATGTGCTATTGTGAGTAAACTGCTTTTTATAGTGTAATGAAATGTCAAGCACATATGAATAGCTAAAATAAAGAGCTTCTAGAATATGAAACCTTTTTAAGAATAGCACCCTGACCCACATGGGCGCAGTGCCTGTTCAGATGAGTGCTAGTTGAGTGACTGGTGATGTGAGCTCACATACCATTCTCCGACTAATGTTAGACAATATCTCAGTCAGTGAGCCTATTACATAAAGATGTTTGAATATCATAGATTGACAGTTTACATGTCAGTTGGTTTTTGAAGTGTTACATATGTACGTGCACGAACATATTTTGCACCCAGTTGGAGGAAAGTGTTAGTAATGGCCTCTTGAAAGTAGCACTGCTGTGCAAACACTCTGCTTGTCACCATGCGTACAGTTAATGAGGTGACTTGAGTAAGCGGCTGTACATTTAAATGGGTTCAATATCTGATGAGGTTGCCTTTTTTTTTTTTTTCCTCTGTAGCTCAGTAATACACAAATCACTGGGCAGAGATGACAAATTATATGATAGAAACATAAATGTTTCTACTACCTCTACTCTAAAATACAATAGAAAATAAGTGGAAGTGGTAGGTTGAGCTTATCATGTATTAAAAATGTGTTTTGGGATTATCAGTGTATCAAGTTTTAGCTTTATTTCAAAAACAATTGCAGCTAATTTTAAGACACTATGGTTTAAAAGATTATTATTTCATATTGTATAAATTAGATGGATTTGGACATCTAATTTCTTCATTTATTTGATTTGTGCAAGTGTGTGTGAAAGAAAGATTTATGACCACGGTGCTATACTGTGTTGGGACAAGTCTGTATTAAAGTTATATCTGTAGGATAAATGCAGGCGTGCACATGCATCTGTGCGCTTTCCGTTACAAGTGTTAGTGTGTGTACAAGGCCAAGTGTGTGATCGAGGTTATGTGCAGTACATGATTGTGTAATGCTGTAGTTTATATTTAGAGACAAGTGTACAAGATAAGAATGCTTATCTCAGCAGTTGTAGATGCAAAGCAACTGAAGGAATATGAGGTAGTTCTGAGCCACCATTATGTCCAATCATGCTGTTGCTGTTTGAAATATTATTAAATAACACGTGTGCCCTTTGTCGAGCAAACTAAAAAATATTTTCTGATTATTAACTCAGGAAAATAAATAATCCTATAATGCATGACCAAAATGAAAACCACATCTTTTTTTTCTGCTGTAACAGGTTGGAGAACCATCTGCAACACTCTGTGGTGTGTTTACAAGCATCATAGTGTTTGCCTAAGTGTGAGGTTCAGTGTTTAAAAGCCCCATGAACCACATCTTGGAGGTTTCAGCTGTACTGAAAGAGACCAAACCACATGATTAATGGATACAAGTTTACTGAAACACAAAAGTTCAAGAAATATTTCCTTGTCGTGTCTCAGAGAAGGATCAGGCATGATTGATGCTTTGATCTTTTTTGATGTTTCACAGAGGAGAACCAGTTCTCAGGTTTAAACCACATCCAGGTTCCTGCCTTGCCCCCATGTAGCATTCAGCAGACGGCTGAGGCTAGCACGCTAACTGAAACCACATTAAAGCAATTAGAAGTCTTATCAGAAATGCTACGGTTAATGAGCAAACCAAACAAAAACTCCAAAAGACTCAAAGCTAACATTGTGGACTGAACCCCATCCGCTGTATCTGTAAATCTATCTCTTTATGAGCCGCGGCCAAACCAAATACAGATCCTGAGATGAGGACACAAGAGCAGACACAGATATGTGCACGGACACACTCGTGCATGCTCCACACGCACACGGAAATGCAATACACACAGGTTTGGGGCTGGTTTGGTTTTCTTGTGTTGCTCTCTGAGTGATGTCCTGGGGGATGCGGGGAGGCAGAGCGGGGCCTGAGCTCCTCCGCTGCTCCTTTGTTTACACTGATGGTTTCCAGATGCGAGCTAGTGATCGGAGCGCTACGGAACGCTGGGGAGCAGCCCAGCAGTTTGGGGCCCGCGCCAGCAAACCAGGATTATGGCAGCTCTATTTGGGATACTTGAAAAACATGGCTTTGTAATAACTCTAGAACTGATTCCAAAGGTTGAGAGAGTTTGTAAAAAAATGTGATCATGAATTATCACTTTGCACATGGTGATCATAAATATAAAAGAAGTGTCACAAACATTGTCCTCACTTATTGGGGCGACACATGCAATGCACAATGACGTCTTAGGTCATTAAGTATAATTATTAGTCACAAAATGTAGTCTTTGATTAATTGCATCTGACTGTAATTAACATATTTGTTTTACTCAGTAATTTGACTTGACTGTATATTTCTTTAAACAGGCTCCAGCTAAGCCTTTGTTCTGATGCTGATTGCAAATAGAGATTTTGCACCCTATAATTTCCCTCAACTTGCTTTTCTGTGTCAGCCACAGTATATTGTCCGTCTCCTCTTGCGCAGCCTTGTTCAGGGGAGATTGTTTTTATAAACAGAGGTGCATTGTGCTCGAGCGAGGGCAGATTTATCACTTAAACAACACACCTGTTCCTCCCGTCACTTTCAGCCTCGGCCACTTTTCTTTACAGGCGTTAGAAAGAGACAGCTGCACCAGCAAAGGAGCCCGTCCAGAGAGAGAGAGAGAGGTGAGAAAGATGGCAGGGAAAAAGAGAGAGACATACAAGAAAACAGTGGCTGTATTTAGAGCTTGTAGTGCATGGTGGGATTGATAAACAGTCCCTGTAATGCACCTGGCTGAGGTTCTGGCATGGGGTTAGGCTGTTTAGTCCAGCAGCGGAAACAGCCAATAAAAAAAATGCTTGTTCCGTGTGCAATGGGACACAGCTGAGGTGGTGACAGTGTCATTCTTGTGAGGGACTTGAAGCAGTGGCCATCTGCACGCTCTCACTTGGCCCTCAGTTCTGACTGATAGGCTGATGATTGCATCCTCAGCTCTTTATTCTGTAGTCGCTGTGATGTCAGACAACGCGGGTAGTCAAGGGCGCTGGAAGTAGGGGGTCCAAGGGGCTGTTGGCCCCCCCACTTCACCCTCCTCCCACATTCTTTTAAAGTCGCGAATCCCTGTATCCCCACAAATGCCCCTATATTGCAACACTTACGGTAAAAAGACATTTCAATCATAAAAAGACATTTCAATCATTCCCGTCCACTCTAAGACATGAGGTAAAATAAAGCAGGCAAAGAGGACCAGCTGATGTGCTGCTACAACTTTATTTCTAAGTGAAATGACCATTTCTTAATTGGACGCCACACCTATAGGCAAAACCCATTTGGCACGTGCAGGCAACCAGCCAGTCAACACACACGTTTAGAAAGTTTATGTGAATTGGTTAATTCATGATATCACATTGAAATGACAGGTATAAAGCATTTCCTTTTGTAGTAAAGGCGATCGAGGTGCTCCCAAAGTTTATTTTGGCTATTTTAGGCTATGAATGACATTTTCACAACAGCACGGCATGTTAATAATTTGCGAAGGTGAAGCAGTAGGAAAGTAATGTTTTTTCCTGATTTATCGTTGAATGTGGATTTGGGTCATGGCTGCTTTCAACACAAGGACAACGTTAACATTCCTATTGCCTGCTTGCTGTTACTCAGCCGCAGAAGTGTTATTGCCCCGTAAACTCGTAGTTTGGGGTAATTGAACAAAAAAGCTTGTATCTGATCCCACAAGCACTAGTTAGTGGCTTTGTGTTTGGAATTATACTGCCACCCTGTGGTGGAAGCAAGCTATAGTTACTCCGAAAAAGTTTAGTGAGAGTCTCCGGTCTATCTACTGCTACGCATACACACACATAGACACACACACACATTTTTTGGCTCCCACACTTCTGAAATGAACCCGGTGCCCTTACGGGTAGTGATAGTCAAGTGGATAAGATGATTTAATTAACACACAGTTTACCAAAATAGACAACACTTCCTGATTGACCAGGGTCAAAGAGTGGAAATACTGTTTGGTTTCAGTCTCCGGTTGGCATGTAGGTGGGGATACCCCATAGTGATAATGCAATGAAAACTATGTGACTTTTTTTTTGCATATTTTTCACGTTTCACATCCGAACTGCTTTGATGTGGTCAAACCAAACCCAACTGTGTGCTTAGAATTCTTTGCTACTATTATTTGCCCTGAATGACCCAACAAAGGTCTCTACTCCTTGTGGTGTGGTCTGACAAACAACCTCAGGCTATTCCTTTTACAGTGTATTTCTCTAAGCTGAATGGGAGGCGTATGTTGTGACTCACAGACCTGTCTGGGTCTCAGCGATAGTGTAACTGCACTGTGCAGCGATGGGAACATCAAATCATGCCAAAGAATTCCAAGTGATCATAAAAAACATCAAGTCTGTATACTTTTGTAAGGAAGAGCCGTGGGTTAGACTTGAGGGATTACTCTGTTTACGTCTTCTAAGGTTTATGTTAGAAAATCCATGTGAGTGAACTAATACAGAATACACTTGTTTCCTTTATGTTGCACTTAAGGCGTTTGTTTTTGTCTTTCTGTAGAATCCAATAAACCATCATTTCTCTTTTCTAGTGTTTAGGTTGATCAGAAGAAACTGTAAACATTCAGAGACATCGCCTGCATCATTCATATATAACCAAGCTGCATTTTGCCGACAGAATACCCTGCTTTCCAAATTCAGACCAGAAAAGTGGTTGCATACAAATACCTCCAACCATTTTCTAAAGCCTCAACATTGTTCTACCCACCAAATCCCTTGTTTTCTCATAGAATCAGACAAAACCACTGAGAGTCATTTGACATTTGCATAAAAACTTGAGCTTTATTGTCAGCACTGTCTGCTTATATTTGTTGTCTGTGGACTGACTGTGGGAAATATCTGGAGCCCAAATCAATGGTAGGTAGATGTCTCCTCTAAAATGTCAAGAAAGTATGAAATAACATATCCGCAACCTTGAAAATAGTGGTCTCTCCAATGATTGCTCTTAGGTTTGGCTCGGAAGGGGTGTCTAATATTAAACCAAGGCTAACCTATCCTGTTGCTGGAGACAAAGGCTTAAGGGTTCAGGTTTTGGGCGAGTGCACAGTCTGATGTCTGTCCACTGGTCGTTACTCTTACCCTGGAATGTAAGATCAACACCAATGCAAAATCACCTTTAGGCCTCAGACAGTGGTCTGGACTGGATTTTTCCAGCGGTCAGTAAGAGACATCTTTTTATGATTTACATTGGGGCAGAATTTCAAAAATGGTTTCATGGTTAAACGATATTCAAACTGCAATTTCAGAGATGGATGCCTGGGCTGCATACCTTTTAATCAATTTCACGTTATTACCTGAATTACCCTGAAAGACATCACAGTGGGTGTCGTCTAGACCGGGATCATCCACTTAAACGTATCTCTCTGTGAATTCTGCAATTTAAGCGCAACTTCAAATTCCTAATAGTGTTCTGTTTTTACACCATATGTGCCTTAAAAATCGACCCCCACCTCCAGAGACTCATCTCCACATTCCTCCACATGATAATGACTCCAATCCACTGTAGTTGTGGCCAGAGCTACAGTGGTTAGTTAACACTGTTTTATCCCCCCACTGCCCGCCTCCTCTCTCTCTCTCTCTCTCTCTCTCTCTCTCTCTCTCTCTGTTTCTGAAATGTATGGCCTAATTGAAAGCAGAGCAGCGATTTTACGACGGCTCTCAGTGTTTCTCGTGTTCTGCCCCTATGGAGGCCATCTGCTTTGGATTTAGGTTTCCTCCTCCTTCTCTTTCTCTCAGTTTCTCCTTCCCTTTCTCCGCCCTCCTGAGAGGGGCTGATTGGAGGGTCTCTCCACAGTTGGCTCGGATGACTGTGGGGCCTGTGGTATTTGTCCACTTTTCTTTTTCTGTGTGTGTGTGTGTGTGTGTGTTTGTGTAGATGTTGGGAATCTGATTCTAGAGCAGCAGGTATTTAGACCCCCTTCGCTACAGAGTCCTTCAGGAGCAGGAGGCTGTTTGGCATCCAACTCTAACGTTAATTCCCTCTCTGCCTTAACGAGGATCTTACTCTCTTGTGCCTCATTTTTGTCATCTTTTTCATGTTTTACTGTCTCTTGCTCAGCTCTGTTTATTCTATTTAATGCAGTTTGTGAGCTCATTAATCCTGTGATATAGGCCATGGAATGATCTGTGTCCTTGTAGCAGGGCTGAACTCTGAGTGGGAGTAGTGCAGGAAACCGTGCACTGACACTTTCCAGTTGTGTCTCAAGAGTAATGAAAACCTGTGGATGTGGAATTTGTTGAGAGTGTGTGTCTGTGTGTGTGTATTTGTGTCTGGGTGTTAAAGGCGGCAAGAGGAGAAAGAGGGATTGTGTCAGTGTATCTGTGTTTGCTTGTGCCTGTGTGTGGCCGTGTTTTTTCATTGGAGATTGCATCAGTGAATGTGCGTATCACATGTGTGTATGTGGTACATGCTTCATTTAACAGTTCACTGACCCGTAGTGTGTGTGCGTATGTGTGTGTGTGATACGAGTCCCCTGCTGTGATCTGGACCAGAGGAGGATGTGGTCAACTAGTTGTGGTTATGGAGCCACACTGTCTTCTCTTTGGACACTGTCCTCTTCACACACACTGACCCTTATCTCAACATGCGGGGCTCCAGCCTCGGGGACATAAACAAACATTGACTCAGAACGAGCCGGCACTGTCAAAGTGATACGACAAACACTGCTCACCATCTCCTGGCACGGATGCCATCAACCGATTTGCTGTTTCAAAGCTTTGCTTCCACTTGACAGACACCTAAAATGCTCTAAATGGCACGGATATGTCCATTTAGCTCTCACCTTGGCACAAGCTTGAATGGCTTTATTTGAACAGTGCAAAAGAAAACAAAACACATCCTCCCGTGTAGGCTCATCTCCAGAGTGTTGTGTGGTGTGATGACGCAGTTCCATTAAATTAGTCATTGCACTGTGTGTATTGTGAATGGTTTGTAAATGTTGCATTAAAGGCAGCACAGCGTGGTTATTATCCTGGAAATCAAGCCCAACTAAAACATTTACTCAGTCATTCTAGTGTTTACAGCTGAGGGTTTTGATTTGTAATCCACTGCACCAATGTTAATGGAAAGGCAGACCCATTATGTATGGATGTGAAGAAAAGCTTCCTTCGTTAGTTGATGACCTGAATCTAGCACCGTATCTCTCAGGCTGCCTCCGCTGGTAGCGGTGGCACAACAGCCTAGATGTTATTGTGACATTCGTTCCCACGTGTTTGGGTGGTCAGTACAATGTGCAATACCAACTGTGCCTGTAAACTTAATGACTTCAGAACCTAAACTCACCCAAGACCTCCACGAGAGGCAGCATGTTGCAATAGCATGACAACAACTGACCACAATGTGAGTACAATTCTAAGATTTATAACTAAATGTCCAAATAAGTTCGGCATTACTTTGCAGTGCACTGTGCACAGATGTGACACATTTTACATAAGAAATTGCTACTTTCACTCATGTGTTTAGCGAGTTTTCCCAACTTCACTCAATGTATAACTGTCTATCCTAATAATGTCTCAAATGATGTCATTCAAAAGCAACAAATATATACATTCACATGTACGACTTTTGTTTGCATTTGAAAACTACTAGACTCCCTCAGGCAATAACAAACCAAACTAATCGTCAACACCGCATCTACTTTTTCATCTGGATTGGACAGATAATCCATTTGCTGTGTGCGCATTAGGAGCAACTTTAAATTGATTGCTAAGGGGTGTTTTAGCTGATCTGAACGCACTCAGCTGCCGACAGAGCATGACGTGCAGCCAAAGGCTAAGGCCAGACCCCGGACACAGCATGGAGTGGGAGAGGAATGGTCATGAGGAGGATGAGTGCTGTTTCTTTCCTGCTGAGTCCTGGCTGCAGTATCAGGGAGAGGTTTTTTTTATATTTGAACAAACAGCTGCACCAGAAAAATGTCGTGGACTATGTTCAAATTTACAAATAGATAACTAGGGTTAAGTTTAGACCACCTGTGGTAGTACACCCAGTATTCTGATCATAGTGTATTTTCAAACTTCAGAATATTCCATTTTATTTGATTAGATATAATAATGGTTGGTCTTATTGTAGCAGAAAGTGCTATATTGTGGAATTTGGGTTTTTAAGTGGGAATGGTTTGAAGCTGGCTCATGTTGTAACAAGATCATTTGTAGGAGAGCATCCAAACAAAATGTTGCCATGGCTTTGTCTTCTACATTGCCCATTGATTGCATCAAGACAACCCTGTCAGTGTATATAGACTGGTGTGATGCAAGCCAGCAGAAGTCAGATTTTCCAGCCTGTGTGCTGTCACAGTGGGAGATGCAAAGCTGACAGTGGGGTTGAGGTCATGCTGTTGAGGGGCCGGGTTGAAGAACAGCCGCTCATACTTAGCGTTGGCTCGCTGTTGCTGATGCAAAGCGCTGACGTCTGTTAGGACAGTGCCAGATGCTGCTGATTAAAGTTCCTATTACTCACACACGGGTTGGGACAAAATAGGGGAAGACCAGGGATACAGATTGTACCCCTCCTCTCACTCTCACTGGCCCATACCCCCTACATCCTCCCCGAAATCTGCAGCCAATGTTAAAGTGGTTATGAAAACAATCTGCAGTCTTGCAGGGAAATTAGGAGTGAACTGGACAGGTCTGATTTCATTTTGTGCGCAGAGCATTTCCTAACTTTCTGGAAAGCTGCCACCAGTTACATGCTGTGCATTAAGATTATTTCTTTCTGTCATATCAGATTTCCATCAGTGCATGAAAGCATTTTCAAAATTTGAGATAAAATACACAATTCACTGCTACTCCATTTACAATGCTTATCATCTAAATGAAGGGATTCTGTTTACCAAAATAACTACTCCAAGGTTTATAATGACTGTTGCCAGGCAAATGCAAGTTCTGGGATGATTTTTCTGGTTTTTTAAATAAGTGAGCTTCAAATTGATAATGACAAGCTCTGACAAACTTACTAACCGGTGTACATTTGGGTTTCTTTTGGCAGCATGAAGGACAGTTTGAGATTTGTCCTTTTGTGACATCAGCAGTAGGTTTGTTTGTGTGCACATGCTTTTAGGGGGAAAAATGAGTCCTTTCCCCCAATGCTGCTATAGTGGCCTAAATAAAGTTGCCAACATGAAGTCATTGGAGCGGCTCCTCCCAACAATATTGCCCTCAGGCTAGTGCTTTTTCATGACTGACTGACTGTTCGTAATCATCTCCCTCTCGAGAATCAGAGAGTGTAATTTAACACAGCTGTAAATGGAAGTAAATGTCAATTACACAACCACCATATTGTGCCAAAATTGCATGTAGGAGTGTCCTGTATGATGAAGTTGGATATATTAACACGAAAAGGATGGACACTCCCTGCTGCCAAAGTTCATCATCTATTATTGTCCAGCTGAACGCAAGAGGTTCTCTTAAAAATGTCTTTCTGCAATGGAAGAAAAAAAAAACAGTTTCTGTACTCTTGGATCTATCTAGTCAAGAATGCACACGTAATGGTTTCCCCACATGTGCATACATTTTATTTGCCTTGCTTTGTTCTTTCTAGGCCAGACCTAAAGGAGAAGGGCTGACACCCTACCAGGGGAAGAAGAGATGTTTCGGAGAGTACAAGTGCCCCAAGTGTAAGAGGAAGTGGATGAGTGGCAACTCGTGGGCCAACATGGGACAAGAATGTATCAAATGCCACATCAACGTCTATCCACACAAACAGGTAATACCTTTGATGGAAAGATCTGCGGTGAAACAAAACATTCATTTTCGGAGATTGTGCAGTTAAGTCTTAAAGTAAAAAAACATTACTCACACACTTTGTTTAAGTGGTAGATTGGACCATCTCGAGCAACGTTAACAGACTCCAGACTCTGGTTTGCGTGGCTGTGTATTGTCTTGAGGATATTCCAGATGGCCTCATTAAAATAAAATAAAAAATCATACCACTAACAATCGCTTTTGCCTTTTTGGTAATAAACCAGCACTGAATAAACTAATTACATTTCCTGACTGATAAAATTTGGGGATTATTTAGTACTGAATGTCATCAAATCTTAAAACTAATATTTCTTTTATTAATGGCTCGCAGACACAAACTAACTCCGGGGCAATCGTGGCAGACAGCTGCAGAAATTCCCCTCACATTTAATAATACAAAAAAGTGAAATCATATTAACCGAAGTTACTGCGGAGTGTTTTTCCAAACAGCAAACACTCGGAGGGAATTAACATGCTTGTGAGCTGTCGGTTCGGTTTAACCTCGAAAATATTCCTCGCAGCCTGTTGAACACAGAGATGCATCGCCTGAGAAAGAATCTGCTCTGTTTTCTTCAGCTAGAGATATATTTATCCTCAACACTTCATCTTTTAATATTTATGCTTTCCCACATTCTTCCAATTCCACGTCCTGAAATAAAATTAGGATTACTGCTTGAGGCCCCGCTCGTTCTCTGAATACCATGGTTGACCATGCTCCTCTCTGTTAACACTTCGCATGAAATGAAGCAGGAAAGGGACACCACTTGACAAACGTATCCAAAACAAAATGTCCGGCAAGGAATTACAACACTACCAAACAACGGAAAGTTTATGCATAATTTATTCCAATTTTTTGTTTATTTCTTTGGATTTCATCAGTGGTGTAGATGGTGTAGAAAGCATAATGAGTATGATCCTGTTTCTTTTTTCCCTCATTCCTCAGTTGACCATATTTCATATTTCAAAAGACTGCATTCAGTCTAAAGTCATTCAGTAGTAAAGTATTTCTTACTCAAAACTATTATGTTTCATGGAGTTGCAGTTACTGGTGAGAAACCTCTCTCTCCTGCCTCTCTGTCTTGTGGCAAAGCTGCACACAGGCAAGCAAATTCCCTGCATTTGCAATGTCACCCACTTAACATATTTCCCCCCTGTCAGCGTTTGAAATGGACCACTAACCTCCACCATGTCCTCCAGTATCAAAGAGCTCAGCCTCTCAGCATGGCTCCCTACCTCCCTGAGGATTCCCATAAATGAACTGAATATGTATTTTCCAATCCACACGCATAAAATATTCGTCACTCCTAGATGGGGAATATTGAGCCCAGTGCATTAGGGTCAGACCAAGGGCATAATTTCCACTGAGAATGAGGGGGACATGGCAACCCCACATTTCAAAATCATATTTTTGCACACCCCATTTTTACAATTGAGTGACTCACTTAGATCTATCTAAACAGTGCCCTCTTGCTGTCCAGCTGCCATAATCCAGATGAGAAACTCTTGAGTTGATGAAATGTTGGCAGAATTTCAGTAGATTCACTCACAGGGGTGAAGTAAATCTGCACAAAATGTTTGCACCAGGTTCAACTTTTGTGAACTTCGGTGCAAAAATTTGCACCATTGACCAATATCAAAATTTGATTTGCATGATAATAATTTCTCTTCATGTTTCAGAAAAAAAAAAAAACCCAGCTGCATGTTTTTTGGAAAAAAGTATTTACAGGATACTACAGTTGAACATAAATCAATGCAGTGTTCTTGAGACAAGATTTTTAATATATTTTAGATATTTCAGTCTTTGCATGCTTTATCTTGCTTTTTTCTCAGTCTCAGTTTTTGTCATTGAAGTTACAGGGAACATATCATGCTTTTTGTGATTTTTTGTTATTTTTATACTGTTATGATGTTGGATGTCTATGTTAAACATGGTAAAAGTTCCAAAACTTGAGGTGAATGTGTGTAAAAATGCTCCCTGAAAGTCAAGTGTCAGGGCGTCAGCCCGCTCTGTATGCTTTGTTTGCAATGTTACTTCTACAAAGAGGAACCACATGCGACCACAAATAGCCGTCCATTCAGTAGCCTTAGTTGCTAAGGTTGTTGCTAAGGTTATTGATGTCATCCACTCACATATTTCAGATTGGATTCAGGCTTGAACATGTACAGATGTATTTGAGAAGTTTATATTTGGAGTAATGAACAAGCTGGCCAATCAGAACAGAGTGGGCTCATTGGGAGGGGTCCTTAAAGAGACAGCAGCTAAACCAGCCTGTTTCAGACAGAGGCTGAACTGAGGGGCTGCATAAAGAGCAAGTATAATATAAATAAGGAGTTTTTTGAACTGTAACTCATGCAAAGATATTCCTGTAGAGCCCCGGAATATAAATAAAGACCTGGAAATGTGCATGATACTTCCACTTTAAATATACATTTTCATGTTTGTTGCATTAATAATACAGACATTTAGGCCACATTTCAATTTTTTGTTAGACCCATGGAAGGCAACAATGTTATTGTGTTAGGTTAAATAGCAATAGCAGCACATCGTTTTTTTTTTTTTTTTTTTTTGCGTGTGGCTGAAGAAAGACTTCATTATCCCCCCCCCATACTTCTGAAACTAATCCTACACCCTTGATTCAGACAAACCTAAAAATTCTTTCATGTGATTCCTCCTTCTTTGCCAAACACACATACCAAAAAATGTGGTATGTTATTGATCGCTGTAGGGAAAAATTCCCTTTTTACTTCCTCCAAATGGAAAGAGCCCAGACTTCGGCTGTAGTTACAGAGTAGACTCCCTTGAGTTTGAGTTTCTTGCTCAAGGACACTTCAGCAGGGAAGAGTGAAGCCTGTAGCAGAGGGGCTTAGGCCCAGCTCCCCTAACCACTGAGGAGACCCCATAAAACATACATCAGATTTTCCAGCTTTCTACAAGCACCTAATGTCTTTGACGCACCGATAGTAAACTCCCGATACTTCCTGGCAGACTCATTAGCGGATGGCTGAAAGATCTCCTTGTTGTGACCCATGGTAACCTGGTATCCTTTAGTTAGACCACTTGGAATAAATAATGGTTTTGTAAAAAGCTCTAACAAGAGAAAAAAGAAAAAAAAAAAAAAAACAGTTGATGAGAAATAAAAATTTCCAGACGGATTGTTAAAACAACCTCCAAAAGTGCTGGCTCAGATAGATTCCCTTTTGTCCTTGATAATGATTCTGAGAAAGCCATTGCTGTAACAGTTTGCTAATATTTCCATACAGGTCATCATGATCAAATGCATACTGGAGCTTTTTCTTTAATACCAGGTTGTTAAAGTGTACTGCAAGTTTCCAGAGCCAATGGTGCATTGCCATATCTCTGCAACTAATTGTGTTCAGTACACGTCTGGCCTGTGAGGAATATGGGAGTAACGTTTGGGGCCAAAGCAGTTGGGCTTATAGCTGAGTTGAATCTGAAGCCAAATAAACTGCTTGCAAAAGTCAGAGGTTTATTCTGTGTGTGTGCTGTTTTGTTTGCCTTCTTCAGTGTTTAATATGACTCATTACTGGTCTTGTGTTTGTATCCTCAGCGCCCTTTAGAGAAGCCAGATGGCCTGGATGTTTCTGACCAGAGTAAGGAGCACCCGCAACACCTATGCGAGAAATGCAAAGTCCTGGGCTACTACTGCCGTCGTGTGCAATAATCATCTTTATCGTCAGAGAGCAACGTTTGTATCTTGAGTTGTACCGCTCATCCTCCATCAAGGCTGTTAACTTCCCCCAGACCTCCCTCCCTCCCTGCCCTCCAGGTTTCCTCTCATCCCTGCCTTGCACACAACACGGCATCCTTTCCTCCTCACGTCTTCCCCTTCGTCTTTCTCAGACGCCTCAAATATAGACAGTAGCTCTAATCCTCCCTTCTGTCTTTCCTCCTTTCTCTACCACAGCAAATAAACCTGTCTCTCTTTCCAGCCACCCGTGGGACACAGATTTCAATCGTTACGCTTCTTTTTCTACGACAGTATTGACGATTACATTCAGGAACGAGAGGAACACGTTAACTTAGGATCAATCTCTATCTCTCAAAGTGCTCTTCATCAAAAGCAGAAACTTGCCAAAATCAGTGACTTTTTTTTTTTTTTTTTTTTTACACCTCGTGTACCAGAAAACCACATAACCCCATTCATCCAGCTCGGTTTGTAACAACAGCTTATCACTGCATCGATGAATTAGCACTAGGCATCGATGCCACTGACAGTATTGGTCTCAATAGATTACCTCACTTTGGGGTTTGTTGGCTTTGTGTTTACAGAGATCTGCCTTCCATTTCCCTGCCAAGTGAAGTGTGTGGTAATGTGATGAACGTTTAACACGGGCCTCTCATGATGGTATAATGTATACGAGGCCTTTGATGTCTTGCCGTATTAGGGTCTGTTGGCCCTACCTACCCACATCTTATTAACTGTGAATTAACTGAGGGATAATGTGCCATACATCCCTAGCTTACATTTGGCCTATTTATTTTCTTGTTGTCTAGTGTGCAATTTGAATTTTAACTGGGACATAAAGAAATGTTTTTTTGTATGTTTGTATATCACATTATTGTGTAACTGCTTCCACGTGTCTTTAGAAACTACTGTAGGTTCAGTCGCATAGCATCGCTCCTTGTCTAGATTTAGTGCATTGCTAACAGATATGGTTTCATTCACCCTCCCTAGAGTATTTTTGTTGCCTAACAAATTCTCAATAATCTATAGTGTTACGCCACATAGGTAAATTTTTTTAATTTTAAGCCGGTCAACAGAAAAGTAGCGGTAGGAAAACAGCAGTAGCTTCAGAAACAATAATCTTGCGGTTTTTCTTCTGGCCAGTGATGCACGTAGAACTTTTTCAAAGCAATCAAAAAATGAACTGCTTGCCATAATTTGACTTGCATTATGAAACATAACTTAAGTGTTCATATGTAAAAGCCTGATTAGATTTTAACCACAAATTAAAATACAAAGGAGATGTTTGTTTGAGAGAGATTCAGCAAGACATTTGAGTTCACATTTTAGTGCCAATTGATGCCTGGCAGCCTTAGTGGAGTCGGTGAAGCTAAATGGAAACTTTTCCAAGGGCTTGCACCCTTCAAAACTATGTCCAATAGCTGATTGCAATATAAAGAGTGTCCAGAGGGAGGTGAAGGTTGGCAGCAATTTTCAGGTAGGTTAAGAGAAACAAAATAAGAGTTCAAATGCGAGGGCAGATTTTTGATGTGGTCATTCTGGTGACTAAAGGATATATAGGAAGTGATGATGAATTAAGTTTACACTTAAATTCATTTTTATGGGGCCTACTATTGTAAACCAATGTCTTTAAAGGAAGAGAAGTACAAATCCCATTCTCTTTATCCTGTTTACATATATCACAGTGCAGACCTACAGCACTACAGAGGAAATTGTCTTTTTGACTAATAGAAACCTGCCTTTCAAGGAACATTGTTATAGGAATTGTGAAATATTTTTATATGTACTGTATTTTTAGCCTTACAAAAGCTGGTTGACTATATTTTATACTGTAACATACTATATGTGCCTTAAAAAGATTGAAATCACTCTGAAGTAGACAGATAAAGACTAGAAGGCCATTTAAAATTAGGGAAAGACATGCAGGGGGGGGTAGGCTCAGAGTTGGAGCAGAATATGAGCATGTGGTAACTGTGATGCAAAGTAAGTTTAATGCAGGTTCAAGATGTGGCAAAGGACAAGAAAATGATACAGCTCCTCTATTAGCAGTTTGAGCTGGCACGGTGGGTGTTCACTTCAACAATTTGCTGAGTTGGAGGCATGGGCTGTACCAGCATTTCCAGCTGGCAATAACAATCCTACTGTGGTCTGTTGTCATGGAATATCAACAAAGATGTTATTTCTTAGTAGATCCTTACAACAGAATGGAGCCTCACTCTTTGTTTTCTTAATCTATTGTACTTATGTTTATCTAAGGAACCATGGGTTTTTGTCTAAAATATACATGGTCACTTGCCTTAGTGGGAGAGTTTGCAGTGGCCGATAATGGTACCTTACAGTTTTGGGAAATGATCATTTAGCTAAATTCCATCTGTGAAGTTAAAGGGGCACTCCAGTGATTTAGGACTGCAGTTCTACAAAGTTCAGCGGTTCAAAATCGATGCAGCAGGCGTTGAGATATCCTGACATTTAGTCCCAAAGTATGGGTCGACTACCAAAAATGCTGGATCCTACATTTCCCATGATGCAACTCAAAAGCATCTTTCATAAAGGTGCGGTCACATAACGTTTCCAGTCAACGAATATTCACTCGTTTCCCCACTTCTGTTGAAGTCCATCCAACGGGCAAATTCAAGCGTCCGTTTCCTTTTTCAGTGTCAGTGTTGAATGTCCAGCAGGTTGCCGTGGTTTCACAGCTCACAGTTCACCTTTGTTCAACTTTGACCTAGCAGTTATTATCGTGTGTTTTATCACCGTTTTTAGTAAATTATCACACTTCAAGTCTACAAAATGTAGCATCACTCTCATACACTGTTCACAGTTTGTGGTTGTGTGGAGTGCTGAGAACTTTCGGAGGACGGAAACATAGACTTCTGATCTTTGGTCAGTGCCCACATTTTTCAAACTCTACAACCCCAGTTTGCAATGCAGGGTTTTTGTTAAAACTGTCTGCAAGCCCAAGTTGAGATTATGTAATCATTATGACATCATCAGGGTTGTTTTCTCAGACTTGTAAAAGCTTCTGCGGAGTCACAGAAGACATTATACAACTATTTTCACAAGCAGAGTAGCACTGGAGTGCCCCTTTAAAAGACGGAATTGACAGCTGTGCGTGTATATTGCCTCACCTTATAGACTTAATTTGATAGGATAGGATTCTCATTTTAGCCCGTCGCTGTTGGGAACAATCCATTTTTCTTACTGTAACATCGTCTTTCTTTTGTTCTATGTGATGACACTAACCTAACAGGTCTTTACATCTGAACCTTCTTGTCCACATTATACCTTCGTGTGGCTCTAGTGACAGGAATAGATACCAATAATGCCTTATGAGCTCACCTCATTAACAAGTAACAATGTTATTGTGATTAACAGAGTTCTGGCAGACTAGAAAGGAGAAATAGATAGTGAGAAATCCTGTTGGAGGGTTTGATTCCGCCCAGAGACATTGTTATGAGGAGGCCATTTTAAATGGCAAAATCAAGAGCCAATGGAAGCAGTTGATACAATACATTTGAAAAAAAAAATAAATCTCTGCTTTCAGACGTACAGTAGTGTCTTGAATTACATATACTTGACTTTTCTAGTACCTTTTCAGTTCAAATTTGTTATTTTCTATGAATAAGATGTGTATTTTGGAACACTTAATAGATGTTGAAAATTTTAAAGCAATCTGCAAAAACTCAAGAGTTATTTCCCTGACAAAGATATTTACAAATGACTGTTTTATGTATATATTTGATGGCCATCATTTTCAAGGATAGTAGCTCTTTTGAAGTGTTATGCAATATTGAAGCTTTTTTTGTGTGAAGAAGGGCCTATTGCTGAGAAATAAACAAAGCTGGGAGTTTTTTTTTTTTCTTTTTCTTTGATGTTTTACGATAATCTGAGGGGTTATCCTGCAGAAATATTTATGGAAAGAGTTTTTTTACAACACTTTTTGTATAGAATATGCAACAAAGTTACACTAAGAAGGAAATATTGATGTCTACATAGAATATTATTAAAAAAGCTGGTACATAATTAATACCCTTTCTCAATTATAAGCCATTGTATTTTTGTGTTTTGTGTTATGATGTTATCAGTGTTGAATAACCCACAATGTTACTTGGTCGCTATATGTAACTAATTATGAGCTGCCATTTACATCCATACAGTCGCATGTATTCATTTTGTAAACAGTAACTACAATATTATGAAGATATAATGTGTTAACATGCAGAATCTTTTTTTTTTTTTTTCTTAATTAGTGACGGATACTCACCACTGTATAAGCACGTTAAACTGTGAGATGTAGTTTGCTTAAAGCAGCGATGACAAGAAACTATTATAAAATATTATGGTGTTATTAGTAGTTTTAGGGAGTGTATACTTTGTTCAAGAAAGCGTGTGTGACAAAGAACTATTTTAGAGTTTGCATGTGCATGTGTTTGGTTTCGAATGAAATATTATTTTGTGCAATGTATACTTATTTAAATACTTTACAGTAGTTTGCTACAGTACATATTGTTTTTAACATTATCAGTAACTTCTGATGGTTATTAGTCCTGAAGTAATTCATTTACCGCTAGTGTAGCCTCTATGAATACCGTAATACATATTTACTGAATGTAATGTGTTAACACTTATGTGGTCAATTTGGAAAGTTATGTTTGTATTCTTTACTGTCTGTATCACTTTGAGATGTTTGTAATGCAATATTGCAATAATGTAATATTTGAATTGGACAGAACACAGGCGTGAGGTTGGGAAGACAATGATTTTGGGAAACAAGGACAGTCATGGTTTCGAGAGTAGACCGCAGGTCTGTTTTTCATGTCCATGAAACGGCATTCCAAAATGTGCCTTATTTGTTAGTTGGGAAAACATTTTAGTGCTTTAGTGCTGTCGAGAGTTTGATGAATAAAAGTCATACTGAATTAGGACCGATTGGTTTATGTGGTTTCATTTTGTAAGTCATACTGAATTAAGACTGCTTGGTTTATGTGGTTCATTTTGTTTCAATCCAGTTGCCCCCCAATTCAATCAACCCTCCTTGAAAAACCATGACCTGGATGACTGAGAATCTTCACAGACTTTTTGTTAGGTTCCTCTGCAGAATTGTTGTTACCAGTAACCGGGAGGTGTTCACGCTAGAGTTAGATTTCAGCCAAAAGCAACACATTGTTTTCTGGGAGCTCCTGTCTGTAAAATATTCATTGCAGAAAGTTTTCATCATCACTCTGTGCTGCATATTTGAGTCTTACACAAGGCGAAGCGTACAGATTATGATAAAGAGGTTTTTAACGGATTATTCAGAAGAAAGGGGGGAGAGACTTTTAAAACCGTGAAAGTGCTGAAAGATAACAGACACGTCGAGCTGACAGGACTCAATTTCCACACTTTGAGACAAACTGAGGACAAGAAAACCAAAACTGAAAAAAAGAACACCAGCTGACATGGGTGCTGTGTGATAAATGTCGACATTTACAGTAGAAGAACCAGCTTGTACTAGTTGTAAAGATGTCATTGTTTTGCATGTGTATTAAACATTTGGCCACAGCACCGCCGTCTTTCGGGCCAAGTTTCCATGCACAATAATATTGGACATGCATTCCAAAAACTAAAACTAAACCAGAGGGTGGGGACCCAAATTATATCAAGTTTGTTACAACATCTCTAGCTCAAACAGAGCGAGAGCTGAAAAGTCTCTATAGCAACAATGTAATCTGAGAATTCAAACAAACGGTGGAAGGTCAGTGTGCATATGGTTTCATTTAGGGGCAAGAGCTGCTTTTTTCACGTCGCTTCATTATTTACTTTCATAAAGTATTAGCTCGATAAGCAGCACCACCCAGTCTCTGGCTTTCAGACATGCCCTGGCCTCCTTTTCTCTCTCTCTCTCTCTCTCTCTCTCCTCAAGACACTCTGCATTTCAAATAAAGAGGCACTGAAGGAAGAGCAGCCCACATACAAGCTAAAGACATTTTCAGGTTCCTTCATGGCTCCAGCAGATGAAATCATCTGCATTCGCTGTGTCCAATGAGGCTAAAGCCCACAGGTCTATCATCTGTCAGCTGCATTCATGTGATATTTCAGCTCCACTGTAGGTGGATGTCACATGATGTCACATCCTGCTTTGATGGACAGGAAGTCGTGCTGGAGAGCCGGTGTCTAAAAAAAGCTGCTGGATTGTTTCCAGGAAGCTTTAAAACCAGCAGGGCTGGTGGCACATGAGAGTGAATGTCCTGTACTGGGACCAGAGCTAGTAAAATCTGAAAATGGTCATTTATTTGGCAGTAAATGGAGAATAATTGCACAATAAGAAAGTTTTACATAGTGGATGACCTTGAGTGTGTACACAAAGTGGATGGGTCAAGTAAAAAGTTAGAGAAACAAGAGATCTGTAACAACTGAGGTAAAAATGTCTTTGTGTAGTTCTCAGTCTTTAAATTAGTGTTATTTATAAGCAAACACAAGCTATAATAATTTTATACCTGATTTTGTGCATGAAATAAATCAATGGATCTTTTAACATCATAAAACAGTAAAAACATCAGATTTTAGTGAGGAACAGAATCACCTGCGACAGTTCCTCCTTGAAAGCGTAATGAGCACACGAGGAAAGTCAAAGTAAATATTAAATAGTTGCATACTGAGTCACCCAACAGAAGTCCATGTGTGAGTTTAGGTGTTATTTGATTTCCCCGCAGTCAGTTATGACAATTTTCTTGATCACACCGCCGTCGTGTAAACCAAAGGATTCCATCTTGGTGACAATGTCCATCCCTTCTTTCACCTGCCCGAACACCACGTGTTTACCATCAAGCCTGTGAGGAGACAGAGACACAGAAACTGGTTTTAGCAGCTGGTAAGTGATTACATTTGAATGCAGCAAGTAAAAATGGCTCATTAAAGAGTATTTTACCATTCGGTCTTAGTCGTGCTGATAAAGAACTGCGAGCCGTTGGTGTTTGGCCCTGAATTAGCCATTGAAAGGGTTCCTGCAGAGAATGAAAAGCCAACAAATAAATCAATTAAATGTTATGCAGTCAACAAGATCTTGACCTCCTTTCACCAGTGAACCAATGAAAACTGTGTTCAGGCCTGACTGCAGCACAAAAGAAGCATGACAAGTCAACAGCTGTGTTAGATGAAGGCCTGTTTCTCTTTTCTGAAACTGACGCAAACTTTAACATGCAATAGTTTAAAATGAAGCACAAAATAATCAGCATGTGGATTAAGTTTATTCAAGCAAGGAGTTATTTTGATTAGTGCCTGTTGACTAGAAAGTAGGTCATTCACCTGGGGATTGCAAAATCCATATAGCCAGTGATTTTAGTGCTGTATGAGATTAGCACTGCCATCTAGTGGAGAGGCAGGTATATGAAATACAGCCAATACAAAACCTGACAAAATGATACTGTTAGGAAAGAGTGTGTCACAGTATACACATAATAAAACCTGCTGTCTAGAATTATGTTCCTAATCACTCAATATGCTGAATGTTTTTTCAATTGACTGATCAAAGTAAAATAATGTTACAAGAACAGTCTTGGACTTACTTGTTTTGTCTGAACAAATAATAAAAACCTTAATATATTCAATTTACAATGATATAAAACAGAATAAACCAGCAAATCCCCACATTTGGGAAACTGGAACTCGAGAATACTTGGCATTTTTGCTTGATAAATGACGATTAAATCCCCCATCTGATAAGATTTATGCTTTTAGATGTTTTGTAACAGAAAGTGTATGAAACCCCCCTGGAAAACCTCTCATGGACCCCTGAGGGTCTTTGGACCTCACTTTGAGAACCACTGATTCAATTGACTACTTTTTTCAGCACTAAACAAAACACTCCAAAGCACAGATGCGTGAAAAAATGAATCATGGATGGATGCAGGATTGTCTGTTTTGTCCTTGAGATAAAGTAGAGATGTACCTGCTCCAGTGTGTTTTAATTTAAAGTTTTCATCTTTGAAGGTTTTGCCATATATAGACTTCCCTCCTGTGCCGTTGTGTTTGGTGATATCTCCCCCCTGTGACAGAGGACATGCAGCATCAACAGACAATAAACTCTACACCTGTATTTATAATATCTTCACTGTGATCTTACCTGACACATGAACTCAGGTATGACCCTGTGAAACACACATCCTTTATATCCAAAGCCATGCTCCCCGGTACACAGTGCTCTGAAGTTTTCTGCCAAATGAAAACAGATGTCTGTTTATTAGTATCGACACAAAACAGGGGCAGCTAAAACTTTAACTACTGTAGTGATATTATGGATATTAGCCGTTGAACGTACCTACAGTTTTTGGCACTTTATCTGCATTCAACTGCAAGATAATACAAATCACATTGAAATTCATGGGTTACACTATGCAAAGCACTGCCCTTATATGTGCATGTTTGACTACTGAGACATGCTGCAGGTGGAGAGGCTAACGCTTATAGCTAGCTAGCTACCTCGATGATTATTCTTCCAAGAGGCTCTTTGTCGGCCTCGATGTCCAGAAACACGACCGGGTTCACGGCGGGACCGGAGGACAGCAGCCTGGCAGCGGCGATGCCCAGCGGGCTGTATCTCATGCGGTTTTTAACCTGATACATGGCTCATCAGCTGACAGGGTGACCTGCAGGCCATGGGTGCTGCTGATGTTTACGTGTGACGTCACACAGCGGTGGAGGCCTAAACAGCGACATCACGTGGGAGATTTAGGAACAACTTCAACTTCAATCCAGAGATCTGATTTTGCAAAGAACTCCTAGACTGCTTTTTATTTATTTTATACTCTGTCTCTGAGTAACTTGGTGTGTTATCCTGTTCATCCTTTAAACAAGAATATTTGACTTTGTTTATATAACTCAACAATAAAAAATTAATGAATTAATTTAGATTAGATGAAGACTGTTTGGCTCACTGGTAACATTTACAAAGCTTACAATATTTCTCTCATTCAGTCATATTTATTTTTCAATTAGTGGGCACCAGAAGTGTCTTTTCCATTCTGCTTTGTTTTGTCTTTGTTCACTTTGGATCAGATCACTGTTTTCCTGCTTTAAACTACTGACTGTGATGAGAAACAATTCCCCCTTTAAACAAATGTTACATTGTCCAAATACCAAACCTTACTTGCTTCATTTGTGCCCAAAATAGGGTTGGCAATTTGTCCAAAACTGGGATTTTACAACTTTATAATGTTCCTGTCAAGTGGTCATCAGTATGTATGTGAAACTGCATCTGTATCACCTGCAGGAAGATAAGACCAAAAACACTTTTTTAAATAGTTGATATATATATATATATATATATATATATATATATATATATATATATATATAAAATATTGTTCTTATCAACTACAAAGCCAAAGTTAGCTTTGATGTTGCTTACCCAGTAAATCTATCAATGTTTCATCTTCATGACAAACAGTGATGCCTGTAAATCTGAAAATGCATGATGATGCTAATTTTAATATCCCTATTATTTGGTGCCCTTCAGATGTTGCCAAAGTTGACTGACGCCAGCCAGGAGGGAACTTTATCATCAACATCATTAGTCTTAGTATAGTAATCTCAGGTACACTGAATGGATCAGAACCACGGTGAATATGACACTGAGTGCTGGTTTTTCACATTCCTCTATATGGACCTTTTTGGTTGTTGAAATTTACCTCAAGAATCCTGATGCAGTCGCAGAATTACTGAGTTTATTTTTGTTTAAGCTATGTGGATCACTCACCCCATTGCTCAGACGCTCACAGTAGTTTTACAGCTCCAATCTGTGACTCACTAATTAATCAAGAAAAAAAAAGCTGCAAATGATTTGCTACACTAATTGAATCAATCTGCTTTCTTTCGTATACATTTCTGCTCACTTGATAAGAGATTTGCATGTCTACATTTTAAATAACTACTGTTAGCTTATGAATTAACTAATTATTTACGTGGTGAAATAGACCTTTTTCACAGCAGATATTTGAACTTTTCATAGTAGGAAAAGAACAGGTGTTACTAATAACATTAACGACACCAGCTTGCACAATACCAGGACCCTGAAACTGAAGCTGCTAAATTGAATTCAGACATCGTTAATTTTATTATTTACCACTGTGCTTTTCCTACTGTGACATGTCAAAACATCTTCTGTGAAAAACACTTATTTATCAACTTTGTGCTATTCCAGCTTGTAAAAAAACACTATTGACATGTGCAATGATTTTTTATGTATTTCATGTGTGAGTCTAATTGCAAAAACTATGTATCTTTTTTTTGATGATTGTGGAGTATGTGCTGGCTTAATTATGCTGGTTGCACTTTGTATGTCAAGAGACACAGGACATTGAATATGTTTCATCTGAATACATATTTATTAGATAAATATTAGGATGTCACGTCATCTAACTACATACAGATTTGCAAGACTAAAAATCACAATGTTTTTCTGACCAGTTTAGAATATGAAATGATTGTACATAGAATGTACAAAACCAAAGAGACAACTGCCACTTGTTGTGCCAATCACTTCAGATTGTACCTTTATAGCATATTTTTGCCAAATTGCATAAAAATTATAAATTTGACAAAATTTTTTACAAACTGTAAATTTGGAAACAACCCCTAAGAGCCACTCGAGGCTCAATGTCTCCAAGTCCCAATTATACCTCAAAAGGTTTTAATAATTTTGTAGCACCTTTATAAAGTACACAGGTAATAGAGAAATACACAGAAGTTTAATATTACACAAAGGAAAATTGTCTTTTTTCTTGGAAACCCCGCGTGGAGGGGTACATAAAGTATCTTACATTAATGAACAGGCGTGGTTAGAGAGGTCTGCACAGACGCAATCAAACACAGACTCATTTTCCCAATTCAATGTCTGACAGGAGGATGCAAGCTTTACAAATTCTAAATACACTATGCACACTCCCCCTGGAGAAAATGAATACATTTCTGTTAACGTGTCTCTATTTGTCATTTACATTATATACACATATCCCTTACATCCCCACCCCACCCTTTGCCACAATCTCCCCTTGTAATGCAAACAGGAGGAAGTTTCCCCCCAAATTTCATTTTATAATGTTAATTGCATTCTCTTTTAAATCCTCAACTCAATTTCCATTGTCTGCATTCAGACAGTACAATATGTATCGCTCAAATTTCTAGATGTGTTTTTGTGAAAGGTTACAGTTACACACTGTGTAGGGAGATAAAATATCCCAACGCGGCAGTGCATTGTCTTCAACAAACATATAAACGAAGAAAAACAACATCTGATCCTTCAGCTGTGTCATATGCAGGTGATTTGATCAACTTTAAAGACCAGTAAAGACATATTTGGTTCTTCAAAAGGATTACAAATCTCAAACTGGGGAACTTTTAGCTTCCAACACACAGCATACTTTAAATTCATTGACTGTACTGCATAAAACTGTGTAAACCAAATTATACCTGTCATTAAAAACACTGGACATAAAATAATAACTTAAAACTTGAAACAATATAAAATGTGATGAAAATACACAAATCATGTTCACACATTTTTGCAAAGTATGGTTATCAAAAGTTCATATTAGGCCTCGAAACAATCCAAAGGGCATTTTGCACATTCTCACTTTAAATAACGAGCATGTTCCAATAATATTAAACAAATATTTTTGGGAGAAATTTGGACCTCAAAGCTGCATTAACAATCTTTTTAGACAGAAAATCAGCTCATGTAAAGCTGACATATTTTTAGATACAAAAAGAGAGAAAATAATAACAAAAATAACTCACTTATAACTTGCCTGCTGAGTAATTGAAATATTCCTTTTCACTGATGCATTGCCACAGGGTGATGGAAAAACCGTACACCAATACACAGGTACTCAACAAGGCCAGTGAGAGTGCATTTGGATCAATTCATTACAATATCGGACTGGTTATCAGGGATTGTGTGCATGTGTTTGTGAGTGTGTGTGTAGTCCTTAACAGACATACAGTACCGTGTAGTTGCCAGTAATAGATAGGTACAGTACTGTACAGTCACAAAGTATTCACAAAGGGTATATACAACAGCCTTGGAAACACTGTTGGATCATGCAGGATGTTTTTTCCCCAAAAAAAGGATGCAGTTCAACAGTAACAAAACAACAAAAGGAAAAGTCAATAGAATCACACAGATGTTTTCTATAAAATACAGTAATTTAAAAACTTCTGTAGATGTCTGTAGGATGTTTTACCAACGTAATATCCAGGCCCAAACCCTTAACAAAAAGTATAAGAACTTTGGTGATGTGTATTTGATTAGTTTCAATGTGGGACAAAGATAAAACACACAATAAAGGAAGACAATTTAAAAAAGAACAGATGAGTTTGAAATAAAATAATAAATATAAAGATGAGAGAAAATGATTTGATCAAGCACATTTAGGCTGGACAAAGACAACAGGAGCCATTGGCACACATGCACTTGTGAACAAAAATGGTGCTGAATTTGATGAGGAAGAGCGAAACGTTACAATAAATACCACAAGAACGACTGCAGACCCAATGGAGAAAAAAAAAGGACTGAGACAGCTCTCAAGGTGGATTGTTTTCTCGTTCTTCCATTCAATGTTTTTCTTCCTTTCTCTGTCTCAAACTTTCTCTCCAAAAGAGAACACACACACGCAAACACACACACACACACACGCAAACATACACACACACACACACACGCAACATTGCACAATGTGCGCTCATTTTCCTCTGTTGACACTCGAGGACATTTTAGCTCGTCCTTTCAGTGCTCTGATTCTGATGAGGTCGTGCTGAGTTCCAGTTAGTCAACTGTCACACACACACACACGCACACACACACGCACACACGCACACACACACACACAGGGAAGTAGGGGGTCAAAGGGCATGGCATGTGCCAAAGTTTTGGAAGAACACATTTCAAATAGGATAAAAACACTCTTAAAAGACAATGTTTTTTTTCCCCTCGGATTCTTGTCTTTTCTCACAAAAGGAAAATCATGAAAATAAAAAAAAAGCTACAACACTTTTCCTAGAGCCCACAAAGGCTCTTGTCTCCTCGGTGTTGTTCACACATGATGATTATAGCTGCACAGTTTTCAGTTGAAAAGTCACAAATATCATATATGTATATATATAATATCACTTTAGTGCCCGCCAACATGGCTGTAAATGGTGTGTTTAGAGTCAGAGGCGGTGGAACTGGTGCGTGGAATCTTTACACGAGGACAAAAAGGGAGTGTGGGGGATGAGTGGCGTTCCTGCCTTCTCCCTTGGAGTTCCTGAAACAGGTGCCTCTTTTCAGCCGTGCTCCTATGCCACACATTATCTGTTGAGAGACCATGTGTTATGTGTGTGCGTGTGTGAGCATAGGAAGCTGCTTGAAGTGTCGGTCGGAGGTCGGTGACGTGTGTGTGGACGGACAGTCAAACACGTCACGACTCCTGTAGGTCAGAGGAGGCTTTTGAATGGGAGGTGAGGGGTGCTAGTTGTTCTCGAAGAGGGAGAGAAGGTCGTCGTTGCTGTTGGCGGGAAGGTCGGGGGGATCCAGGTATGATAGTAACTCGTCTGGGTTGGCCAGCTCTGGAAGCAGCTGTGGATAAGAGGCAGAAAGAGATGATGAGCGGCGAGGCTAAACAACCTGAAAACATGTTTATCTTTCTGACGCTGAAAGGAGAGTGAATCAAATTGAGAGTCCACAAACAAGAGCAGGAAGCAAAGACGTGAGAGCAGCTGCAGCAGACAATGTTAGCTGAAAACAGGTAGCTTATGGCGCCCAAAGCAGATACACTTACATCCAGGGAGGGTTCAGGCATATCCTGGGCTCCCTGACCCATCTGCCCATCTGAGGAGGGGTTAAAGTTCAGATCGCTGTGGGGGTGACTGTTCTGCCCAGGCTGCTGAGGCTGCGGCTGAGGCTGCGACTGGCGAGGCGGCTGCGATGATTGGCCGCTGTGATGCAAGGGTGGCCCTGACTGGCCACTGTGATGCAAGGGCGGCCCTGTTTGGCTGCCAGGGTGGGGAGACGCATGCAAGCTCTGCTGCATGGAGTTATGTGACTGATCGGGATGGGACATCTGCAGGTGCGAGAGGAAGACAGGGAGCGACAGAGATGGAGAGTGTAAAAACAAGGAGGAAGATACAGTGAGAGACACAGAGAGTGAAGGAGAGGGTGTTAAGGAGGGGGGAAGGGGGGCGGGAGGGGGTGGGAAGAAAGGGAGGAAAAGTGAAATGAGTCCCAGCGTGAGTAATATGGAACAGGCCTTTCGAAATGGAAGCTGTGATCAGCAGACATGTACAGCTGCAACATTATACGGTGACATGAGTATGTGAGCATGACTGAGCACACATGCTGGCTAGAGGCACAGGCTGCACCTTGTTCACATAACAAATCTGAGCTTCATTTTTTTAGTTTGGGACAGATTCTTTGCAGATATATTCTCCACATCTATTCCCAAAATAAGCAGAAGACGCATGAAGATAAAAAATAAGACCAAATGTATTCCTCATTTTTCTACAAGCAGGGTGCGATTTGCTGGGGGGGTATCCCCCCCCCACTGGTCTATATATCCCTGCATCTGCTGAGTTATTTTTATTCCCGGTGGGGACAAAAATTTATCCCCCTCAAAGTGATTTATGCTGCTTCACCCACAGACCATATAAAATATCTAAAATAAAAATAGGCTATTTAAAAAAAATCTAAGTAAAGCACTGCAACATGAGAACAGTCTGTAGTGCAAATAACAATAAAATCAGTATGCAATAAATGGACCAAGGGTTGCCTCCTTCCCTGCACAGAGATTTGCAGAGATGTGGGTAAAAGAGGGGCGACACATTGCGGATGACCCCTCCACAGAAAAGCATAAAAAGAGGACATAAGTCCGTCATCAAAGCAGACTCAGTCAGACAAGTAGGCATATCCTGTAGCCTATTTATTTTTATGATGACAGCACGTTGTGTGACTATTTTCTATTTGATAGTGACGTTAGCTGTGTGCTGTGCATAGAGCTGAATTAAAAAGTGACTTGTAAGAATGATATTAAGTGTATTAGCACGTCTGGCCGAGTGGCGCTACAACAGGACAGAAAGGAGTGTTGGGGGATGTTAAATCAGCATTTAACCTTTTGTTTTGTTATATACTGTATGAGCACATCTCCTATGTGTCTGCATGAGGAAAGGACAAGGCGTGAACTTGACATCACATCGCTGACAGTGAAAATATTGCCCCACTTGATGATTTAAAAAAATAAAAAGGATTAAAATATTCCTGCAAATGCAGTGGCCAAGTTCATGTTTCATAATTGTTTTATAAATGTCACTGTAACAGCTGCAAGAAATAGACTAATAGGCTCCATAGTCTATATAGGCCCACTGTGGTTCTGATTTATTTTCATTAATAAAAACATTCCAAAAACATCCCCCCTTCTGATTTTTTCACAAATCGCACCGTGACTGCAAGCTATTGGTATACTTTATTCACCACTATCATACTGGTATAGCATAATGGCAGAAGAACACGATCAGCCCTGTAAGTCGACCCTACTTACTGCGTCATTCATGCCGTGACTGAGGGGCTTGTCTTGAGAAAGAAGACCACCAGGTCCATCTGGGGGGTGGGAGAGCTGGGGGCCATGGATGAAGTCATTCATGGGGGGACCTCCTCCACCGCCTCCTCCAACTCCACCAGCGGGGTTCCCGTGAGGGAAGTCAAAGTTCCCTTGGCTGTGGTAACTATTGCCTTTAAGGAGCAAAAACAAACATTTTTTTGTCAAAAGGCTAACTGCAGTTTGGCTGTGCTAACTTGTTTGATAAATCCTTACTGTTGCAAAAAACTATCTTTTTAAAGTAGTTGCATAACTTAGATGCATGTTCCACTTTCTTACTGTTATGAAACTTTTATCAGGGCAATGAGGTTCAGCATAAAACTCTCCTTGGGGCTGTTTCTTTGTTTAATGCACTGGAGACACATCAATAGTTCCTGCTGTAAAATGCTAAATAGCTCACTTTTCCTACAAATGAGCTGACTATCCTGTTATTTGTCTACACAGTAGGATCCTGGCTGCTTTTCATTACCTGCTCCTGGGTAATCTCCCCCGTTGCCACTAGCATGTTGACCTGGGTGATGGGGGTAGGGGCTGGGGCCTGGTCCTGGCCCCGGACCAGGTCCTGGAACAGGGCCGGGCCCTAGCTGGGCAATCATCTCCATCACATTGGGCATGGTCATCTGACTGGGGCTCATGGTCTTAAAGCGCTTGGCAAGTGGTCCATCAGGGTCCTCTTTGATGTGTAGCTCAGACTTAATGGGGACAGGTCGCCAGCTACATGTAGGGTCTATAGTGACCTCCTCAAACTCTGAACTGTTGAAGGAGAAAGTGGAATGTGTTGGTTTAATTTCAGAACACATAAGTCAAAGTTATGGGTGAATTCAGCAGATGAAAAGGAATAAAATCCTACTTTTGGATGGCGTTTAGAATTCCCCACATGTACTGGTCCACCTCCAGACCTTCTAATAATGCCGTTTTACTGAAAGGAGAAAAAAAACAATAGAATTCATCCATTAGAGACACTCTTTAACAGTCGTTCCATCTTTACATCCCCAAAAAGTAAATTTTACACTTACTTGCATACAGGACACCTCCATGTCCCCCTCTCACAGTTGAGCTGCAAGTAGGACTCCAGATCAAAGCACTGTTGAGAACAACACCACAAATTCTCATCACAATGAGTCCCATTCTTGGGAATATGAGACCATCTATCATGAAAAAACTTTTTACCACCTCTTTATATCTGAACAAACCTGGACATGTTTGCAGTCATGCCCTCGTGCGGGTAGCTGGATGCGCCGGAAGGTAATGGGACATTTCAGCGATACTTTAATGGCTGTCTGCTCCACGCCGTCTTCCCCATTAAGAGTGGTGTTGCCTGCCGAGGCTGCTGCGCTGCTGAAGTTCCTCTTAACTGAAAAGAGACAGCGTTTTAGAGAGAAAGTACTACTTTGTGAACAGTTGCAGGTGTATTTCAAGACATATTTAAAACAAACCATAAAAAAAACAGATGTGAGCTCATGTAATTGAGATGTACTTATGCATAATAACTACACTAAGAGACAAAATGAGCCATACTCTTGGTGATGCAGTGTTCTGCAGGAAGGAGTCTCTTCTTTAGGAGCCCCTGGAGGACGGATCGCACAGATGGCCTGTGGACCAGCTGCAGCACAAACAGGTGGGACTGCAAAGCAACACAAGAACATGAAAATAAACAGAATTAATACAGACAGCTGAACCTCAAGTCTATTTAGCACAACGCGAATACCAAGTTAATTCATCTGTGTGAGAATCATCACAGCTGATCTTTTTGTTGAATGGAAGAATTATATTTTTTGCACTTTCAGTGTTTGTACATTGTGTGCATACTCACACAACAGCAGGCAGTGACCGTTATCTGGATGGTGTTTCTCCCCGGTTGGCAGACGTGCTTCAGGTGCAAGGGTTTGTGGGAGGTTTTGTTGTCCCCCCTCTCGATGGTGAGGGGTGTGGCGTTGACGCTGACCTGGACGGAGGCGGGCCAGTTGGTGTTCATCTGCCTGTCTTCGTGGTGGTAGCACTTAAACTGCAGCTCAAGGTCTGACCTACAGTGATAACAGGACCAGAGAGACAAAGGTGGGCTATTATATATATGTATATACATACATGTATATATGGGATCGGGGGCTTGTGTGGTGGTCTTACCTCCACATGAGGGTCTGGTGGACGGACGGTCGAAGGTGGAAGACGTGGTTACTGACAGCCAGGTTGTGTTCCAGACGGAACGGCTCCAGCACCACCCCGTCCCTGACTGGGAACGTCAACCGCAGCTCCTCATTGGGGTTAGCTGGAAGTGAAGAAAAGCAAGGGATTAGTTTTCTGAGAAGAAAAGAGCGCAAGGATAAAACAAATACATCATATGAACCAACTGCTGGAGTACTCACATGGAGGGGGCGGAAGTGCTGTCATATTTGGTTTCATGTCGGGTGGAAATGGGGGCTTCACATCCTGGTTTGGCGAAAGGTACGGTGGAATACTACTTCCTGGGGTCATAGGGGGTGTGGGGTTTCCAGGGACCGGAGAGTGAGGGTAGTTACCGGGCCTGGGGGGCTATAAAACACAGGAAAGTGCGATGATGAAAACATCTGTATAATCCATTTCACATACATGCCTCACAAGTCTTCACATACTTAAGTTAACAAACAGCACTTTTTTCTTTGGATAGGATGTGAAAACATACCCCATTTCCTTGGCTGTAGGAGTATCCACCACCAGAGAAGTTGGTGCTCTGACCGTTGAAGGGCTCTTGCTGTAAAGGAATTAGAGAGCAATAATGATTTGAAACAGGTCCTCAAAGCCCAATATCATGCATCTTGTTTTCAAAATGTGTTGCATTCAGGGCCAGAGCTATAAAAGTGACTGGTAATTTTTCTGGCTCTGCCTTTCACACAGTGCATGCTGGGATAGGCTCCAGCCCCTCCTCAAGTAAGAATAAATGTGTATAGAAAATGGATAATGTGGCATTTATGGAGAAGGTTGCAGCAGACCTTGTAGTACTGGCCCATGGGCATGCCAGGTGGGTATTGTCCTTGGCCCTGCTGCCCTGGCATCCTCTGTCCTGGATAGTTAGGAGAAGGCAGCGGCCTGGAGGCATTCGATGTGGGGTACTGCCCCTGCTGTGGTGGGAACTGACTGTTAGGCCCGTACTGCTGGCCCCCATAGCTCGCCTGGAGAAGGAAAGGTAAAGAAAAAAAATGTAAAAGAAGAAGTAAAGCACATATTAAGTTGCTATATGACAGAGCTTTCCACTCACCTCCCCAGGATATGGCCTCTTCATCCCCTGCATGGGCATGCCTTGTCGAGGTCCTCCGGGATAGCCTTGCTGAGGCATCCTTTGGCCATGGGCGCCAAAAGGTCCCATGCCTGGGGTTCGAGCCTGGTTCATGCCCATGGGAGGCCCGCTCATATTAGGGTTGTTCATAGCTGATCCCATGCTGGCTGGATTCATGCCTCCGGGGGGGCCTCGTGGGCCTGGCTGGTTCATGAACTGGCTATTGTAAGCCTGAGTGGGGCCCATTTGGAACGATGAACACATCTGGAGGCAAAACAGAAGGTTTGAGTGTTTAATAACATTATTTTCAGTCTTAAGCAGGTGGCTGGATAATAGCTTTCTGTGTATATTTGTATTTTACAACCTATTTTGGAAAGTGGATACAGCTGTAAACATCTGTCTGCAGGTGTGTACCATACCTGCCCATACTGGTTCATATCTTTATTCTGAGTCTCCTGCAGAGCTGCCACGGTGGCTGTTGCTGTGGCTGTTGCTGTAGCAGCGGCGGCAGCGACAGCAGCCGCTGCAGCGGCGGCAGCTGGCTGTGCGAAGTCACCAGGAGGACGTGTATGGGAGGTCATCCCCATACCTCCTGGAGGGGGGTTTGGGCCTCCAGAATAACTGTAAAAAAAAAATCACAGAACACATGTTTTAATCATTATAGTAAATTTTATTGCTTTCATTTAAAAAAAAAAAGAAAAAGAAAAAAGAGTTGTATCCAGGCTCTTACCTCCCGCTGTATCCCCCAGGACCTCCAGGGTAGCCAGGTCTGCCGTACATGCCCGGCTGCATGTATGGCTGGTTGGAGCCTCCTTTTGTGGGGAACTGTTGCTGCTGAGTACTGAACTGGGGTGAGTTGAGCCCTGCTGCACTGGCAGACATACCCGATGCCATAGGGTTACCCCCAGGGTTCATGGGGTTATTGTTGTTAGCCATTGGGTTACCCAGCACCTGGATTTAACAAAGCATCATACAGAAAAATAAGTACCAATTTGAGACAAAGACAAATCTTCAGAGTGAAGATTATGTATAAGAAGTGATGTAAATACAGACTGAAGACTGTTCCTGCAAGGACGTACCTGACTCTGCGATGTATTAGTCACGCCCCACACTGTTGTAACCACAGACAATGACCCAGGGGGCTGGTTAGTGTTTTGTTGCCAGGGGACAGAGTCATAGGGAAAGGATCCATCACTGGAAAGAAGATCAAAACACAAACATGTGCCTAATGTCACTTGAAGTTTCAACTGGCTGAGGAAAGAGCCAATAGAAAGCCAACAGAGTTGCATATCCGTCCAAAAATGTGAATAATTTGGGATTTTTTTCTTGCCAAAGTGTTAGGCAATTTGAAATGTTTGGCATTCAATTTCAAAACATGTTTTCAGCCAGGATATGTGCTAATGGCTGCGGAGTGAGATGAGTAAAAAGCCCCAAATGAGCTGAAAAGGGTGCATGCCCACACACACCAGTAAAAACCCAATATGAGAAAATTATTTCTTTGAGTTGCTGAAAAATCGTTGGATATGAATCGTTAGAGTGCAGCTGGAATGTTTAGCATTACAATTTAAAACAAATAACAGGGCAATATATGAGAGTCGGTTACATATAATAAACAAGCTAAATCCTCATGGGAAGAGGCAAGTGGCCAGTGGAGTGGGAAGAAACTGCTGTTTTTGGAGAGCAGCTTGTTTTTACTCAGAGGTTAGCACTTGGAATGAACGACATGTTCAATATTTCCCCATAAAGGCACAACATTATCCCAAGCTCCTCGGCAGAAGCAAACAGGACTCTCAGCTAAATCCAGGCTTTCTTCGAGAGAGAGAGAGAGAGAGCGAGCGAGAGAGCGAGAGAGCGAGGCATGAGCACACGATGTTCTCCAAAAACATTACTTCACAGCTCTCTTCCCTGTCGGTTTGTTCCTCCACCCCAAATAACCTCATCTCCCCTCAAAGTAATTCTGGCTCTTCTCCAAACAATGGAAATCCTCTGTGTCTGAGCGTGTGAATTACATAAGCACTGAATTCATGATAATAGCTTAATAAAGACTGACCCACTATTGCACCCTGTCTCTCAAAACACTACAGTGAACCTTTAATGAACTAGTCGTTTAGAATTTGTGAGAATGCCTGATCTAAAAATACTTTTAGGGGAAAAAGCAGGGATGGCAAATTCTACCTTGAAAAAGCTCCAGGAATATAATTAGAAATGACTCATTGTTATAAATAATGTAAAATAATTAACCGCATGCATTATACTGTTAGGTCACTGTGTAATGTTTTTGATAGAAACCATATGACTGAAACTACAAAGTACAAAAAACAAATTAGGCATGCAATTAATACTACTTTTTTTGAGACACGGTTGTTATTGAGGCTGTAGGTTGTTCAAGTCCAAAAGAAAAACACTGCAAACTATGGTCAAAAAACATAAGTACCAGAAAAAAAGCCCACTGAAATTCAACACATTTATCCAAAAGTAAAGTAGTCTATTAAAAGGCTTAAGTTGACCTCTTTCAGATGACTGTCTGTGGCAGCACACTGCTGACAGATGGCACAGATAGGCTTGTATCAGCCTAAGTGACTGTAACTAGTGGTATTAAAATTAACATGTGTGTCCGATGTGCACATTCAGTGGGGAAAAACAAGGGGGAAATGGGTAGAAACAGCTATGCTAACATGCTAACCAAATGTGTTCTTAGTTGTCCTTGATGCTAATATTTTAACTTTTTATTTTTTTTAAACACACATTGTGAGATGGAAAAAAGTAACCTTGACTCATGTGACAGGAGACGTCGCTGAGACTCCTCACTGACCTGTGTGTGAGGCCGGGCTTCATGCTGTTCATGCTGGGCTGCATGGGGACTTTTCCCTGCGATTCGTTCTGCCTGCTCTTCTGGTGACGCAGCAGGAGGAGACGACCCAGCTCCTCGCACCACGACGACAGAAGGGCTGCGAGGGAAAACACACAGAAACACACACACACACACACACGTGTTAAGTCTCCCCCTCATCGCACACACACACACACACATATATGCCTGGTGTGTATTTATGGTGAATGTTTAAAGTCCTATGAGTGAATGATCACATATAAATCACATTTTATTGCTTTCAACTTAAGTTATATCACACTTTTTAAATGAATAGCTTTCACTTTTCAACAGTGCAGTACACTGAATTGCACTGCACGCTGTGTCCAGAGCCTGAAGATATTGCTACAGCCTCCAGGGGGCGGCCTAACTCAATAAACCTCCATTGATTATTTGCCTGTGTGGATTTCACAGCAGCTATAACGCTACCTGCAGTGTAAAATATAAACTGAAATCTATCTACAGCACAAAGGGACCTCCCTGTTTTTTCTGCCATAGAGAGCGAAAGGCTGAAATGGAGCGTGAGAGGCAGACAGAGACAAAGTGATTAGGGTTGCAGATATCATCTATGTAGGAAGTAAGAAACGGTGATATCTTCACTCACTTCCACTCACCACCCACTACTTTATTCTTCTCCTCACTTCCCGTGTCATCTCATATCTCTAAGGACTCATCAGACTGCGCAGCCTTCTCATCCTCTTAACGAAGAGTTGAGATATTGTTTTTTTTCTCCTTGTGCCGGTTTTATTTATTTTTTTTGTCCGATGCCAATCAACTTGTCTTTTTTTGAGTCAATCTGTGTTTTTTGGCTTGTTTAAAACACACTTCCTCTTGATTGTAGAAAGCTGTTAAGTCGAACTTCAATTTAAAAAAAGAAAGGTCGTCGCGTTCAGTACTTACTTAGATAATTTAACGTGCTATTTTAAGCCTTGTGGACCCAGATACACCAGCGTTTACTGTAGGTAGTGCTGTTAACAGGTTTGGGGCTTCGAGATGTAGAGCTTTGAAATCAACCTGAACAAATCTTGCGTTTGAGGTTTAAGCAGTTCGCAGCGAATGTCTGCCTTGCAAATTTAAACACAAATAAAAACATGGCTGTAAATGGAAAAATGAACCAATTACTGTGATATTGAAATCGAAACCTTGTTTTATATTTCGCCACCTGTACCCTGTATATCACACAATATACCACATCTGACTTTGCTTCAGCTAATAATGTATGATATTTTCAGAGTGATTCATATCTAAAGTGAAAAGTGACTATTTACAAAGACAAATGAAAAGGACAAGAGAGAGGGCATGGAAAAGAATGAAGAGAAAAAAAAAAAAAGCAGAAGAGTGGAACATTTTCTTCTAGAGGGTGGAGAGAACCAAGCCTCCTAGTTAAAGAGGAATTATTCCACCCTGCCATTACAGAGAGCTTATCTCCCCACTAAATCACCACCTCCACACTGAGGGACTGTCTCTTCAACTGGCAACCCACCATTTAGACCTAAAGATCAGCTCCAAGCGCAAGTGATGGAGCCGCTATGAGAGAGAGAGAGAGAGAAAGAGAGAGGCAGTGGAGGAAAGAGAGCTGTGGTGACTTATCATATCAGTGTGACTACGAGCCACCGAATATAACAAGCTGCCAAGGCCAGAAGTCATTCATAATAGAGCGAGGGTCTGCTCTGGGCACCGCACATATTTAGCAAGCTTAGTACAGTACATGACCTTGTTTTCACCTCGCAGTCCCCTGTGTTAAAACCCCTGCCAACACCATCACATACCCTCGACTACGCTACCTCACTGCTCCCACTTTATCTGTTTACGCTGCACATTCCTCTCAGTCATTTTATGTTGACAACTTCAGGTTCTACTCTGATGAATCTGTCTAAACTATTATCAATTAAGATGTTTCGCTGACTTCATTAACGGCGAACAAGAGGAGCAGATGCTAAGAGCTCGGATGATCCAGCCGAGCGAGGTCTCTGTCGTGTTACACCTCTCTCGTTTCTCCTCTTTTCGTCTTTACGTTTAGTCCCCATTTCATTTACACTAAAGACTACTGAAGGCTGTAACAGCTACCTGGTGGAGACAAGCCAAGGTCAACTACTTAAAGGCTCTTTATTAAAACCTTACTCACACTATATCGTCTTTGCATCAGCGGCTTCCGCAAGTCGTACAGGTCCACAAAACTTTTAACTTCATCAAATAAAACTATGCAGTAAGTGTAAGACGGTAGATGAGGTAAGAATTACATGATACAGAGTTGAATCGCTGTGAACCAAATCCTGTGAAATTCTATTCCAAGATAGATTTACAACATCATAAAATAATAACTTTGGTTCAGCAAATTCTGTAACAGGCGAGATCAAAGAGATAGCTTAGTTTGGGGGGGTGGCGGTGGGGGAATGGTGCTACTTTTTCCTCCTCACACACAGACGCTGGTGGATGTTTTTCTTAACGTCTCCGCATGCAGCTTGAATGTTAAATGGTGAGTGTAGCTTAGCTTTGCCCAAACACTGGATATCTAGAGGATCAAGTAGCACCTCTGCTAAATGTCAGTGCTATTTGATAATGTGTTGACATGCCAGTTTACAGTTGGGTGGGAAAGTAAAGCCATTGTAGCTACAGCATGTAACATTAGGCTTATCTGAAGCTTCTGGCGGTGCTGAACGGAGGCACCTTCTCCGCAATAAGGGTTTAATGTTTGTTAGTCTAATATTAACTGTTTTTTTTATTTACAAAAGGTTTTTTGATTTCTTAAGTAAAGACAAAAATGTAACACTTACATTAAATCAGAGCAACTGTCTGCCATTAGGAGCCTGTAAAGACGAATTGGTTGGCAGTTCCATGTAACGTTTGTGTCCTTTCTTTTTAAATACTGAAATTACATCATAGTTTACTTAGACATGCCATCCCTCTTTGGAGAAGTTCAAAGGTTTTTTTTCCCCCTCCCTTTAAAAGACGCTGCAACTGATCCCATTCAAATCCACTAATAGAGTTTATCTTGGCTAATCTCACCATTCTTACCTTGAAACTGCAAGCTGAGACAAAGAAAAGCTTTTATGACTGGCTAAGAGGAAAAATGATTTGAAACGGTTCCTCTAACTACATGACTAACAGTACAGTTCCTGCTCTAGGTGACTAATGTCTACAGACTAGAGTGACACTCCTCCGAAAGTTCACTCCGAAGCTGCTATGTTGTGTTGACTTGTTTTCACTGGACTCTGTAATGGGCCTTGACCTCTATGCTGTCTACTACCAGGAGAAAGAGAGTGAGCAAACGTACAGTAAGCTGATTTTTCAGGAACCTCTCCGGAAGCCTCTCTGAGCAGCTCGATTTCTTAGAAGCCGCGGCTTTTAATTGAGTAAAGCCCAGAGACATCTGGGCCCTCCTCATCCAGGCTGTATTTAATGCTGTATGGCTGACTGATAGCAGTAGCCCCGGCTCAATCTCACCTCACCTCAGCCCCTCTGGGAGCAGCAGGGAGGGAGAGTAAGCCCTGGTAACAGGCTGCAAGGCCCATTAACTAATGACAGAGTGTGTGTACAAGTCCTCTTTTACAAGGAAACCCCAATGCTAATTACTATGAACTCTGACAGTGCCGTGTGTGTGCAAGCATCTGTGTGTGTCTGTGTGTGGTAAAAGCCTTCTGCTGCCGAGCATATCACTTGCCAGTTAAATCATGACAGATTGCCAACTATCTGATTCCAGGACACTTTAAATGTGTGCACCCCAGCTTAATTCAGTTAGCTGCACGATGCTGACCTCACTTTGTTGATAAACACCTGACACATTTTAAAGGTGCAGCGTGTAAAATTTAGTGGCATCCGGCAGAACAGACTTGGAAGAAATGGAATATAAAATTCATAAGTATGTTTTAATTAGTGTATAATCACCTGAAAATAAGAATCATTGTGTTTTTGTTACCTTAGAACAAGACCTTTATATCTACATAGGGAGCGGGTCCTCTTCCATGGAGGCTGCCATGTTGCACTGCCTTGTTTCTACAGTAGCCCAGAACGGACAAATCAAACTCTAGCTTTTTGCTGTTTTTGCCAGTTTCGTGGCCACTGTAGGTTCTCCTACACGCTTGGAAGGGAAGGGTGAGGGTAGGGTTAATCAGTCGGTTGCAATCTGGAACCTCACCGCTAGATGCCACTAAATTCTACACGCTGCTCCTTTAAATGTGGATCCCTAAATCTGCCACATGTAGAGTACATTAGGTTGGGGAAAGTGACTGAGAGTCCCTTGCCCCTCTGTGAATAACTGCGGTGCCCTTTAGCAAGGCACTTAACACTCAGATTGCTGTTGCCGTGGACAGTTCCCAGGTGTGAATCACTGAACACAATATGCAATGTGACTACACAGAATGGTTTAGTTTTACCCAGCAATTGCCCATACAGTAGACAAAATAAAACATGAGCTCAAATGGTCTAATTTTGTGCCAGTGCATGTCAAATGCCGGTGATGAAGCGAACTTACAGCCACTGACATGGCAATTTCCCTGGATGCAAACAGATTTTACTCTCCCCTGCACTCAATCAGTAATTTCGTAGCTCAGACATCCTCTGTGCTGAAAGGGCAGCAGAGCTCACCAGAATGGAGCACAGAGCAATTTTAGGATAAAAAGAAAAACAGCTCAGCCATGTCTTAGTGTAAATGTTGGAAATTCCAGGCTATCTACCACTGACTAACTAAATGTGACATTTTAATCGCTTAAATATGACAAATTGTAGGAAATGTGGGTATATGCTACTGTATTCATAACTTAAATATGGATTTATTATTTACTTTTATAAGCAATGTCAAACAGGACAGGTGCCATCCAATTTTTTTTTTTATCAATAGCAGAATAGCATTACTCTAGCACATGTTTTACCAAACCCTTGTACTGCTACTATGGAATTTTACAAAAACAATTGCATGTGTCTGTTTCTGCAATTCAAACAGGAAAAATGAGACGCTCCACTGTGGACTGTGAAGAATCACCCTCGCTGACACCTTTCTGCATGAGGCCTTCATCAGATTGCTCCTGAATTTGTTTGGGGAATCAAACACATTGCAGAACCAAAGTAAAAATCAGCGCGAGAGAAGTGTACATGTTTCCATTTACAGCAGACTGCACTACCATATCATGATATTGATATGGTTTCACTGGTATAATGTATTACTGATACGGTATCATGTAGCAGCTATAGGCTTAGCTCTTGTGTTACATTATGAAATCCCATTTTTAAAAAAGGAGACATTACATGTGACTGTTGCACTCTCACGTGTTCGAATGATAATACAAAGCAAGGACTGGCTGCAATGAATGGGGCTGAAGAGGTCTTGCAAAACAGAATGGAAAGATATTTCTTGTAACTGCTGAACAGAGTTAATTTCATTAAGGAAAACCATGACTAAATATGTTCATCAATGACCTCTTTTTCCATGACTAAGACGAGATGTTGATAAGACGGCACCGACGTCATGAAACACTGACTGTGACTATATCAACATGCAATAAACTGTTTTTTTCTAAATTACAATCCAAATGTCATTCTTGTCCATTGGCTGACATGTGCAGCAATTCTGTTTCCATATCAGAACTATGGCAGCACAATGAACACAGTGAGGAATACATCAACTATTTTACAGAAAGCAAGTTAATGTAAGTTTGTCATGTACTTTGGGCAACTAAAAAAATTGGTTTCAAAACGTTTTATTGTCTGTACAGCTCTCATTGTTTTATGATAGTTTTATAGTTTTTTAAGAGAGTATTGGGCCCCAGTTGTTGAATCGTATTGGTTCAAAATAAGTACGCAAATCAAAACATGTTTTAAGTCTGGATGTATTACTTGAATTGAATCTATCAGACCAGATATTTTCTGCAAAGCTGCACTCTTTGTTTTTCATCAGATAATGATAAGATAAAATCTTATGTGAAATAAGTTTGACAAATGACAAAAAATGACAAAAAAATATTGGTTTCCGTTCAACAAGACCGACTGAAATGTTGAATATAATCTAATGGCTAAAAGAGACTAAAATGTCAACAGTCTTCAATAGTTAAGGTTTTCTTTGACTAAGATAAGACTAAAATGCCCAGACTTTTGGTCAACTAAAACATGACATAAAAACAGGATAAAGTCAACTAAATGTGAGAAAAACTAATAAGGACAGTTGACACAGAACTAAGACTAAATAAAAAAAAAATAGCTGACAAAATTTACACTACTGCTGAACTACTATATTCAGTGTGACTCTGGGATGTCACTGTTCATGCTCCTCTTCCTTTGATACTGACAGTAGTAACTGCAAAATATACACTTGGGGGTTTGGTTATGAAACTGAGTAGGTTGGTTTTCACTGAAGCTTGTCAAGAAGTTTTTTTGTCGTATTCAGAGTATGATGTTAAGTGTACGAGAGTCTAAACACATTTGATAAATCCCTACTCTCATACTGTACATCCTCACATCACCTTTGGTCAGGAAATGACCAAAAATCTTGTCTGTAAAGCCAAATTCTTATCACCAGTACATCAGTGTTTGCACTTCTTCCTTTACTTTATAAACAGTATTTTACTCCACAAGCCACACTGGTCCCACCGGGCTTTGATAGAGACATGTAATACTGTGCATGCAGCTCTACTGTAGTTCTGTCGATAAACAACACAGACAAAAGAGGAAATGCTACATGAAAAATTACACTTTCTGAGCATGAACACTGCAGCACTAGACATAGAAGCCTTCTGAGACAATGTGTGGGATGATTCATAAAAAAAAAGAAGCAATTTATAAAAAGATATAAGCGGTAGGTCTGTACAACACTGGCAGGTAGGTCTGTGCTGTGTGGGTACAAAATATTATGCAAATGACGAATATGGAGGGGATAGTAAAATCCTGTGAAATAAAAAAAGTCATGCTTTTTGCAGAAGTGTAATGGAAGCCATTTAAGCAGTCAATGATATCCCCCATCCTGCCCCCTCTCTGCTCAGCCAACTTCTTCTAAGTGAAGAGCATATCAAATGGGCTTTAGTCTCAACAGCTTGAAGGCAGAACAACTCAAACATGCCCTGCAGAGACAGCTCTGTCAGAAATCACACTGAACCAAAACCAGGCCTAAAATATAACTAACTACTTACACATATCAGAATATTGCAAATCTAAAATGGTTTTAATACTACTTTTTTTTTTTAATCTGCTTTTAATTTTTTATAATTGTTTTGTTTATTTTTGCATTGGTAAAACAATGCAGTTTTTTTTTCTACATGGCTGGTTTGACAGATTTTCATTCGAAGCCTCTGGCTAATACACCAGACATGAGCGGACAGAGGGGGGGGAGAGGATGGATGGAAGGATGCTAGACAGCGGACAGGTGGAGATGGAGGGAGTGGGCAGATCCCCTCCTCCCCGGGATGTGTGTGTGGGGTTCACAAGCCAAGAGATGCTGCAGCCCAGAAGAGAGGGTAGCTCTACCTGAGTCACTCTGACATCTCCTGCAGGTGCTGGTTTCTGTGGGGTTCAAATTACACATTTTTAAACGGGGCAGAGTTATCAGAATCAGCATGAACACCAAACATAATGCAGTATGACGGCTGGATCTGACTTAAAAAAAGTGCGAAATGTCGAAGCTCGGGTGGGAAATGTGGGGTCTCCTTGTTGCATGTGGCCAAAAACAAATATTATATAGGACACTTTAGTCTATTGCAGTCTGAATTTATTGTGGGACATGTCTAATCGAACTGAGCTTGACTGAGACTCGCTGCTATGATGAACATCTCTTGGCATGGTATTTATAGAAGCTTTTAACGGGTCATTCTTATGAATCAAATACTCTAATGTGTGTGTTATACAAGCAGTCAGAGGGACATCACTAAAAAAGGACGAGCACTAGGACACAAAGGTCATTTGTACAGTATATTATTTATCCATTTAGTTAAAATCTAAAAAATGTGGCGTACACTATTCCCTGCATGGTGTCTTTACATTAAGGCTGTAACTAACATTTATATTCATTATTGATTAATCTGATAAATCATCAAATGTTTGGCATTTTTGCTTGAAAATAACCTTCATTAAATAAATAAATAGCTGCACAGTAATTTCCTTTCGATCGACTTATCTTTGCAGCTCTACGTCATGTAGGTATTTTTTGCATCCTGTGACGCCAGCGCAGCGAGTGACATAACAGACCACATCAGTTAAACAGTTGGCTTTGGGTACATCTGTTATGACAGGGGTTATGGCATTGACCTATGGGTTTGACCTGCATCCTGGCTGCGATATGAAATTCAGGTGGCTGATATATCTGCGTCAGATGCCGTGCGAGTCAGCGCTTACTGGATACAGACGTAAGCCCCGGCGTCACGACCTTCCACATCTGTACCAGAGAACTGTTGCGACACTCACGATGCCAGATAACATGACTAATAATCTTTCATTTGTGACGAAACCGACTTTACTCAAAGGCACGTAAAAGTTAACAGGGAAGTAACTGTACATATCTGCGCACAGGTACGTACACACAAGCATATGTACAAAAGAAAAAGAAAAAAGAAAAAAGTGAAGTAAATATGGAAACTGAGGTCTGTGTTAGTGAGTAAACAAACACAGTCAGTGTCTGGGTTTTGTGAAGATATGCTTATACGGTAAAGCGCCTCGCACGGCTAGAAAGAACATCAGAGAACAGCAAGCTGTGAATGAATTGCTCTTATCAGCCACGCGCAGCTCCCCACCACTGGAGGGGAACTAGTAAATATCACATGCCTAATTATAACCAGACACGCTACTTGTCTCAACTTCCACAATATGTCTTTCATCTCACACTGTTGTTCCTTCAATGAAATCATTAGGGTGAGAAACACAATCAAGAATTCTGAGATTTCCTGGGGCTGCTGTTTCATAATATAAGACTGTGATTAAAAAGTAATGCAATTCCAGCTGTGGCTCTATTACAGGTGAATTAGTTAAAGAAGAACTCATTGATGAGCGGCCATGAGAAGACGTCAAAACACCTTGACTTAAGAGCTGAGGAGATATGAAAGCTATTAACAAGACTGAGGAATCTTATTAGTATTTCTTGGAACACATCCTACAACTCTACTGTATCGCCCGAGGCGCTGAGAACTTCACCCTCGCTGCTATCAATACTTCACATCAGTTTGTCCTACCAGAAATTCCTCTCTGAATTCTCCAGCAACAAATAAAACACAACTTCAGTTGGCCACTTGCTTTCAGTGGGAGAAGGAAGGGATGGGAAGCATGGCAATGATTCACAGAAAAAAGCAGAAACAAATTGCAAAAACTGATGTGGGCCCCCCCTTGCATACACCCACCCACCCACCCACCCACATACACACACACACACACACACACACACACACACACACAGAGTTCAAAGTCAAATGTCATGAATGAGTCACTAAACAGCCTGATGGGAAGTACTCAAGAGTGCAGTCACAGGAGGTCACCGAAGTATAGAGTAAAACGATACAAACAAAGCGTTGGAGCCAGAGAGGAAGGAGGAAGGCCAGAGCGGCTGCATGTGGCCGTGAGGTTGAGGATGCAGACAGTTTCAGCAGTTTACACTCTGCTCAGGCTAACAGGAAGTGCTGCAGCTTCCCCCACAGCTAGCTGGAAGTCGCATTATATTGTGGTGTTTTCTACATGTCGATGGAAGATTGTGTTATTGTTTTATAGCTGTCGGTTTTAAGGTTAGATCGAACGAGCCTGCAGCAGCATCGCATCACTTTTATTGCCTGACTGGCCTTTATTCGTTCAAGTGAGGGAAGTGTTGTTTCCCTTTATGAGACGCACCTTTGACAATAAGAAGATAATTCCTATTAGCTTGCTGAAACACATGCTTAAACACCACTAAAGGCTGAAAAAAAGCAGGCCTTTGCTGCACTGATCTTGCTGCTTTGTCCTTCCATGACTACACTCCCCCCCCCCTCCTTCTTCTCCCCCTCCTCCTCCTCTCCTAATGAGTGGACAGGCAGACAGGCTCTGGCTCCAAGCACAGGTCATCAACTTAAAAAAAGAATCCACAGTGGAAAAGTGGGTCATCTTCTCCAGACATAGAAACACATACACTTGCACCCTTCACACCAACATGGATACATGCTCCTTTAGGTGCCATAAAGTGGGATAAGTTGTTGAACGTCCAGTATGATGCTGCTTTGCCACCTGCACTTATGTAATATTATTCTTCACATCAACAAGCAAGATGGAACTAATTGTGTCATTAAGATAAAAAAAAAGAATAAGCTACACATATGCTTGGTCTTTTATCTTTGTGAGTACTAACTAATTATTTCACAATCAAATCTGACTTCCCTAACCCGAAACATAACCAATTCCTCAAAATTTAACCCCAAAGTAAACTCTCTTAATGCTCAGCCTTCGTACAAAACATAAAGACCGACACATAACCACAACTTCACTTGTAACCCTGACCCACGAAGCCCAGAAATAGTTCAAAAACATATGCTTGTGCACTGTGCACGCAGACACAAACCCACACAGAGTGACCCTTTGACAGAACAGCATGTAGGTCAACCTGTGGTCAGCTGATCCGTTCTGATCCTGTCTTGTGTGAGTGGCCAGTGCTTTGGACTACAGTCACACTAGCACACTAAACACGGCAGAAGTCTGTATTATTTGTGGCCTAATTTGCAGTTTAAAACAGACACAACAATGTCAAAGCACAATTGCAATTAATGCTTCTAACTAACACGAAAATAACGCTGCTCCGATTACTGCAATTCAGATGGCCTCTATTAACCCCTGATCCTGCCCCATAACTGCGTATACACACAATAATATACTAGATGGTGTAGTGCAGAGATACACACATGGACAGCCAGTAAAGACACACACACACACACCCACACTTACCCTGAGCCAAGCAAAGTCCCTGCACATCTCATCTCATTCCCTTCATAGCGCAGCGAAAAGACTCAAGTGTCACAAATGCTCCTGTTCCCGCAGAGGCCAGTGGAAACTCTCAAAGCTTTTGCTGCTTCCAAAGCCTTCTGCTTGCACCTTATCACTGTCACTCTCTGCACATATCCCTTACTCTGCTCACCCTTTCTTCCCTTACTTCCTCTCCCCTCTTCTGTCTTCCTCTCTCTTTCTCTTTTGCTCACTCTCTTTCTCCTCCCCTGCTCTCTGATCTGTCTTTTTCCCTTGTCCGGCGTCTGCACAATGCACATCAATTATTCAGAGGCAGTCTCCCGGTTACTTCTGGCTTATCCAATCAGAGCAGGGCTCTGCACTAATGGGCTCTTGCTGTACCTGCTACCGGCTCCAACACACTCTCGAGACAGCGGGGGAGGGGGGAAGCAAGGAGGAGGGGGGGGGGGGGGGGGGGGAGAATAGACAGAGGGAGCAGAAGAGACAGAAGGAGGAGGGAGGATGAGAAGGAGAGATAAAGACAGCGAGCCGACGCAGACAAACAGGAGTAGAGATAGAGGAGGCAAGATATTCCAGTGCTTCTCACCTCTGTCGTGAGGTGCTGTTATTAATGTGCCTCGCCTGTCTAGCGCTCCATTGCCCTGTTTCTCTAAGCTGCCATCACACACTTAGACAGTGCACACAGAAATGCACACGTACATAATCTGGCAATGCGACTGCCATTCGTCAAGAAGAGAGAAAAAAAAAAAAAAAACTCAAACTCAGATTGCAAACTTGCAGAAATGGGTGGAGCTTAATATGCTAGGCAGGCTGGCTGGAAGCCAATGCACGAAAGAGGAAGTGGGGAGCGAAGAAAGTACAAGATGTAAAGATCAGTCTATTCAATGACAGACAACTATTAAGTCATCAGCCTTATCACAGAAGCTGATTGGGCAATCTAACCTGACAACGTCACCCTGTCTTCATCAGGGGCCACTTTGTAAATCCAACTAACAAGACACATCAGAGACTAGCAGAAGAATATCTGAGCGCAGCTGAATCAAAGGGGAAGCAGGTCGAGGGTGAATCTGAGTTTATCCTCTAATCGCCTGCCCCTAACATAACCCCCCCCCCCCCCCCCCCCAAAAAAAAGCAATGTGGGTGAATGAACAGGAAAGACCTAACCTGCCATTGTTGTCACCCCTTACCTAAACGTTGAGATGTGCTGTGGAGCCGAAGAGGGGGAAAGCCCACTGGCCTTGTGACAGCAAAGGGAAGTTGTCTTTTGTGCGGCTTTTGTGTGACAGACACACTCAGTCATCAACAGTTTCACAAATATCCCACGCAGAAATGAAACGCTCACAACGGAGGCATTGTTGGGACAGAAATATAACTTGAAAAGGGTGTGTCGCAAACCCCCTGGGGGGGATGATGGGTGAGGGGAGATGGTGATGGTTGAGTCCTGAGGTGTGGGTGCCGGATCAGTCAACCCTAAACAAAAGGAGGATTTAAATAATTTGCTCATCCGGTTTTTGACAAGAACAAAGTCTTCTGTGTTTGGAGTACAACTGCAACACCGGTTCAGCTGGGATATTATCAAAATGAATTTACTTGCAACTGTGTAAACCGAACCAATTAAGAAGCGAGTGATAGAGGACCCAATCAGCCAGAGGCTGGAGATGCAGCTACCCTAATAAGTATTTCCCCATGAGCTTTATTTCTATAAATTTAATAGTGAAGTTCTGAAGGTAGTTTTGTGTTGCAAAGGGATTTCATCATCTAAGGCGAACCACTGGAGAGTGTCAGAGGAGAGGCCCGTCTGCTAAAAATAAACTCTGTTTCCTGTTAATAATTCAGTGTGCTGCTCTTACTCAGCAGTAATTAAATATAAAAGTCTGTAAGGTTGATTGGGTCAGTAACAAAGGATGCCTACACCTTCCTCTGGTTCTACACACACAGCTCAAAGATGGAAAGAAAGACAGGGTGAGAAAATCAATCAAGTAAAAGTAAATTGAGACAGATAAGTGGAAGACATGTCAGATTGTTGTAGGCCGAAGGGGGAGAGAGAGAGAGAGAGAGTGTAGGTGTGTGTGTGTACTTACAGGCACTCACACTGTGTGCATTGAGTCTACATAGAGTCTTATGGGAGCACTTACTTACAGTTGTTCATTGTCTTCCACTTTTTTGCTGAATTATGGGAGTTATGGGATGATGAACTGCTTTGTGTGTGTGTGTGTTTGTGTGAATGTGTTTTTCACTCATGGGGTGAGTGTTACAGCCACACCCTGGAAGTTTTCTGTCATTGTTGACACAGCAGAGCGGTTGTTTTCCTGATCGCCCTGTGAGTACGCTCTGTTGATTGACCGAACACTGACAATTCTGCAGTTCTCCTGGGACTATTTTTATTATGTCAGGCGTGCGGTGGTGTGGGGATTTACCAACCATCCAGAGCAAAGCTTTCCATCATATTTTCCCTTTAAAAAAAAAAATAAAAAAAATCATTTTACCTTCACTACTAGAGTTCAAACTTCTGTGTGAATTCTAGCTGTCAGCTGTGAACATGCGATGCCAATATAAACGACTGAATCATTATTCCTTTGAGCAACACGGAGGAACAACAAGCAGCAACCTGCGTCTGACTTAAACATTAAAGCAGGTCTCTAAGAACATAGCTATCATTCCAGGAGCAGCTACCTTTAATCCACAGCGTGTCAAGTCACGTCGTAAAACATAACACACGTTCAAAACAATCTGAGTCACGCTTTCATCTAATTAAAACTGTGCAGGAGGGGATATTGTCAATGAGAAGACAGAGAATGAACGGCAACTGACAATCTGAGAATTTAAGAAAAAAAAAAGATAACATCTCATAATTATACATTTTAGGGTTTATTATTGGAGCTTATGCTTCAGAAAGAAAGAGGACAAAGTGCTGTGAGCTTGGTGACAGAGTGTGGCACATTCACTGAGGAAGGAAACAGTAAAACCCTGGATAGATTATGTAGTTAATCTGATTTGTGGTCTGCTGAACTTCACAGTCGACCAACAGCTCACAGTCCATTAGGGTCGTGTGTGTTTGTAGGGCAACAGCACACCTATTATCTAATGAACCTCTCAGCAGGACATCTGCTCGTAGCTGACTCCACATTACTACTAAGTAAAACATAAAGCACTCGAAGGACAGTTTTTAAACAAGAGTGTGAATTTTAAAATTTAGCATTTGCAAAAAAAAAAAAGAAAAAGCAGTGTTCAATAAGTACGACTACACAATAACTGAACTTTGAGGGTGTCAACTAAATGTAACATTGTGAGCTGCTAGCATGCTAACAGCGGTAAAGCCGTGCATTCTCCTCGCTGGTACTGAGAGGTAACAGCGCTAATGCTAGCTCACCTACCAGCAGATAAGTCTCTTCACTGGCTGATTCCAGATTAGAGCAACACACTAATCCCCCCCAGACCACACTGCAGGGTCACAATCTCCAGACAGCTCATCAGCAGCGGCCTGCTGTTGCTGAAAATCGCTCCACTTCACTCGAAAGGTCTCACACGGCAGCAGTTCATACATTAATACGGGCGCGCAAGTTTGGGCATTTACGGTATTGGTTCATAGGCTCACATGCAAAAAGAAAATTACGAACACAAACCTTAACTACAACTGTAAGGTGGAAAATGTTCTTTTCTTTCTCTGGAGATATGAAAGTGCCAAAACTATCAAACAAATCACTGGTTAGTAATTACTAGATGACTTACAGGAAGTATTTTACTACTTTTAGCAGTCATTACTTTCTAGTAAAGTGTCTGCCTGATCACATGGTATTTGCATGCACTCTGCAGCAATGAGAGGATTTTGTGGTTGTATTATACGCACGTCAGCTTAATTTTGCAACAACCCAAGTTGTCAAATTGCAAAAAAGTGGGTAGCAATAATTGCTTTTCCCTCTTTAATTATTTCCTTAATTATTTCCTCTTTAACTGATGCTCTGAAAGAAAGCGTCAGTGTGATTGATCTGCAGTCTTCACAGTCTGGCTCTTCCCCTGAGGAGCCCACAGAGAGCTTCCCAGACTCCTCGGCCATCGTCTGGGCTCTCAGGTGTCAGATTTGCGGACCTCTGTCGCCATGCAGGCTATCAGATGATTGTGCTGGGGCTGCACATTTAGACACACATTCATGTATGCATACATACACACACACACACAGTAAAAACACACAAATATGACCATACAGCAGTAAAAGCTGCATGCTTCTCTGCATTTTTGTTAATGCGTTTGTATGAGCGCATGCATGTTCCAGTGTGCATCACATCTCCTCTGTCGCCCTCCCGTCTGCTTTCTCAGACAGACGTCCTTGTAAGGGAGGTAAGATGGATGCGCAGTGAGTCAGATCTGCCCTGAGTCACATCTGCCTCCCACCCCAACAGCCTGCCTGCCTCGTTTAGATGACTGGCTGCATCATATCTCCCATCCACCCCCCCACCCCCCACCCGCATAATTACACTACAGTTCCCATTTGTCCGCCGTGCATAAACAGCCCTTCCTGAAACCCAGTGCTGTCTTCTATTAGATCCCAGAACCATCAGCAGGCCTGAAGATGATTCTGACTGTCAGTCGGGCCCAGACAGCCAGCCAGTCCGAGCCATGCCTGGACAACAATCACATTATCCCAACACAGGAACACAGACAGAGAGAGAAATACGGCAATCAATATTGTACACTGACGTCTGTCTGCCCACTTAAGTTCCTCCCAACAAGACGCTTCCCACCACAACTGAAAGAGGATATTCAGCTTGAACAAATGTCCATATCATATCATGGGGCCATGTGAGCAAGAAAAAATAGAAACTGATATATTCAGCCCATGTGCATCTGCATATTCCATTGCAACACATTGCAGTTTGTATGACGAATTATGGAGTAAGATTTCAGAGTGTTACTGTCAGTGTTGTCACTGCAGTTCCTGTTATGAAAGAGCAACATGTTCGCCTTGTCGGCAAAACAAAGAAATCAGACAGTTTAAAGCTGGAGTGCGGGACTTTTGTCTCCCCCTTCTGGCAGTGAGACTAATTACAAAACACTGTCAACACGTGCTTACGTCATGGCTCTACCGCAGCCCACTCCGTCGCTACTGTTGTGGCTATAAAACGGTGAATAAAATGTATTGAGTGTCACAATCCCCGCGAAATGATTCATTTCACTATCAGAATTTGATCCGTTCGGCCCGATAATATTTGGGAAGTCTAGAAGAGCTGCACGTTTAAATTATTTTATCCCCATTCAAGTTAGCTGACGGCTAACCAGATGTTAGCCACTTGACCAGCGGAAGTCTCTAGTACACGTTCTGTTTCTAGCTGAATTCATTCATCCGGCCAGTGTGAGAATGTTGAACCCGACACCGGATTAAAAACTCTGGTATACTATAAAATACAGAGATTTATCTGGCGGTCATAGGCTTAATCAGCATTGTGTGAACTCGTTTGGCAAGGGCTTGAGTGTAACAGACGTTCATTTATATGTAAAAGTTCCGCACTGCAGGTTTAATCAAAATATTCGACTGTCACCGCTGCCACTTATGTAACTGCTGAACAAAGGTTTATCTGTGTTCTGACTGACTCTCTACAGTTTTGTCAGGTCTCTGTCAGGCAGTGAGTGGTCCAACACACATCAGCGACACCTCTTCAGCCATCCATCTCTTTCTCTCCCTCCCCCCCCCCTCCCGCCTCTGCACATTTCACTTTGACAGATGTACAAGAACGGGCCGCTCCTGCACGAGCAGGAGGCGGGGATGGGAGGTATGGATCGTGGGAAATTGGATTTGATAGGTAAATGTCTGAGGATAGCATTACTGCTCACTCCTTCTCCTCTCTCTAGTTGCATGTGCGTGCGTGTACAGACTGCACGTATGAGTGTGAGTGTGGGTTTTGTGTGGAAAGACTGTTGAGTAGACGGTTTTTGTGAGGTTACCACAGCTCATCTCAATAGCACATTAATGTTTAATGGGGACTAAAAATATCCGACATTATGATGCTCTATGGGCTTTTTGCGTAATGTCTGTGGTCGCAGTCATTTGTAGAAATCAAAAATTTCCAAACCATAGATTCATATTAACTTAACAGACATGTTTTCATTTTTAAGTATTGAAAGAAAGAAAAACAATCATTTGTAAATTAAGCTGTCTGATGGTATAATAATGACATGCCCTGTGTCTTGCCAATAAAACATCCAAATATACCTTATAAAGTGCTGAAAACATGTGCAGCTACATTGTGCATTCATAGCTCAACCACAGTAATGAAATGGATCAGGACTACAAGCCATACAATGATTTGTTTTACTTGTAAACACAACAATGCGCCATCTAACGTCCACTGTCTGGCAAGTCAACAGCAGTAAATGAGATGATGTATGAGCATGTTATCTGCTGGTGTTTTAGGAAAGCGGTGGGTCTTACCTGCTGATTTGGGAGTGAATTTGTCCCTGTTGGCCGCACAGACAGCCAGCAACCTGTAGCCCAGGTCCAAGTCAAACCCCTGTTGAGCAGCGACGCGACTCACCACCTGGGGGAAAGAGCAATGGATGATGAGTATAATGCTAATAAGATCAGCATTATGTGATGTGTTGTTCTTTGATAGTTACATCATTTTAATTGCATCGTTAAAAGCAGCAGCTTAAAGCAGATGTAGCAAATTCTGTATTCTATCTATCTATCTATCTATCTATCCATCCATCCATCCATATAAACTGCTGTAAAGGCATCGTAATCCTTTCACTTACTTAATAGTGTTAATATTCTGAGCTAGTCTGTCATTGAAACTTCACTTATCTTCAGACAGACACTTAATATCAACACTCTCACTCACACAGACACAGTGAGATTAATGTGGAGTCTGGAGTCTGGATTGCTCCAGTGATCCACGGTCAGGACAAGTCTGATGACTGCATCGACCTCCAAGAGAGGTGAGGAAGCCAAACCACAGTCGCTTTGCAGAACGAGCAGAGTCTTTGAAAGGTTATCCTCAAACAAGACTGCTCTGGCCCCAAAGTGAACAGAGTTTGTCTCCCAACTAAAGGTTGCTGGGTCAATTACCCAAACAGGCCCTGGAAAATGTGGAAATAATAGGTACTGGGATGTCTCTCCCTGGTGTTGATGTGAGCTTGTGTTCAGCCAAACTGTGTGAGTGTATCGGAGGGCAGTGTAGAAAAAGACTAGAATGTAAAGCCTCCCCTAGGTTAAAAAAGGTTCAAAATCCTGTTTTTCCCTCCAATTTTGAGAAGGACCAGTCTCCAGCTGTAAGACTTTAATAATCCTTTTGTGTTAATGACTTCAAAAAGGAGGTTGTGCCTTTATGGGACATGAAGCAGAAGCCTCCCGGACTCTAATATAAAGTTAAAGGGGATGCTGAGTAACGTTAAACAGGACTCAGGAGACAAGGCTAAATCATTATTAAAAGGGAAACCTCTCTGCTTTTATCTGCTAACAGATGACAACTCCTCTGTTCCCTCTGACCTCGAAACACACATTACCATTAACAAGGTCAGCTGGGGGTGCTTCTTAGAGAGCCGACGTAACAGCTAGCAGTGATCATAAAGTGCCTTTGTCGCTGGCTGTATGGCTGCTTGAGCACTGAAAGACAAACTACGCAGGTTATGTTTTTAAAAAAATTATTTGACTGTTTTAATCAAGATAGTTTGAGTTAATCAGGTTACATTCATTTGAAGCTGTATAGAAGACATGAGGACATCGTCACAGGGGATGAGGTAACTTCACAATCTATTCGATCCCGACCATCTGATGTGAACGATGGCGACTCTCGCGGTTGGCCGAATCATGTTGTTGTCAATCGTTTAATTTCCTGCGTGACCGTGTCTGCCCTACAGTTTGTACAAGGCAGGCGGCCAGCTACAGAGGCTAGCATAGATTCAACACGGATTTAACAGTGTTTCACCTCATAAGCCTTTTTCAGCTTAATCTCCCTCTGAGGATGTACATCCAACCCCATATTCCTGTCAACATGAAAAAAGCACGAGTGCTGCAAGAGGGGATGGAAGGTTACTGGGCCATTCAAAAAAAAAAAAAAAAAAACCCAAAAAAAACCCAGCTATGTCGTTTATTTCTACTTGTTGTATATGAGAAACAGCTCCTTGTGAACTACGTGGGTGACAATAGAAGACTGTGAGACTAGTGGCAGGAATAACACAGTCGTCTACGTGCTTTGACATTACCCACGCTCTCGCTATATGCGTGAAGAGAAAAAGCAGACAGACAGAGCTATCAGAACAGCACTGACAGCTCAGTTATGTCATCTTTTATTGGCTCTGGAGCTGATGTTCCACCGGGGAATGGAGGATGACCTCCACATGTACGACACGCCAGAGGGAACAAGCGTCTCCGCATGAGGCGGTTTCATTCAGCTATGACAACTCTCATGGGCTGTGATTAAAAAAAAAAAGAGATGCACAGTCATCTTTCTATGTCAGTTCAGCGCATAGATACTTCACATAACCAGAGAGGAACGTCATGAAGGAGGAATCCTTGAAAGAATGCATGGACTTGTTGAGCGCTGTAATTCTCCTGATAAGAAGCAGTTTGCTCTCCGAGTCTGATGAAACAATTTAGCTGATGGAAACAGCCCCATGCTGAGCGGGATCTCAGTGGTGGGCTCCATTGTATGGCTCTTTATCAGCCGTTAAGAGGCTTTTATTGTGATTTACACGTTAATGAGCATTTATCTGTTTGCTCACGCTACCACTTCTGCTGGGAACAATGTTAACTTCAGCGTTTCAAAGACTGATTGTAGCGATAAAAACTTTCAATTCTCTGCTCTAAAACCTCTTCCACACAAGCGACTTGTGCATGTATGTATAAGTATTGTGTGTGTGTGTTTTCTCACACACCTTATGCAGATCAGCAGGCCGGCTCTCTGGCCTCGTGCCCAGATCGATGAGTGGTAGCTGGTGAACTAAGAGGGGATAGCCAATACCCACAGTACTATTCAAGCTTCTTTTTCAGTGTGTGTGTTTGGCAAGCACAAAGTGGAGAGGAGCAGTGGGTGACAAAGACTTTGGCATGGCATGAGTATCCGCACTTTGTTCTCCTGTTTGTCTAGATTCACTCGCAGTATCACAAAAGTAGGTTAAAAGCCTCAGAAGTGGACACATCATCCCATTTTCTTTCCAAAATCTAATTACTGTTTTGCTCACACCTCCTAAAAAGTACCTGAAAAACCCAGTGAAAACCATAATTAGTGTTTGCGTACCGTCAGACATCCCATGAGGCTTTGCTCAAAAGGTCGCTGGAAGGCCCGGGGATCTCCACACCAGTCTAGCAGCTCTGTAGCTGCTGAGTGGAAGTTGGCCGGGTTCTGTAAGTGCTGTGCAAACACAGAGAAAGCAGACTGCCATTAGAAACAATGGGAAATAATGGGCGTTATTTTTTTTCACATTAAGTACAAATTGGAAAAACACTGAAACCAAATAGTTCTCTAGCCTTGCGCTCTCCCTCCAAACTCGCTTGATTTAATGTCTTGTGTTTCTGCGCAACCCTGTGAGGACCTTGACTCCTTCCAATGCACGCCCACTCAGGGCTCTGTTGCATTGTGGGAAGAAGATCACACCCATATCAACAATGATGCCAGTGTTTCTTGTTAATCTCTCTTGGCAACACCCAGCCCTCACCCTCATGACCCACACAGCAACCAAATCTTTCCCTCCAATCCTCCTCCGCTCTCTTCCCCTCATTCATTGCCTGTTTTCAGAGTGTAACAGAGCCTCAGCACCAGAAGTCCACTGGCTGGCTTGGCTGTGCACAAAGAAAACAACCTTGGTCCTGGCAGCTATGTGTGCAGACTCAATACGCGCCGTTGGTGTGTTGTCTAATCTCTTTCAGTCTCTGTCTGTCTCTCTTGCTTGTTCACTGAGGCCTGAAACAGTTGAGTCTTTTCTTCCCAGTGTCTGAAGGCTACTCAGGCTGGCAGGACACAATAAGCGGTTTTAAAATTGGGCTCCCTTTCTTCACGGCTCAGGAGGTTAATAGCTCTGAAATGGCGCAGAGCTGCAGTGTGTTCAGTCGGCAAGATTGAGCCCACTTGAAAGCATTTATTATTCTCATCTGGAGCTGAAGCGCCTTGTTTTGTGTGTTCTTCCAGAGAAGGTAGAACTATTGTCTTTAGGGGGCAGCAGAGGTGAGCGTTTCTGAAAGGGCAGCTTTTCTGGCGGCGAGTGACAAAAGGGCTCTTCGGTGGAAAGCGCAGCCTAACCTATCGAGCCCGGTACCCGCCCACAGAGAAAATCTGTGCGAGCTTCCAATGATATCATGAGCTTCAAGAGAGGCCTTGAGTGACTCATCTTTTGTGATGTGAAGATTAGCCATTATAGAGTTAGCTGTGGACTCTCACAGGGGTTTGACTGATGGTGAAGAGAAGCAGGGAGAGTGAGAGAAAGATGATCTTGTTGAGTGAGAGGGAGGAGAAGAGCCTGTTCTAGATGAATGATATAATCTAGCATTATTGCTGCTTGATGGGAGGCGTATCAGCCTCCAGCGCGAGAGGAATCAGAACTAGCACAGCAGGGGCTGTCTGTCTAGATCTGAACTCACAGCTCCTCCTGCTGCAGTGTTTGCCACCGACTCTGCCTGACAACCTTGACTCTGGTGTGAGGGGGAGGACAGCGGAGTGAAACAGCTCCACTGACTTTCGGGGAGGAGAATGGGCCCTGAGCTGTTCTTGTTGTTGTTGCTGTTCAGGGTTGGATGAGGACAAGAGCAGGGAGGTGGAGGGGCAGGCGGGGGGGGGGGGGAGAGAGAGAGGGGTTGAGCAGCAGCAGCAGAGATGGGGTTTCAGACAAAGAGCCAGACGTTTGACAGACTGTCCTCTGTGAGATGATGGACTGACTTACCCCCTTTTCAGGCCAGCCAAAGGATCAGGCTGTTCAGTGCCTACCTGGCTGCGTGAAAAACAGCATAACACCTGGCTCTCTGCCAGCGGCTTTCCCCAAACCAAAACAACACCCTGCTGGCAGAGCCGCCACAAGCTCAGAGCTCACAGAGTAACTCTGCGCCTTTGAAGTGTGGTTTACTATGAGCTGCGAGTATATAAACCAAACTACAATTAGTGCGTTTATTAAGCTTGACGCGTTAATTCGGGCTATTTAGGGCTGTGTCAGTGACGCCTATGAAAATAACTGAGGAGGCTTTGTTGAAGCGAGTGGTGTCAATTCCACCGAATTTGCTCATTTGTAAAAAAAAAAAAGCTAACATTTTCCAAGATTTTGATGTCAAGCTGCATGCAATCACAGAGAAAGAATTGTGGCAATCAGAGTCGGTTTGGATAAAAGGTTATTATAGTGGGGTGCTCGGGAGACAAAGTAGGGGTGGGGGTGGAAAGAAAAAAGGGAAATGTCACCTTATAATCGTGCAAAGCCTTATCATTCACTGATTCAATGTAAAGCTTGGTGTCATATGGATGTTGGGAGATATAAAGGATCACACCCACATAGCATAAACAAATAAGCCCACAGCCTGCCAGCCAACCAGCCAGCTCTTGTAGACTATTAATCACAGGCAGAGGCGGTAGCCCTGGGTTATGTCTGTCTGTCTGTGTCGTTCTGGCTGTATCTGTCTGTGAGGAGTCTCCTGAAAGCTGGCAGTCAAGGAAGCATTTAAGCAAAACCACAACAAGGGCCCGCATACGTCAAGAGTCAGGAACGTGATGTAAGGGAACACAGGACCGCGGGGGGCGGGGGTGGCGGGGGGGGGGAGAAAAGAGAAGTCGAGTCTGTTATGTTGATAGTCTCTTTGAAGTCTTTTCTTGTGTTCACTGCCAGATTTGCCTCTCTCTCTCTCTCTCTCTCTCTCTCTCTATGACCCTGTGCAACATGATCTGTGTGACTGGAGCTAATGGCCAGAAAAACTGATGTCCATATAAGGTGCTGAGAGGAGAGAGGAGAGAGGAGAAAGGAGAGGAGAGGAGAAGAGAGTAGAGATTCTTATGTCTGCATAGTACTGAAAGAAGTTAAAGGACACCTGTTTGATGCACTGCAGCCTGTCATTGGTCTGCTGGATGTGCCGGTCCATTGATGGTAACGTGTTCATCTTGATGTCTCTACCGGGACGCCATTAAAGTTCTGTACTCTGAAAAACACAAGAGGAGAGGTACATCTGTTAGAACACATTTCTGTCAGGTCGCCCATGTAAAGAGTTTGTAGCCTGTGAAGTTCAAACAGCGTTTTAGCAGCTTGACAAATTACGTTACATCTCAAAGAGGGAAGCCAGCTTGTTTATGCACTGACTCATGGAAGGGCTCGATCTGCCTCAAGCATGGTTTTTTTTTTTTTTTTTTTTTTTTTTGGCAAATGCATGAAACTGAGATGTTCCACAGCAGCACGGGACCATGATGAAACGGAAAGAAAACTTTATTGCTTCGTGTTACCGGTGGGAGAAAAATCCGCGAGAGAAAGGACATCAACCGTTATCTCGGTTTAAAAGATGCACACCTCGCAGTCAAGGTTATCAGTGTGGCGTAGACGACTAATTCATGTCCGCATCTAACAGCAGATAAGGCTCGGCTTTACAGCATCTCTTTCTCTCTGTGTATCTCTTCTTCTGATCCAACGACGGGAAGCAGCAGCAACAAGACCAATTTCAGCACCCCATCCCCCCCACCCCCCCACCAACCCCACGCTTGCTAGCTCTGACCATCTCAGGAAAATGGGCTGAAGCTGGATTAATAGGTATCGTGCTGGTTTGCCAGTGAGGCCTCTGTCCCTCACCATCCCTCCGTGTTTATCTCCATCAGTGTTGGTCGGCCTCGCATTCCTCCACACAAAAGGCGAGCTGAGAAACCACAGGTGGGGCGGGGGAGAAGCCTGGGCTCTAGAAAGCTGCTCAGTGCTGATAAAGGGTCCCCCAAGATCCCCTGCTGTGAGAAACAGAGCGAGAGAAAGAATACGATGGAAGCATAGTGCTCAGCCAGGGAGTTTTCATGTGTAATGCTCAGTCTGGGTGCGCTTATCTTCGAAAGAGTACTGCAAGTATGCACGCTCTTTCTCTCTTTTCACACACACTGAAGAGCATGTAAACACAAAAGCTTGAATTCTCCACTTTGATTAAGCGTAAAGGTAAAACTTCAAAGGAACATTTCGTGAGTAAGAGTGTATTACTAATCCTCTGAGCTTGAGCATTACCAGAGTAGAATTACCTGGAGTGCACTTCCAAGTCTTAAACGTCACCGGATGCATTGCTCATTTGAGTTAAGGGGAATTCTGGAGGGAAAAACGGGCAGAATGTGGTCAAATGACGGGCAGCCAAATGTTTCTCTTCGGGTCATATGGACATGACTCTGCAATAGTTGCTCATGTCTGTGAAAAGTCCCTGCAAAACAGCTAACTTTACATCCTGCAGGGCTCAAAGCCACTCTGACCACAGATGATGTGACCAAAGCTTGTGGCCTAATTCTGCTTGTGCTGTGGTGTCACCTTGCGCCCAGTAGATGTCTCCCTCTCCTGCTGCTAACCAGCATGTCTCTTTCACACACTACACCCAGAGCAAGTGGTCCAGAGAGGGCTCCTTTAAGCCCTGACAAGTGCTACAAATCCCCTTCAGCAGTCAGGCAGCTCCACGGACCACTAACAGGGCACGCTCCAACCCAGCGCTGGCTGTCTGACCTTGTGGCTATTGATTAACTGTTTCTCCTCCAGCTCCCCTTCCTGCTGTCCCAACACACCCGCAGCCAAGATCGGAGAGGAAGGAGGGGGGTGGGGTGGAGATAGCTGCCTCTTTTACCCTACAATCTTCCTTTTTTCTCCCCCCCTTCTTCCCTCTGTTGTGCTTTCACAGGGTCCAGCACACACACACACACACCCCTCCTCCTCCTCCTCCTCCCATGAACGGGCAGTGCTTTTGTTAGACGTTGAAAAGATGGGCCCTCAGGTTCTGAAAGGAAAATGAGTGAGGAGGAAATGTGACTGCAGCCAGCCAGGCCGTGTTCAGTCGGTGACGTTTGTAACTGAGATAAGAAGTCAATCCACCTGACTGACTGAATGACTGTCCAGGCTGACTCCAGCACCACTACACCACAACCCCCCCCCCCCCTTCCTCCTCCTCCTCCTCCTCCTCCACCACCACCACCTCACCCGTTCAGGGGAAAAAATGTGTTGCATAACAGACGACGCTTCAGTGGAAACACGGCAGAACCCCTCTTCCTGCCCCACATCCTCACCTCTCCCTGTTTACTCTCAAAACAAAACAGTAATCTGTCATCTCATCATAGGAAGTTGAATGTTTTACCAGCAAAATGTTGACACCTCTGCCTGCACCTCTCCAGAGATTAACTGATTACAGCTGGGCTGAAAAAGAAAAAAAACAAAAAAAACTTCAAGGTATTGTAACAGTGTGTGATTTTTCCTCTCTTTTTCCAGAATACTATTTTCTGTTTTAGACTTTTTGTGCTGTTGTCGTTAGAGCATGCTCACACTGAGGACGGGCCCGCTTAATCTTTATTGTCTTCCAAACATCTTAATCAGCTCCACTCAGCACTGCTTACCAGAGGTGCAAAGCAAAGGATTACACATCCAATTACAGTATGTTGTGCATATCACAACCCCCCCCCCCCCTTTAAACAGTGGTGGGAGGAGGATGCTGCTATGAATGACAGCAGAGTAACAAATCAAAAATAATACTAACATCCGAGGAAGCTTCTGTCTCTCCCTCTCTCGCTCTCCCTTTTTTTTTCGTTTCCCTCCTTCTCTCTTTACGGAGCAGAGCAAGCTGGGGGAAGTGGGGCAAGAAATAAGCGCTCAGAAACAAAAGCACAGTAATATGAAAAGCACTGGAGTATGGCGGGAAGGGGGCAAGAAGGGCCAGGCTCAGTGAGGGAAAGAGACTGAGAGAAAGAAAGAGAGAGAGAGAGCATCGAAATTATCTCTTCATTATCAGTAGCAGCAGCACACGCCCACTTATTCACACACACACACACACACACACACGTACGTAGTGTATGATCACTCATAGCATGAATGATTTCTCATTTCAGACATATGACTAGCACTTTTGTCAAGTGCAGCTCGCTTTGTGAGTGTGATCAGTGGGTTGGACACAGGAGCTCATGATACACTACGATACTGAGCACTGCATAGCAGAACATTAGGAGCAAGGCTGCTGTATATAGTTTAAATTGATATCAGCATCGTGACATTAATAAGGATATTTTCTGTTATCAATACTAATATTGATAATGCAAACATATGCAAAAATCATCTCAATCACACCTAAAACATCAAAGTGATGCTAAAAGCTAAAAAGTTGACGTGGATGATGGATGGATCACACAAGACGAAACTCTTCATATGTGTAAAAACAAAAAAATGTCAATAACTTACTTTATTTTTTAATTACAGCTTGTTCTGAGTCATATCATCAAGCGTATCTAATCACATCAACGTGACATGATCCTGCCGAAAGTTGATTAATGATGATATTGCTTTTTCAGTCCTGCAGGCTCCTGAAACACTAGTAGTTAGGTTGAAACATGGAGCAGTTTTTTTTCAGGATTTTTCAAAGTTTTGATGGAAACTGTTGTGAAAGTCAAAACTTCAGCTTTCATTAAAGGGGCCAAATATTTTTGCTGGAGGGCTGGATTTGGCCCACAGGCCGCTATTTGCCAACCGCTGCCCTAGGATCACCTGGGTTACATAGATATTTTCTTAAAATTATCTACTACATTTTTTAAAAATCTGCTGTAGTTGGACTTGGTTTTTACCAGCCCTGAAGGGAAGAAACATTTTCTGTTTATCAATGATTTTCAATGGTTAAGGTAAATAATGAAGGTTTTCATGTAGTACTATGGAAAATAATACATTTCTAAGTGTTTTAATGCTCAATCTGTGGTCTATCCAGTATGTAAAGTGTAGAGGGCAGTGCTGAACAGGGTGAAGTCTGGCCAGAGATCATCTTCATTATTCAACAACAGTCTGAAAAAAGGAGAACATAACTATCACTCCTGCTCTCTGGACACAGTGGGGGATCTTCTCTCCTCCTCCTCTTCATCTTCAGTTATATGGCCAGAGCTTTCTTTTTTTTTTTTTTTCTCCTCTCACAGATACTACGTGCGTTTTGCTCCCCTTTTCTATAGCCCTCAGACATCATTAGAGCCACCCAGCATGCGACTCCTTTCCACCACCTTCCATTTTCCGTTCTATCATTTTCTTCTTCGCTTCGCCCCGTCCCTCATATCTCAACCCTCCTGCCACTCTTCCTCCCTCCCTCCCTCCCTCCCTCTCTCCCTCCCTCCCTCCCTCCTTCCTGGGGCCCCGTGCGGGAGCTGCCATAACAGGAGGTGGAATGGATTCATTTGCTCTAATGTGGTTTGGGCTGCAGCGTGGCACGGCACAGAGTGACACTTTCTCCCAGTATGCAGAGCTTCTCTCTCTCTCTCTCTCTCTCTTTCTCTCTCTCTCTCTCTCTCTCTCTCTCTCTCTGTCTCTCTCTCTGTGTCTGCAGTTCATGTGTTTTCAAACAGGCCAATCAACACCACTCAGCTGTGCTGGCCTCTCTCTCTCTCTCTCTCTCCCTCTACCCTCCTACAATCTCTGCTCTCAGTGTGTCTGTAAAAAGCCACCAGCCCTCTCTCATACACACTATTATCTCTAGTGGAAAACTCCCATAGCCAGACAGTCCCTCTTTGCTCTCATTGCCTTTATTTTCTCCGGTCCACTCCACTCTGCTCAGCCTCGGCGAACCATTTCTCTATTTTTTTTTTTTGTTTTTTTTTTTACAAACCTACTTCCATCATCATATCTCTGTCTTTCTCTGTCTCACACCGCCTTCATTTGTTTTGTTCTTTGCATTATTTTGTAGACTCTGCTGCTAATCCTCTCCTCCACTAATCTCTCCCCCTCTCCTTTTCCCTCTCAGCAAAGCCAACCAACCATTAGTCATATCGCTCCCTCCGGCCTTTATAAAACTCAACCCCTCTACACAGAATCATAGCCACCGGCCTCTATAAAAAAAAAAATTTAAAAAAAAAAGTGAAATGACTTCTCCCAGGGGTGGAGAAAAAAAACTCTAAATGTTGCTGTTTGTTTATCTTCTGTTTTAATGTGACAACCACAGGAGCACCGGGCAGCTATGTGACACCCAACACTGCAATGCAAACAGCTGTGATGCGGGGATATGTGAGCTGCTCTGTTGCTGTCTATAAATATGGAGCTTCAGTTGTGGAATATTGCAGGTATGCGCTACCAGATACCCCCGGGAGCAGCCGATTATTTCACCACTCAATGTGTGAGATCAAAAAAGGAGCGTGATGGTGAGCGCAGAGGTGCCCTCCCTTTTAGGCAATACTGCACATTTGGCTCTCAGTCAGGGATGGACAGGATTATATTATGATATTTTGAACTGAATACGTCAACATAAGTAGCATAAATAATATTTTGGGGGTGATAATTGATTTTACAAGATACTTACACACCTACACACAGACTTTTAGGGGCTGAATCAAATGATAATTAGGGTACGTAATAGTGAAAAATGCTCGTCACGGCTTTCCAGATTCATTAAATTTACATTGATAATAATCCTCATATTTGAGAAGATGGAAATTAAGTTCAAGTGTTTCTAATTTTTCCTTGATTAATGACTAATCAACACTGCTATCAATTAGTTTTTTGGACCAACCAGGAGAAAAAAAACATCTAAAGAACCAGATATTTTTCTCAGGAGTTGGTGGAGACCAACACAGAGCTAAAAGGAGAAGGAATATTGCACTTACAATCACCTGCTGGCCAGAGACATGACTACAAATGAATGCTAACGTCGTTGTGTACCTGCTGGATGTGTGAATACTACAGGTAACTGTGTGTGAGTAGGCAACTGTTTGTTAATGAGTTCAGTTTACAGTAAAAGGTGATAATATGTCAGAGTTGTGTTTACAGCTTGTAGACAAAAGTCAGTTATTGGAGGTTTAAGCTCTCCCATGTTATTACCATAATGAAAGCCAGATGATGCCTAATTACTCACTCTACCATGGTGCAATATTTTATCAAAATACTTTCTAGTTTCAGTAGACAGGGGGATTTTTTATTTTATGTTTGTGTTTGTGGTCCCGTGTTGATGCATGCGCCTGTGTTTTTGTTTTGATTGTCTCGAGTGCATTAATAGCAAAAGGCCATCTATCAAACCATGAGATACGAAATCAGGTCATCCATGAGCAGAACGGAGCTTGAGCATCACATGATGAATGAATGAACTCCTTATTCCATACAATGTTCCAGTTGCTGAGGACTATAAATACCAGCTGGGGAAGATTGTATGTCCTGGCTGCCACATACGATTTTCCACTGTCACGAAAGGCAAGATTCTATCACTTGTGATGCACAAGGGGTGAAACAGGCTGTGTGTGTGTGTGTGTGTGTGTGTGTGCGTGGAGAACACAAGGCCAATGTCTAGTCTTTATCACAGCAACAGGCCATCAGAGGACTGCCTGAAATACTGAGCACTTTCAGTGAGAGTGCATAAATCTTATAACCTTTATTAAGTGGAATAACAGCAGTCTAGTGCATTTTGAGAAGAGTTTGTGAGAGGAGAGGAGAGGAGAGGAAAGAGGAGAGGAGAGGAGAGGAGAGGCAGATTGTGATTGACAGTGTAGTCTGACAGGCTTGTGTAAAGCTAACCTTATGGGCCTGACTCCAGCAGAGCTGTTAGCTCACACACCGCCCCCTGTGACTGCTGAACGGGTAAACTGACAAATTCCATGTCCTTCGGTTTCAGCGCCAGCAAACTGCTGACCCAAATGCAATTAAACAACATCCACCCGGGGTGAGTGTAACACATCAATGTACGCTAGCATATGAATGTGCATGTGATAGTCTATGTGAGGAGAGTGATGAAGTGTGTGTGTGTGCAGGAAAAGAGTAGCAGAGAGACAGGGGCAGAGAGTGAGACTTACAAAGAGTGAGTGTGATTCAATCTGCTCAGTAAGCCATGAAATGGTATTGGTGTCATTAGGGAGAGCAAAAATATATCTGTGCCAGTCTGCCCTCCACTCCCCTTGTCTTTGACACTCCAAAAGCAAAATCCTTACAAAAGAAAAGAAGAAAAAAAAAAAAAAGCAACCAGCCGAGCCTCTCTACACTTGGCGGAACAAAACGTCCTACAGTGCCGCAGCTCCTGTCGAGCAACCTTTATTTCTCCCTCTGATCCTTTATGGGACAAATCCAATTGACCATAAAAGTATTTCCAATTAGGAATCATTCTGAAATCAGTTTGAAATAACACACACGGTGCGGGCAAGTACATTACAAAACATGCCTTTTATTGCGAGACTCTCAGGAAAAAAGGTTATTACACAGCTGCGCGGGGACAGCTTTATAAGCATCAAAAATACATGACAAAAACAAACAAATTGACTGTCAATTAAGCAACTCCAGATGGTTTAATCAGATGACAGATTAATTTGTTCTCTTCTTTAGAGATTCCTTTTATAGCTGCCTGCATTGCACTTCATTCAGTAATGATGTGATTTATGATTATTTATCCCCACAACGGATTCTCTTTGACAAGTTAAGGTGGTGATGACATCTGCAGACAATATTCAAAATTAGGATGTTCAACTTCTAGAAAGAAGAGCCAAAAATACTCTTAGAAATGTTGCATTTTAGGATTAAGAGCTGGTTTGATCAAGCGCTCCCTGTGTATCGCATTACGGCGACAAAGTGGAGTTTTAATAGTATCAAGTGGAGGAATATAACTAAGATATTTAAATTTTAATCTAAAACAATTACAGAAACCTTATTGATTTTTTCCACCATCTTGCCTGCAGAATAAGGGACTTGTTCAAGGACACTGGAAGAAGAGTGATGTTTGCTAATACATGCACCAGGTCCTCTGATAGAACAACAGTCTGTGTGACCGGCGATGCAGACAAAATACAAACAAATCACGTTTTCCAGCTTTGCGCGCAAGTTTAATCTTTTGACGGGTGGATTTTTTTTTTGCAGAAACGTCTAAATAACCTTATAGACAGCGAGACCTTCCTACACGGACAGAGGTGAGAGTGATGCGCTCGTTCATCTCGCTCTGTGTGTGTGTGTGTGTGTTTGTTCACCACCGTGTGTCAGAGCGAGGGTACGAGTAGCAAAGAACACAAAACATCTGCTTGCTGTGAAAATGAAACACCCTAATGGCGTACGCAGAGCACCAGTTTCATTCACTGAAGGGACGATCCACACAGGTACTATTTGGCACAGTGAGCACAAGAACCGATGTTGAAAGGCTAATGTGCTTCACTGCAGCTTTTACAAAACACCCTCTTAGTGCCGCTAAGCACTCAACTAGTGTGTGTGTGTGTGTGTTCATTTGTGATCTCAAGTATTGTTACACAAAGTCCATCCTATCAGCTTATCTTCGCATGTGTGCAAAACATGTCCAAATGATGTTTGACATAGCAGGCAAACACAGAAACACATCTTCAAGCCTGAAGAGGCTTTAATGTGTGTATTTGTGATCTGATCTGCTTTCTCTCTAAAATGCTCTGTCTCTGCTTGTGAGATTTGAGGTATGTGGAAAGGGAGCGCGGGAGGGAGGATGAGACAGACAAATAGAGAATGGGAAGAGAGAGGCAGAGAGAAAAAACACTCACACAACATATTACATGTAGTGGGAGGCAGGGAGAGACGTGCGGGGAGAGATAGGGGGGGGAAATGGTTGCAGAGCAGGAGAGAGCGATGGCGAGAGGTCATCCCCGGGTAATTTGTTTTGGTCCTCTCAGAGCGCAGACACACAGGGAGCAGGTAAACCAATTACAGTGTGACATGAATCACTAAGACCTACAGGCAGCCACGCAGCTGGGCCGGCCAGCCAGCCAGCCAGCCAGCCTGCCTGCCTGCTCAGCCAAACACCCGACCGTGTGCACGCTGTCTCTCTCCCTAAGTGCTGGTCAATCACATGCCACAGCCTTCGCTCCTTCCTTGACCATGATTGCACATCTGGAGGGAGCTGATGAGAGAAAACAACATAATTTCCCCATGGCTTCAGCGCTGAGAGATTTTGTGAAGCTCCGACGGCTTTTTCTGTTTATTTTGAACAAATCTGGATGTTCTTCTGAAGAAAAATGCTTGACCCAAAAAACTAGCGGTGAAGTAGCAATGCAGCAAGCATCTCCAAAAAACCGACACTTCCACGATGATGTGCTCCATCTGCGATAAATCAAATCTAATCTGACTGTGTGTGTGTTTTTGGTTCTTCAATTCCGTCCCATTTTCAAACCACAAACAATAATGATAATGATACGGTTTCTTTGAAGAAGCACAAGGTTGGATGTCAGATCTCCATGGATGTCGAAGCCAAGCCAAAGTATTTACACGACAAAGGCTTAAGCAATTACTTTAATTTCCTTAATCGCCCGACGGCTGTCAAAACGATGTCGTGTCACATCAACGCCACTGGCTATATAACATAGAAACAGGAAACAACTTGTAAATAAACAATCATCTTGGTCCCTTTCTCTGTGGCAACAGCGCTAATCCTCCAGTTGATGCTAAACTGACAGGAGCGTCATGAAAATCCGCCCGTCCTCAGAAGAGAATGAAGTTGACAAGGAGAGGGATTCAACAACAATTATAGATTCTGATGGTACAAATATAGTCTGGGGAAAAAATCACGTTTTTACGATTATTATACATTAATCTATTTCACAATACTGCGGATGGATAAAATCACATGAGCATGTTTTGTTTTGAAGAGGCAGCAGAAGACAAACACCTCGCCAAGGATTTTGCAACAGTGGGTTGAACTGGAGGTAGTTTGAAAATGAAAATAAATAATCCATGCCAAGATGAGCTTTGACTGGACATCGCAGTAATGACTTTAGTTGATTTCTAATGTTTAAAATATAGTGTCTTTAATTATTATTATGAATGTAAGATTGAGATGAAATGTACTGATCCCCTCGGGGGAAAATATTACTAATGTAGGTAATAAACTGAAGTGTTTTTATTATCAACTGTCATCCATGCCTGTTTTCTTAATTCATTTTTAATAAATCTATTTTAATAATGAATCTGATTTCTAGTTTTAGTAAAAATGAAAGAAAGAAATTGAGAACATCTCTCATGCAGGTGTTATTAATCACTAATTAGATTCCATGCTACGGTGCTGGAAGTCTACAAGATCCTAATGTTAAGTTTTACACCTCATATATTTACCGACTACACCGGTATTTACTCAGCATAGACGGGAGGAAGCAACAGGATGTAAATGGTTGTATTGAAGCTCTTGAGGGGATTACGTGCCGTAATTTATAAACGGTGTAATGCTCCTTTTCCTGTTTTGTTTCCATTGGTTTACTTTGGACTGAAAGTCCAACTCTTCACTCACCTCTACTTTGTTGATTGTAAGTGACATGTTTATATTTAATTCCCTACCAATCCAATGTTTCCTTAAGTAACTTGTTACTAAAGTAATGTTTTTTAACTTAGTTACTACTTAGTGTATTACCTTCAGTTAAGCATGTACAGCTGAATTTTCTTCGTCAAGTTTTACAAATTGGAGATCAGTATTCTTGAACAACCCTCTGGCCATTCTTTATGTAGCCAAAATACTCACACACTGACGACTTAAGGCGTTTTTTTGGTGGATACAACACTTCAATGTTGGGTCCCTCAGCCATTGCCAGAACACCTCTAATCTCCTTTACCTAATGTAGCCCCCCTCACTCTTGTGACAGCACGCGTACCTGAACTTGTTGGAGCACGGCCACGTTTGCTTCAATTGATTTTCCTCACTGTACAACCATTGTCCATAGAGAAATAACGTACCATAATGTTCCTTTTTTGAGAGTAAGAACAGAACACTTGTACTAGCTGAGCCGTTTTAAAGCGGGGTTAATAGTGAAATTGGTTAATAGTGAAATCGGTTAATCACTGCATCCCTACATTGGACTGGATTAGATATCACCTTGGCACTTGGTTTTTTGTTTGATGTGGCCTTGGTGCACGTTGTAGATTCAGGAGGGGTAAATATTTGATGAAGGGCGTTATGGTGTCAGGCTTGCTGCTGCCAGGGGCTGTTCTAAGAGAGCGACTAATAAAGACAGCAGCAGGCAGGTTGTCGATCACCGCTGGGCGCTGGCTGGGTAGAAGTGGCTGGAGAGCGGAGTGGAGCCTGCCGCCCCCTCAGCGTGTTTACCAAAGCACCGGGTCTTCTAATGTTAGCTCAGCGGGCTAGCTCAGCTCTTCCCTTGACTGTACATCAGTATGCATTCTCATGCATTTGTACACACACACACACACACACACACACAGAGCACCAGTGGGGCTGCAGTGAGACACAGTTGGAAGATGTTAAATCTACCATCTTGCTGCCCCTTGAAATTAATAAGGGCCTCTGAACTGCTCTCTGAGAGCCACTAACTGGCCATTTGCACTGCCTGGCTCCACTGGAAAAGACATTCCCTGCTTCCTCTCATGAACCCTTCACTCTGTTTCCCCCTTTTTTTCCCCCCCTCATCCTCTCTTCATCACACCCGTTGCTCTCTTTCCTCTCTGCCTATTTCACCCCAACAATTTCCTATTTTTCTTCCCTCCATCTCTATTGTCTTCCTTCCATCTTCACGCTCTTCATCTCAGTCCCCTCTCCTCTTTTTCCGCCACCCCCACTCCTTGTTCCCTCCCTCCCTACATACTCCTCTTTTTTTTTTTTCTTTCTCTCTCTCTCTCTCTCTTTCTCTCTCTCCATTCCTCTGGCCCTAAAACCAGCCCCTCGGCCGCCCGCTTGTGCTCACTCAGATGGCTGTTACCATGACAACCCTGTTCTTTCAGCTCTCGCAAAATAATGAAGACAATGTGTTTTCCATTTAGATGAGTTTTCTGGCGCAGCGGGGAGATATGGAGTGTCCATCTTGCCTCCTCTTTCACTGCGGAGGAAATGTAATAAAAAAAGGGGTTTCTAACCTCTCTCGCTCTCCCTCTCTCTCTCTCTCTCTCTCTCTCTCTCTGACACTCTTTCGCTCTGCCTCTTTCCCTCTCTCTCACACACTTGCACACACTTGCAGGTTAGGGTGCAGTGTAATCCAGCTGGGTGGTAAAGTGAGCTCAGTGTTTTTACCACACTGGAGAGAATAGCAGCAAAAGGTAAGACCTGGCTGGTAGCGCAAGAAAGCAAATCATCTGCAGCAATTTGTACGCATCTGCAGTGTCAGGAGTGACAGGTAGACATGGGACTTTGCTGATTTTTTAAAAAAAAAAAGCATTCAAATCATAGTGGCCAGCTCGTCTTGGCGATAGCAGAAGCTGGTCTAACGTGATAGATTACAGCATCCTGCTCCCTGTTGTCAAATCCAAGCTCTGACAATGATAAACTGTGAACATTTCAAGTCTTATTTGGTGGTTTTTTGGACTTAGCGATGATATTTTCACAGCATAATGCTCCAGTGCGGGAATAAATGACATGACAACTAAAATTGATGGAAAAAGCTTTCTTTTTCTTTCTCTCGCTGGTGCAGATTTATTAACTCGCAGCACACAAGAGGGGGAACTGCGAGCCAACCACTTGTTAAGGAATGAAAAGTAACATTTACGCTGCTCGGAGAGGTAATTCAGTTGCAACATACCGGCATTTTCACCCGCGGGAGGGAGGGGGGGGGTTCAACATAAACAAGCAAATCCTGATTTTTTTTTCCTGCTTCACTTCTAATGACAGCAGTGTTGCAATAAAAAGCTTTGGATGTGAAAGTAGACGTTGCATGAGTTAAAGGTAACCTTGTGTCTCTAGTTCCAAGTTGTTTGTGTACATAAAATGTGTCAGGACTTTGCAAAGCCTTAAAAGTTACACGCATAAATGAAAAAGTTGATCTGCATAAGTCAGGACGTGCTTTTCTGTATATCGCACACTCTTGATGTTCCTTTTGAGACTCTACACAGCCCTTCTGACCGAGAGAAAAGACACATATGAGAGAAATAGAGAGAGGGAGCAGTATAATATGTGTATGTCTGCCTGTTTACAGTGGAAATAGTGAGTCTGGGACATTTTCTTTGGGTCTCTTTTCCAGTGTTTATGGAGAGCGGTGAGGAACAACACTTCCTGAGAGGAAAGCCAGCTTTCCGAGCCCAAACCCTCTTCCAAGCCCCGCAGACGGGGAACGCTCTGTCTCCAATTTATGTTTTCCACCCAGTGCCGCGTAAACACGAGAAACTGGTGTGTGTGCGTGCTGTGTACAAGCGGGGGTGTGTTTCAGATAATACACACACACACACACACACACACACAGACACACACACACAAAACAAAGGCAGGCAGGCAGACTAATCATGGACAAATGTGCCAAAACATCTCAGAACGCAATGATAGCCCGCCGCTCCCAGTGTTTACCAGCTGTAATAGACCTTTCTCATGGAAAAGGTGTTACAAGAAGATGACACGCAGAGGGTCAAGCCTCATCTAAATCCCACTCCACTTACTCTCTCAAGTTTTCTCTTCCTGACCTGTCAACACCGGTGACAGAGGGATTTTAAAAAAAAAAGAGCGTTGGGAGGGGGACTCTCTCCACTTCTCACTTTCTCTCTCTCTCTTTCTCTCTCTCTTTCTCTCTCTCCTTGCCTGCCTGCCGCCCTCCACTCATTCTTAATTACATCCAGATCAGACTATTAATGAAGTCAGTCTGATTTTAACAACACCTACAGGGAGTGAAGGAAGGCTTTCCTCAGCCAGCGAACATATCAAATCAAATCTGGCTCCTGGCCTTGACAGCTTTTGTGGCCAATTAAAATGACACGCTAAAGCAAAGAAAGGCTGCAACTAAGGATTATTGTCATTGTCGATTAATCCGTCGATAATTTTTATGTGCGCGGAACGTCAGAAAATAATAGTCCAAAGTCTTCCAAACCGAAAGATATTCAATTTATAGTAAACGTGTGTTAAACTGAGATCAAATTAACCGATTGTCAAAATAGTTGATTATTTTTCAGCGCTGAAGTAGATAGCTGGGTGCAATGAGGCGGATTTCAGCCCGCTGTAAATCCATCAGCTCTTCGCTGTTTGAAGTGCAGGAAGGTGGTGACAGCTCACCCTGTGCGTTGATGTATACGCTTAAACAAACCTGATCATTAGCTACGGAAACACCATCACACCACCTTCTTTTCTTATGCTGTTTACTCGCCTGCTGTGAGGTAAAACTATCCGCGTTTGATCCTCAAAGCGTATACCGCCAGTGATGCACATACAAACACATGTACAAATACAAAGTGGGGGTTGTACGTTATATAGTTCCATATGTATGCAGCAGTGATGGCAGCCTTTTGATGAGCAGGTTGCCTATATGGGGGCTTTAAAGTGCTCCAATGATGCAGTTGCTTCCCACACGCATCCATATTTGATGTACAGGATGTGGCGGGAAACAGCCTCTGTGCTCCAGGCACTCTGATCTTCTCAAGACACTCCTGTCAAATAGCAGAATGTGCGCAGTAACAGGCTCATCTATATGTTTACACATGTGAGCCTGTGTGTGTGTGTCTGTGTGTGTGTGTGTGTGTGTGTGTGCCACGGGGTGTGTGTTTTTGTCTGTGTTTGCACTCGAATGTCTGCCTCTCTCTGTAATACCATTGTCCGCTGCCACCTGCAGAGCACAGCGGCATTAGAAAACCCACATACACACACGCGCAAATCCCAACAGATCAAAACACTGCACTCCATCAAATCCAGTGAAAAGCCTGTTCACTGATGATCTGGTGTGAAGACAACAGGCTGCTGGAGAGGGAGATGGAGACGGAGAGCGAGGGAGGGAAAGAAAGGGAGAGGTGAGGGGTGAGAGTGGTTGAGGCAGTGAAGCAATCTGGGAGTGGCCGACTGCAGGGGCTTTTATTATCAGCCATTGTAAAGGAGCTAGGTGGGATAATTGGTCTCCTAAGCTCAATGCGCAGCATGCATTTTTAATGAGCCCACACTGTTGCTCATTTAATATATAGGCAAGAGATTGCAGATAAGGAAGAAATGCTGGACGTTTCTACAGGAAGAGGGACTGAGGTAGAGATTGGAGATGTTGAATTATTCCTCTGTTTTGACTGTTGTTATTAGTAGTTTGTTGCATAACTACTGTATAAATATCCTATCATGCTAGAAAGACTTCTACTGAATAGACTATGTGAACTGAGAGTGATACAATGTGCAAATCTATCATTTATATAAACATAGTATATAAGCAATTATGCTTCAGTGTATTTTTCTATGATTCACTGTGTCTCCTTCCAATACAATAAATTAATATTCCTTGATATTTTCATATAATGTTATTGTTCAGTTTCAGCTGTCCAAATGAATGAAGTGGAAAATTGTTACTGTTATGTTTTAAGTTTTTGTTCTGCACATGTGAAGAGTTTGGTCTCATGTAATGCAACAGATTTCAGATACATATGGTGTGATTATTCTGTATGCCGATATCAGAAAACAATTATATTATAATTATCATTGCATATAATTAATACAGTGATACTGATTTTAGGGTCATAACTAACTACTATTTTAAGTAGTATCAATTAACCTGCTAATTATTTTTGCGTTTAGGGAATTAATCATTTAGTCTATGTAAATATCAGACAATAGTGAAACATTTCCAAGACGACATCTTCAAGATGCTTGTTTTGTTTGACCAACAGTCAAAAACCCAAAGATGTTCAGTTCAATATCATAGAAAACTGAGAAAACCAGCAAATATTCACATTTGAGAAGTTGGAACCACTGAATATTTGGCATTTTTGCATTTAAAAATGTCAGATCTAATTGATCTCAACCATATGGCCCAGCCCTAGTCTCCTGCTCTTACAGACAGACAGCAGATTATATCAATCATTCTTCTAATAAACTTAAAAAAAAACACACACAAAAAAACAACCTTTCATTATCTTAAAAGGGACAGAGAGGAAGGATTAGCCACTATGGACTTAAGAGGGTGATTGAATCTCATCAATTCCCTCTGTGACACACCGAGAACCATGGTCTACACATCCATGTCCACTATGCACTGCCGGTAAGCCGCCAATTCTGAGAGACCAATCCTCCTCGGTGGTGGGAAATTACAGTTAGCGAATAAAACGCACAGCAGCTCCAGCCAAGACTTCTGACCTGTCAAAGCACCTCGTAATGTTCTTACTGACCTCAAAGCAACAAAAAGAACAACCCTTCGCATTACAGCGGTCTGAGGCGAGCATTAGAGGGCTGCTCCGACCAGGAAGTTAAGAGGCTGGTGGCAGGGAGCAGAAGCACCCGAGTTTAAGTGAATTAAGAAAACTAAGTCGCGTTTAGCCCCGGCACGAGTCCATCTCTCCTTGTTGGAGGGCATAATGCCTGGGCTGCCACCTCGTAATAGCATTAAACACCTCCCAAAGTGATGTTTGAGAGTGCGTACGCTCCCTACAACCCAAAGGCTGTAAAAGGCTGTTTATAATGGAGGACAATGGAGCACTTGGACTTAGAACAAAAAATGGTTAGGAAGAAGAAGCGGGAGGGTGGGGGGGGGATAAAAGACGAGTGGCAGGATGGATAAAGAGAGGACGAGAGGCAGAGAGGAGAGGTGGCAGGTGGAGGGAGTTTGATTAATGACAGGTCTTTTTGCCTCTCTGTCTCTACCCCCCCCTCCTTCCAACACTACTTCCTTCAGGGACCCCACACACCTCCTCCAGCATCCTGCTCCGGAGCCCTCCATGAGATCTCCAGTCTGGGACCATCCATCAACCCTGCTCCCGTCCTGGATGTATGAAGTAACCAGCTACAACAAAGGACCCCACTGCCCTTCTAGTACCCTTAACACTGCCCCAGTCTGCTCTCTCTGTCTTCACCCCAATTAACTATCATAAAATATACCCTTTACACTTTCCCACATCTAACAAAAGCCTGGTAAAATATGATTTAAATCAGATATTGGTGGTTAAAATGATAAGTCAAGAAGAGCATGAATATGAGCGAACAGTCAATGTCATCTTTTGGTATTGAAAGTGAGTATTGAGGTACGATACTACACTTCGGGAAGCTGGGAACCGCAAATGTTTGGCGTCTTGTCCTTGATAAATGAACGTTATATCAGCATCGTACCCAGAAAGTGAACCTATAGAGTTCCTGAGAATGAATGCATGAAGCTGTTTATAAGTAGAGAATGAATGGCCATGATGAGGGACACACGACTTATGTACTCCATGCATACATCATTACACAGGTCTGTGTATACTGTACTCTGTCAGGGTGGTTAAACAGGGTAAGTAGACATCAGGCCACGGCCATTCTCTTTGATGCGAGTACAAAAGCTGTCTAGCGGATGTGAGCTAGCCCCCACCTCCACCGCCACCCCCACTACCAAACACCCCCCCCCCCGCCGCCCCCCCCGCCCCCAGCCCAGTGGCCAATCCTCTCCTCTGACTGAGCAACACACACAAACAGAGAGAGCTGAGCATAAGCATCTGGATCACACAAATGAATTCTATTTTCTGACGGCAGACAGACGGACCCGCCGGACGGCAGCCGCTAATCTTTCGCCTCCCCCCTCCTCCTCCTCCTCCCACCGCCACCTATAATCCCTATCAGAGAGACAGACGACGAGAAAGAAAGAGTTTAGGACAGTGAGAGAGAGAGACGGAGAGGGAGGGACACTTGCATAATGGCCGAAAATAGGCTTGATCTTATCCTGAAATGAAATGGACTGCCCACTGGCTAAATAAACACTTGTTGGCCACTTTGCTGATGCTACTCAACACAATGGATGACGGATGATGTTTCATTCACACTCTTGGCTGCCTTGTTTGATTTGCTGGCACAGCGGAGTGTATATAGTAGGAGAAATAATAAACTTCGCAGTCCGACGCGAGCTGCGGCAGCGTAGGTCTCACTCAAGTCTTGTTAGGTGACAGAAGACTCGACTGCAAACACTCTCCGAATGAGAAAACACATGCCAAGAGCCATATTTCTTCCAATTACGTGTAACTGACTTGTAATTTAGCCCAATCTCCTGTGGGTCTATGTGTGACCTGCCACAGTAGTGCAAGGGGAGTAGCCATAAAGATGAGGTGTATGAGTGTGTGTCTGGTGCACTACAATATGTGCTTTGTATTCATTGCAGATAACAGGAGGCCGTTGGAGGAGAGAAAACAGCAGCCATTGATTTTGTGTGCTGGGCTGGCGTTTCTCCATTCCAAAGTCTGGTCGATACACACACCAAGAGCAGGGAGCACCAGAGGGGGGGGGGGGGGGGGGTTGAGGGGGGTTATACACCACTCTGGACACTGCATACACACACATACATATCTGCAGTCAACAGCGAGTGGACACAAGGCCTGTCAGGTAATCACAGCTATCTTATTACCTGCCGGCACATTCAATTCAAACACACACACACACACATACACACACATGATCCGAGGCAAATACCGTCACTTTGCAAACACAGGCCTGAATGAAAGCAAAATGAACAAATTAACTCAATAAGGCAATTTCTTTACTGTGAGCAGGGCAGGCGAAGGTGGGGGCATGTTTCAGCATTAAATCCTTTATCAACTAGCCGGCAAATCAAACATTGATTTTCATGAGCCACTGTGCCGGGGGCAATAAGGATCTCCCTCATCCACTGAGGCAGTGCTGGCCACACACACACACACAAAAAAAATACACACAAACACACTGACAGAAGACAGTTAAAGAAGTTTATGTTGAATAGTAAATGCCGCAATCTGAATAGGGAAAACATTCGCCAGCCTGTTCTGTTAGTTGGTGGAGTTTGGAGCCAGAGGGACACTCCGGTCGGCTTTGACCAAAGACGGAGTGACGCGTCTGACGCATGAGAGGGGCACAATGATGAGCATGACAGTTCAACTCATCCTTCTGTTTAATGAGGCTCACAAAAAAATGACTTCACTATAATAGCTTATGTTGAGTTTTTCTTTACTGCTGACCGATGCTTTTCTGCACATGTGCCATATTTTTTTTTATCAGTGTCCCATAAAAACCTTGAAATCCATGAAATCAAATCTTCAGAGTCAAAAAGCCTTATGGTATATGATATTTTGTATATATAACCTACTCTACTTTTTTTTATACGAGAGTTCGAAGTCATTCGGCAAACTCTTTTAACTGCACAAACTTCTTGTAAATTGCTGGTTTTACTTGATGAATACCACCTGTTTATGAGTAGACGTGTGTTTGTGAGATTTGATTGCTTAATCGACTCCAAATTACTATATCATGTAAGGTTACCTGTTCCTCTCTGTTTGAGGGCAAAGTTTCATTCACAAAAACGAGCCAAAAGAAGAATTTCACACCGCAGCGCTTGAGTTCCTGCTGTTGGAAATTTACAGTGTCAGCAGCGGTATTAGGAGAGCTGTCAACGCCGTGTCATTGCACAGCTGTACCACGATATGAATAAAGATGAAATGGTCTGACACGTGAGATTGGATGCCCCCCCCCCCCAAAAAAAATCTTGCAAAGTGGTTCATGACTTATGTGGGAGACCGTGAGGCAGCCGTGTGAGAGCGAGAGGGTGAGAACTTTCTTTTCAACTAATGTCATGCCAAAATATGCCAATAAAATCTTTTAAAAAGTTAAAAAAAAAGAAGAAAAAAAAATCTCCAAGGTCATTCAAATTAAGGCGTTATCTGTCAGTCAAGTGTTGGTTCCCCCTGTGGAGAGAAGCAGACTATTTGTTTATGACTCATACGACAGGCCTGGACCAATCTAGAATTTTATTCATAGATAAAATTACAAGTTGTAACTGTAATTGCGATGTGTAATTATAAGTCATCATACATAACTTCTATGTGGATCTTAAATACAAATCTTTTCATACGAGCGGTTCGAGCGGACGCCTCGGTGTCTCCTGTACTGTGAAAAAATGTTACTAATCCTTCCGTCACATCTCGAAGAAAAAAAAAGCACTGTTGCTTATCAATTAAGCGTCCACACAAAAACATTCAAAAGCGTATTTCGACCTAGGAGCGTGAAGCTGAAAAAGTCAAAACCTGACTCAAACTCCGCTGAGCACACACCGGGTCATTCTCAAACCAGTTCGCCCCCGTGAAATTAAACCGTTGTGACATTTTAAGCTGTTAGCTGAAAGCAAGTCAGACACAGAGGATGACGAAGAGGCACACACAGAGGCACCCAGAAACATTCGCATGTAAAAGATACACGCACAGGGAAGCGAAATGGAAAAAACAGGCTCAGGAAATTGGCCAGTTCCTGTATGAGAGAGGTAGAGAAGGAAAGAGTAGGAGGGGGGTGGAGGGTGGGGTGGGGGTGGGGGGGGTCGAATGGAAGAAAACAAGAGGGAGAGAAAAACTGGCAGAGAAAGACAGACAACGGGCCTTACGTAACTCCGGTGTCACTGTATTCTTATTTTTCAGACGTACCGACATGTCAGATTGTCGCGAGTTTCCACTAATTATTTGAGCCAGCGAGTCTTCTGAGGAAACGATCACTTTTTTTACGATGAGTTTCTCCTGAGACTGTCAGGATGTGGTGGTATGTACATTACAGTACGCGCGAGTAACTTTGTACAAGCACAGATATATAAGAGCCAGTTTGTTAATTTGTGAAAACGTCAAAAGACACATTGGTGTGAATGGATTAAACATGAAAGAGATCTAAGAAGCTGATCTGAGAGACCAAGAACAAATCAAAGTTGGTATATGGATATGTGTAATAAGTGTATATATATATATGTGTAATTCTCCTTTAACATTTTATATAAACATAAATGGAAGATGAGTTGTTCCAGGGTGTCTCCATACTTTTGGGCACCAGTCCCGTGATGCTGAATAAGAATAAGCAAAGAAACATTATAAATGACTTAAGTAATGAATGAATGTATGTCTGCAGTGTCTGCCAGGGATTATTTAACAATTAATCAATTACAGTCATTAATTAATCAAGCAACAGATATAAATAATACTGAACACACACACATCGAATGTGTCCTTGTACATGTTATGTATTTGTGTATTTGTGTACGGCCCGTGGAGCAGGACAGATGACCCCGGCTGTAATCTGAGCCTTTGGTTTTCCACTCTAACGTGAAACCAGACAGATACCTGACTCTCTGGATTCTTGTTGATGCGTGTGGACACTGACACCTGTGCATCCTACATAGACACGTACAAACAATTCAAACAGGTACATAAAGGCTGCTTTCAGAGACGCACAAAACCCGCACTCAAGCGAGACTTGTGTGTCATTATCGTTATACACACACACGAACATACAGCTCTCACTTTAAGCAAGCATTTCACAACATGAGCAGCAGATATTAAGATGACTGTCTATTGTGTCCGCTGCAGTGGGCGAGTGTGTGTGTGTGTTTGGAGAAAGTAACAAAAGAGACACAGTTAGAAAGCGCTGCTCATGTTTCTACAGTAGACATGGCGAGTCTTTGTTAAAAGGATGGACACGGATGAAAAAAAGTCGTCTATGTAGAGAAGAAGCGGAGGAGCGAGTAGCCGGACTGCTGTGATTCTTGGTGTTTACCGATTCTTTGATCATATATTTCCAGATCTCAATCAGAACGTTAAAAGTTTTTATTGTCAACAGATACGGTAAAAAAAAGCCAAACCAATCAACTTCTCTACTCCGTCTGTGTCGTTCCAAGCCCACTGATTCCTGCTGAAGACGTAAATCTTTCAAAACTGGTCACAAATAAATATTTTCACTTTTTTATAAAGGCTAAGTAATTTCATAAAACAGCTGCGCACTGTGGTTTTACACAAATATTACTCAAACAGGAGTTAACAGTGTGTCTGTTGGGGACTATTTACAGCCATGGATTTGGTGTTCTAGTGAGTATTTACGACTGCGGGACAGTGTATGTGGAATAGAGTCAAAATAAACTGCAGTGCCTATGCTCATGGCAGTAAAGGGACACGTTACCCAGTGCAACGGTGTGGCTCACTGATGTGTTTTTGAAGCAATATGCCACATCAGGCTTTGACTACACAGACGACACTTATTAGAAAGATCGATTCATTGTTGGTTTTCATTTGATTTGTTGAAAAAATAACGTCTATCTTAAATATTCCTAAAAGAGACTAATTGGAAAAAGTATCATTATGCGATTGGTACCAAAACTCAGGAACTGTACTGACATTTTAAACAATACCTAGCAGTATATGTGTTTAATCCCCAGCTACTGTATATGTAATCAGCCCTAAGGACAGTGGTTAGATAACCAGGGTGTATGCGTGAATTCAGTGAAGGTCGCACTCAAAGACTGGAGCTCTAACAGCACACACATTCATTAGATAATGAACTGAGATTGATAAAACAAACATATCTACTGTATAAATGGTATGTCCATGTGTCTACATGCATGTAAGCATGTCCTTTTACTTTTCACAGTTCATTAAGACAAGCCACTTCACCTCTGGCTGTTGAATGGGGGGAGCAGCAGCTCCAGGCTCATTGTGGATCCACTAATCCTTCACTTATCTGAACCACGTCAATACTGCTGCTGCTGCTGCTGCTGCTACAGCCCCCACCTTCCACTCCATTCTCTGCTTTTCTCTCTCTCTTTCTCTGTTTCCCCTCTCTTCAATTTTCCTCCTCACCCTCAGCTCTTCCCGCCCTGCAGCTCTCATTCCAGCCTTGCACCCCCCCACCACCCAACCCCACAAGGTGCTGCTTGAAATCCATCCTATCTCTTTTTCCCCTCCTCTGGACAAAACAGAAAAAAAGGTATAGGGAGTAATAAGACAGAGCAGCAGGGGTGGGATGGCCCTTGTAAGGTTATTAAGCTTCACACACAAACACACGGCTCGCCACAGGGCCACTGGGGTGAGGCCCCAGGCGGTCGGGGGGTCATTCCTGTTTGTGCGTGTGTGTATGTGTTGAGAAGGCATTTTATGTGCTCATGCTGAGAGGGGTGAATGATGAGGCCACCCACCATTTACTGGCACAAACAAACTAGTGTTTGCTTGACATTGTTTTTCTGAAGGCCAATACTCGTATCAAATACTGTATATCTTTTTACCAAAGCTGCCAATATCCAGTGCTTTGTGCTGCTACTTTATCTCTTTAAACAGAATCATATATTAATGCTGAAGAGGATCCCAAGTCTGTAGGTCCTTTAAATCTGTATTCTTAGAAAGGAAAATCCTCTTACAACAGCATTTAGGCCATCGTGTAATAGCAAAACTCTCCGCTGAAACCTAAACAAATTAAATTCATTTAAGTGGGTTAACAGCTCCTTAAGGCAGAATGAGACATGTTTCATTGCAGGTTTTACAGACTGTCAGCCCCTGTAGCTGGTTGAGTAAAAAAACTCCCACATCATGCTGTAAAGATTTCTTTGGTTTCCTGTCTTGAATAAAAATACTAAAAGCATAAGTGGAAATTATTGATGGAATCAGATCAAAATGCTTCATTAAATTGACCTGGACTAACTGCGGTTACTGTAAGTAGGCGCCTCTGTCATGGAGGTGAACAGAATTTATGGAGTGAAAGGAGAGGAGAGGTCTCGTTGTAACTAACTCTATCTTTACAGCAATAAGGATAAAGGCTCTTTAAACAGGATTTGGCTTGACCCACCACTATATAGCTGGGAGCTGATACAGCAGTGCAGAGCCAGCGGTGGATCATTTTTCATCTCCAAATCTGCTTTGGCATGGTCAGGAGTGCCAGTGTGTGTGTGTGTGTGTGTGTTTGTGTGTGTGTGTGGGGCTAGGGGGGTGAGCATGGCACATCCACAAAACATTAAGAGGCCCTGAGTGGGGAGGGGCTGCTAGCCAGGGTGCATTGTGGTCCATCTCTTGTGGTTTTTTATTGGCGCAACTCTGACAACACAAGGCTGGGTCTTCCCTCACTTGCTCAGCTGAGCAATCAGGTCACCTCATCTTGACAGACAGTAACACACGAGCACCCCGACGTAAACACACAGAGACATACACACGCACGCGTGGACACACAGTGCATGCAGCCTGCAGCTGTTGCCAATGATGTCAGTCCTGATTTGGCCAAACTAGCCTTTTGTTTCACAGCGTGAACACAGAGCAGAGGAGGAGGCTTCATTTGGCAGTAGAGCAAGAGTTTTTCTGTCTCTAAGATTGTTTGGATTAAGGATTAGCTACTGGTTGCGGACATGAAAGTCTGAATGCAACACAAAGACATTTGTTGAGCTCAAATGAATAACAGCTTAAAAACTGACGATAATTTTGATAATCAATTCATCTTTAAGTCGAGCAAAAATGTGAAACATTCTTTGGTTTCACCATCTAAAATGTACGGATTTACTGATTTTATAATTTCATTGAAAATTAAATATAATTTTTTGACATTTTATAAATGAAACAACAAAATTATCATAAATTTACAACCCTATTTTGTTCCTACAAACCAGGTAAACTACTTATTATGTGTTTGCGCATGTGTACACAATGTAAACAATTTCAGGGACGCTTAATACTTTATGCAAACGCACCTCAGTGTCAGTAATACTGCATGTCTCACATGTATCTGTAGATTTAAAGTGGTGTTAAACATGTTATACAAATGGCTGAGAACACACAGCATCATTTTACAACCAGCCTCAGTGCATTAAACTGTCAAAAGACAAACAAATATAAAAAGCTAACCTCCTCAGCAGGTTACTGACACCTCACTGTAATGAGTTGTTTAAAAATCTAAAAAGTACAAAATTGTTTCAGTATAACACAAAGTTAGAGACCATTCCTGTAGTCAACCCCCCCCCCCCCCCCCCCCCCACCCTCTCCTACCTCACTCCCTTCCCCAACACAAACACACAACACACAAACACTCTCTGCCTCCAACCCCTTGATGTCTGTTGGCAGAACTGTCTGAGGAGCTTAATTGGTACTTTCTCATTTTTTCCTCTTTCTCACTCTCTCTCTTTCTCTCTCTAACTTTGTCACTCTCTCATTCAGCTGTGTGTGTGTGTGTGTGTATGTGTGTGTGCTATGTGTCTGTTGCAGTGTAGAAAAAGCGTGCGTGTCTGTGTGTTTTCATGGCGAGAGGACAAGAGCGTGGGTGCCACTAAATGAAACAGAGGCCGGAGCAACTGCACACTCTGTGGCGATGTGATAGGGCGAGCCAACTCGGTTAACCAAATCTTGGACTGAGCCTCCACTGAATTAGGCGCGCGGCAGCAAATACACACATGTGTACTCGTGCACGCAAACACACACACACACACACACACACACACACAGGAGTTGTCTCGGTGCCCAGGCAGCTTTCCTGCTGCCGATAATGAGGAGGTTTGGAGATGTGCGTTTGTTTGTGCAGATCTAAAACACACACTATAATGGCTAACTCGATGGCTTGCGCACTCTGCCAATCACACACCAGTTTCAGTCAACAGAAGCGGCATTCTGCTTACTTTCCCATTTGTGCTCAGTAGCTTTCATTACTACACACTCAGAAACACACACAGAGTCACATATCGCACCTGCTGACATGAGATACAAACATAGCATGAGGCACTCTTCTACTGAGCTATTATGCTGCCAGTGACATTTTCGTAAATAATCCTACTTCTCCTGACATTTCATGCAGCGGGCTGGTTTACAGTACATACTGCTATACAAGCGAGTCTGCCTCTTGATCTGAGATATGTCTCGTGGAAGCCCTGCAGCCAGGGCTGCTTGTTGGAGCAATGATTTGATTAGGTTTGTGCTGATTACAGTCTTGTTGGTTACAATAAACGGCTCTATCAGAGAGAGCGAGAGGGAGTGATTGAGAGTGGGACTGTCAGTTTGTCAAGCTGTCAAGAGCAATGTCGTATTGTGCTTCTGTGTTTAGCAGAGGTGTGCGTGAGATTCATGATGAATCAGCTGGTATCAACCAGCACCGGCGGTGAGGATATTAATACAAATCTGTGAGCAGTTACCGGCGCTCAGGAGAGCGATACGATGCCGTGCGCAAACTGGGGCCCTTTGAGTCTGATCGCGGTGAAGTAAAAAAAAAAAAAAAAAAGGAGCAGCAGCACATCTGAGCGGCTCCCATTTCACAAACAACGCTATCACAGACAAACACTTTTAACAGCGAGTGCCTTGTCTTGGCATTGTGCTCGAGAGCTGTAGACGTTGCAGCACAGTGGCGCAGCAGCTCAACCGTGGTGTGTAATATAGCCTGAGAACAAATAATCTGAAAAGCCTCAAATGCCCTCTGCCTTTGTAAGCTTTATGAAATATTAACCAAATTAATCTACAGTCTCTTTTTTTTTTTTCCTCCAGAGAACATACTGTACTGCCACTGATTACCTGAAACCCAACAATCATTCCTGAGATTCATTCTAAAAAAAAAAAAAAAAATGCAGCGACATTTTTGATCTCTGAAAGCCAGGTGTAATTATTATCTTCCATATATCATGTTTTCGATTAATTAGGTCCGTGCCAGTAAACGCTGCTCTGCCTGTTGAAGTGACAGCCACAGAGCTGCCGGCCGTCTCTAAACACAGCTTTATTCCTGACAGCGTCGGCTGGAAAACGTTATTATAACATTATGGGGCTTAACGGCCAGCGGTACAGCATCTGATCGGAGGTCAGATTTGTGTACCCCGTGAAGATATTTTTAAAGACCGATATGATACCCTGTTTAGTAAAGCAATTTCTAGAGGCCTCAAGGCAGAACAAAAGGGCAGAGTTCACCGAGAGCAAAAAGCGCTTCACTCCAAATATGTGACCAGAAAATGAGGGCTGTAAAATAAAATAGAAAATCATTTGAAGGGATTTTATAGATTGCAGATTTAATGTCCCTCTGATGGAAAAAGAGAGCGAGAGAGAGAGAGAGAGAGAGAGAGAGAGAGAGAGAGAGAGAGATCAGGATTAATCCTCTTAGCTGTTTGTTTGGTAATCTGATTTAGTCTGATTTTTAGGCTGCTATCTCTGGTTGTGGTTACTGATGCTGTCTCTGGATAGACCATGGCCATTTTCACCTTCAACATCCCCCCCCCCCCCCCCCCCATCTTCCCCCCTCTGGTATATTAGGGTTTGGGCTTGACATATTAACAAAATATCGGTATATGTAAATCCCGAGTGCGGATCACTAAATCCAGCAATGTGTCTGCTTATGAAACGATTCCCCACTCTGACATCGCTCCAGAGAGGCACACTACGACTGTCCCTGCTCCAAATAAATGACCTACTTTACACATTAACACACATTTACATGCAGGCAAGATCCAGGGCAGCTTCGTAGTTTCTGTTCCCAGCTCAGACACATCTCGCTTTAAGTGCAACGTGGCTGCTGTCCAATTCTTAGAAAACGCAGCCCTTTTCTGATTCTCCAGCCATCTTTGAGGGGATCACTCAGGCAGCACAGCTGAATGGAGACAGGCCCAAACCATATTTCCTTTCAACCTAGCTGGAAAATAGGTGCATAATATGCGCCAGGTTCTCTGGCAGAATTGTGCTTTTGTCGTGCGAGCGTGTTAATGGAAGGTGAGGCTGGCACAGAGGCCCACCTAAGGTGCTCCCAGGCCCAGGCAGAGCTATTTCCAGACCACCAGCCCCTCCCCGTCTCCTCCACCTCCACCTCTGGTGGGGAAACCACACCACTGCACAGGCCCCAGTCACAGACATAACTCAAGAATGGATCCATTATTCACACAGGCTGTTAGGGGACTGGCACACAAGGGTGGGATGTGGTAGTGGGACACGAACACTCCTTTTTACTTAACTTAGAATTGCTCAAGCAGGCAAAATACGTAATGAGAGTTCGTTTTTTTTAACAAAAGAAAACTGTTCTCGGCTTCTTGCGTTTTGTTAAACAATGACATATAAATATCCAGCGTGTGATTTGAGTGATGTCAAAATAATGAAAGAAGACGCCCAGCAGAGAGGAGTGTGTCCGTGTGTACGTTCAATGCTGGGATGGAAGTGTGGACTATCGAGGTCCATGCAACTGTGGACACACACCGAGACGCGCAATGTAAAGAAACGCAACAACAATAGCAGAATAAAAGTCAACACAGCTTTAGACGCACATGTCATATCAGCTTCAGAGGACGCTTGACAGCACAACACAGCTCCACACAACTCGACATGGATGAATGTGTAAGTGCTTTCTCTCTTTCTCAAACACACACACACACACACACACACACACAAGAACACACACACAGAGGCCAGATTGTATACGAGTTTGCTCATGGACCATGATAAGAAAATGTGGTAAATGCGTAATCTGATATGCATGACTTGAGGTTTCTCTCTGCCTTTCTTTTCCTCTTGGAAATCGCAGGTTGCATCCATAATTTACACCAGCCTCCGTCTGTTTCTCTCTTTTCCACTCTGCTCCCTCCCTCTTTTTTCTCTCTCCATCTCCCCTTCTCTCTCCTGGCAATCTGGCTTTTGCAGCTTTGCTCATTAGCATATTGCAGAATGTGCAGATGCCACCAAAAATTATTCACCTTCCAGCGCTTTGATGCCGTTTCACATGTACACAAACTACACTGTCGACATTTTGCGCAGCCTCCCAAACAAAGCATGAGGGACAAGGTCTCCTTTTACTTTAAAGTGTTGGAGGGCGTAATGGGACATCCTTTAGTCTGATGTTTCCTCTCATCCTCATTCACCCCAATTACATTATCCATCACGTCAGTCAAAGGTTTTTAGATACTGTGATGAGGATTGATGGAGTGTTTCTTCCCAGCCAAGGTTTAAATGAACACTTAATATTCATGCAGTCCGAGGGATAACTGAATTCATAATATTCATGCTGTTCAAAGGCTAATTGAACACAGTATTCATGCATGTTTCTGCATCAAGTGGAGCCCTGTTTCTGCAGATTACGCAGAAGAAGGCACATAACTGCTGGACGGGGATATGGGGATTTGTAGTTGTCCTCCTTTTGGAGATTGATATTGATAGAGACAAATCAATAGCCATACATGGTATCTCACCATTGGTCCAGCACTGCTGATGCGGTGATCACACCCTAGGGACAGCTTGAAGCAAAGCAAGAACAGTATCACCACTGTAGCATACATGTGAAAATGTGGACTTGTAAACATCCTTCAAATGGGCTTTTTTTTTTTTCCTGAATCGACCACATCAGACGAAGAACGGTGATGGAGTGAAGCTGCACTGTTCACGACTTGTTCGGTTTCTTGTGACTGACTGACCTGTTACCTGACGAGCACCAGCTGTCTGCCGTGCAAAGAGGGAAACGGCATCAATCCCGATCAAAACCTCAATCCCCATCGTGTAAATCCTCATGCTTTCATTCAGGACAAATAGATCTCTCATGGCGATTAATTCAGTATGTACTGACGTGTCTGTGGTCCAACATTGTTCTCTGAAAGCGTCTGGACAATAAGAGACAGCGTAGTATCAATTTCAGTATCACAGGCCTTGGCGCTTTCCTTCACAGATGATTTGAGTTTTTGCCTCAAAACCGAGAGGTCTGTAAGTTACTCTGCTCCTCTGAATCACAACGTGTTCTGTTTTTAATTCTTTCTTGAAAGCACACGGTATTCCATCTCGGTTACTGTGTAACGTGATCACCGGCGCTTCCTGTCCAAGGACAAATCACCTGTGTGTTTAGCGGCTGGTATGACAGAAGAAAAGACAAAATCCAAACTGCAGACGTCTTTATCTTGTTTGCAGAACCACGCCGAAGCATATCTGTGACACAAGCTGATGCTTGGATGAAAACATAGGTGATAAATCAGGATCCTTACCAGCGGATGAGGATGTTCCTGTGTTTCCTATTAGGCAAAATCCGTTTCTTAATCCTCATCAATCACAGAGCGAGTCTAAAATGAAACAAAACAGAATGCAAAGCACATCAGGGAGTGTGACAAAACACAATCTGCTTTTTAGTGATAGGAAAACAAGACTTGGGTGGCATCATTTATCGAGATGTAATAAAGCACCCTGTCGTGCGTCTGTCAGATTGGAAGCGCATAACAAGGACTGACAGAAGCTGGAGAGAATGCAGGTCTCTAATCCCCGCCAAATATGAAACATAAAATACTTAAATGACAAATACAAGTTGATTTCTCGTCTTCTTTGTGAGTGTTTTGCGCCCATCTAGTTGCAGAAGCAGCTGTCTTTGAAATCTCCAGGCTCTAATCATGGAGGAATATTTCTGCTGGCTCTTCCCTCTAAACTAAAATGTGCAGATCTCCTAATGGGACGAGCATTCGTGGACTATTAATGCACTAGCCTACTTTACTGGGACTGCATCTTTAACTCACTTATTCCTGTGTTTGAAACTCCCACATTCGTTTCATTAATATTCTGCTAGTCTGCTTCCCAAAAACCGTCTGGCTCACATTTTTTCCACATGTGTACAGTAGGCGAAAAGAAAAGACTTGAGCTATCTTCACAGGCTACAGATTGCCCCACATTTAATTACTGTTAACACCAGCGCTAGCAAGCTAAATACGCCCCCATGATTTATTCATTTTCCCCCCATATTTCAGTCAAATTAAATTAGTCATATGGGTTTAATTAACTAAATATGATCTGATATTGTAATTTCACACTTGGATATGGGATACAGAGAAGGGTACTTGAGCACAAAGAAACCATGGTAAACCAGTGCTCATTAGAGGCTCTTATGTGTAGTCATGTTGGCATTACCAACAGCAGCATTAGCTGAATGATTGCTCCTAATCAAGGTTTACACGCTGGGAGGTTACCTTTATTCCTAAAGAACTGGAATCACTCTGTTCACACCATTATTCACTGCTCCTATTAGTCACTGAACCATAGCTAATACAAGTAACTCCCCTCATATTTTCTAGGACCTGTGCTTGGCTCATTATTGTTATTGCAGACCACAGAACTGCAATTAAGGGAAATAATAGTTGATTCCTTCCTGTTTAAAAAGTCACCACACAAAAAAAGAAAAAAAGAAAAAGAAAAATGCTTCCTTTAATGGTATCCTGCCACACAGACAGTTTTGCTTCTATTTACCCAGGTTTTGAGATATCCGTCTCTAATATTTCAAGTGACGCCCCAAACACAGTGGAGATGAAATTGTGTTTGCGATGCTCACAGTAGTGAAAAATTACATTTATGTTTGATGTATTATCCGTAGTAAAAGAGACAAAGTTTCTAGGAAGGAGGAGAGGTTGCTTTTGAACTTTTTAAATGTGACTTTTGTAACTCTGTGAGGACGACAAACTAAATTTTACTCACCTGCATTGTTTTGAAGGTGCAGGCTGAAATCTCAAGAGACAGATATGTCAAAACCTGGCCAGATAAAACTAAAACAAAATAACTTCATGGCTAGGAGCCAGTGGAGGAAAGTGAAAAAGAAAGTCTTTTATAAATTGGGTGAAGCAAACTATTTGAGTGCATCTTTTTTCCCTAATAAAAAAAAAAAAAGGTTTACACCAAGATGATGTCACACAATATCACAAAACATGCTTTATTGCAAACAGCGTGTTCCCGAATACGGTGTAATAATCTTATTTTCAATCATTTGTCAGCGTTTGTATCGGGGAAGGTCATCCTTTTGAAGCGAATCAATGATGCTCACACAGACTGAACACATTCAGCACAGTATCTGCTGTGGGTTTTCCTATTCAATTGCACCTGGTAATTTCTATGCCAGTGTGTCTTTAGTTGTCTGAGTAGCTCTAAAGCACAATATCTAATGCTGGTGTTATTTCCCCACTCATACAAAGGCTTCATCATGGCGCTAAATGAGCTGCAGTGAATGATATAAAAAAAAAAAAAAAAAAAGCAAGCGGTAATTTACTGATCTCCGGTAATGAAACATGAGGCCGGTGTGGCATGTTTTCTCACTCTCGCAGAGAGGAAATATGGCTGCTGAGAGCTACGCCGGCTTGCAAAACACTGTCACACTGCCTCACGACACAGGCAGAATTATCAGAGAAAAAACAAATGGAGGCACTGATTCACTAGTTGTTTATTTACAGCCCTCTCCGGAGAAGAAATAAATTCCCCTGTTGAGGCTTTGTTTCCCCATCACACGACACAACGGGATGCATGAGAAGAGAGGTGAGCGGGCCACACACACACACACACACACACACACACACAGAGTTGGAAAACACACATACGAATGTAAGCGCACGCACAAATGTCTTACATCTGGATTAATCTCCAATGGGCGTCCTCTTCACAGATGCCATTAAACGTAGCAGAAGGCGAGAATCATGCAGGAAAGAGGCTGCCATCTGAATAATTTATTCAGAGGCTCATCTTGTCTCACACCAGGGGGATTTCTGCTTTCAATTTACACTGTTTTCCTCCCCATATTCAAATCAGGGAGCAGATTTGTTGTGATTGGCACACGGAAGGTCAACGTTAGCGAGCTAGCGTCAACGCTTTCCCTCAGTGGGCTGGTGTGCTGGTCTATTAGCACACTAGGATAGTGTGCGTGCGTGTGTGTGGCAGTCTTTGTTTACCTCAGTGTGTGCTGGGTGACACTGGAGAATAGGCCTATGTAGCGCAGAGACAGCAGTGTGTGTCTGAGCTTATTAGGCTGCTTTCCAAGGACACAGGAGGCTCCAGACATTACACTGGCTAGGGAAAAAACACCATTGCTAATCATGGCAGGAAGATGTTAGGACTGCAGACACAGAGAGAGAGAGAGAGAGAGAGAGAGAGAGAGAGAGAGAGAGAGTGGAGGAGTCAGGGATGATAGCAAGAGGGGAGGAGGCAAAGAAGAGTTATAGAAAGCAGGGAGAGTGCAGGATGAAGTCATGGCTCTCCTGCATGTCCTCGTTCTGTGTGTCACAGTGGGACTGAGAAGAGGACGGAGAACGGTTCAGTAAGGCACAGGTCATCTGTGACAAGATGAGCTGCCATTAGCCCAAAGGCGCACAGAGCAACTGACGAGCAGAGGGGGGGGGGGGGGGGGGGGGGAGAAGAAACTCCCAGTGACAAACTGCATTTTCAAGTGGTCTGTTTGAAATTTCCAGCGTTCGAGGCAGCACAAAGGATCTGTTTTGTTTTGTGGTGCTGTTGTTGTATGATTCCTTGGGGAACGGATCAGTCTATTTCACTTTATACTCAATGTAGGCGGCGTACAGGCAACAGAGACTGAACATATTTGAGACGTGTTTGTCTAAAGACACTTGCTCTGTTTAAAAAGCAGCTTCTCATTCTCTGAAATGTAATCCAAACTTTAAAAAAAAAAAAACTGGTTACAAGGTTTGCTCGGGGGAAACTGTGCTTACCAAGCAAAATGCCCTTGTCATTTCCAGTAGTAAATTGGTATGTGCTAGCAAGCGCTGATGACAGGACTTGGCTGTTTCTGCCGTTACAGGCATGAATGGCCCTGTAGTAGCCGGGCACAGTGCAGCGGTTCAACAAGGCCTCTTTAACCAGCTGAATGACAGGCAAGCAGACGGGCAGCAAGCCAACCACAGACATTCAGCTCTGGCTGCTGTAAAGATGCCAATTCAGCCAGACCAGAGAAACCATGTGATGAGGGCAGAAAGAGAGTGGGAGAGGCGAGTCGAAAATGTATGAGCGCATCTAGTGTTAGGTCACCAGGCTGTGTTTCTCTTCTCTTCCAAGTATCCCACCTCCATATGTCTCCAATTTATCACCATTGTCTAGCAGTCTTCTTATACCGACTCTTTCAAAAAAAAAAAGTTATGTTGTCTTTTTGTCACCACGGGGAGTCTATGAATGTGTGGCTTGTTGCCTTGTTAAACTTTAAATGTCAGTGTCCACAGCCCTGAGCGTTGCGTCAGTAGCCCTTTGCACCCTGCGCCTTGTGGAAATCTCCGTGCAAAACCGAGGGGAAACTCAGCACCAGTATGACACAGCATGGAGGAATGCACCAGCGGATGTGGCTCTCTCTCTCTCTCTCTCTCCCTCTCTTTCTCCTTCGCAGTCAACCCCCATCTCCTCCTCCCCCCCCCCCTCCCCTCCTCCTCCTCCTCCTCCCCCCCACCCCCCCTCCCTCCTGCTGTGGGCAGGTCCATATGCACCCAGTAATTATCAAGGTTATTTTCTCCAGAGGGCCAAATCCCTGTTTATGGGCAAGAGCGTGTGTCACACGGCTCTGGCTGTCAACCCACAGGACGCTGACTCTGTAGACAAACCCGGAGAAAATCGGAGCTTCAGCGACACTGCGGTTGGCAGACTGTGCAGTCGCTCTGCCTTTGCTGCTGTTTAACAAAAACATTAGCGATTTTAGGTTGATGTGTCATGACCTCAAGTGAGACTGCAAAAAAAAAATGATGTTTCGTGTGAGCTTCGACCTAAAAGTTATTTCTGGAAACCCCTGACTAAATGAAGAGTATCCGGCAGCAAAGAGAAAAAAAAATGAAGACTCAGACACTGAACCCAACAAACAACAGAGCTAAACATGAATGTCTTTGATTTAAATCAGTGTTATTTATTTACTGCAGACATGAGGGTAAAGAGTGCAAGTTTTATGTTACTAGTTCCACTGAACTGTAAAAAAAGGAGACCATTTTCTACTATTATTAATTCGATTCACTACCTTCCCAGAGCCAGACACTCTGGAGAATTGCTACCTGGGCTACAGAGTACATTTCCTTTTGGCGACAGCTACAGAGGAAGTAAGATTGTAAAAGGCCAGTGGTTAACAAGCCCTGTTAAAAAACACTAACCAATCCAACAAGCTAGGTATTATACCGGTTAGTTGGAGGGGAACAGGAGGCAACTTTGTCTTGTGAATGGGATACAGAGTAGGGTTGTTCTCATGCTACAGTAGGCTTGTCAGTAAACAAGAGCCTGGAGCAACCTGAATTGCGAGCTCAAAAGTAAATTTGCATGTAACAAACTGTTAGCCATGGTCAGAAGTGCAACACCCCCCCCTCCTCCAACACACACACACACACACACACACATCAAAATCGGCTGCTCCCTTCACAAAAGCTGCTTCCTCTCCGTTTCATTGCGCGGGCCGGGCTTTGTTAGTGTGCGGAAATGCCTCCAGAGGGAATGAAAATACTGGCAAGTCCCTGCAGCTCTTTCTGGAGAGCGACGCAGCAAAAAGAGATGGGCCCTGCAGCTGCAAGATCACACACACACACACGCAACCACACACACACACACGTATGCCAAGTGCCCATGTAGGTTGAGGGCTCAGGTTACGTTATGTCGTAGGTTATGTCCCAAAGAACATAAACACCGGTGTGTGGTTACAGGGCTGTCAGGGCACCGGAGGAGCAAGAGGAAGCCAACAGTGACAGTACAGAATCTAAAGTTGGACTAATGCTGTCACAGCTGCCGCAAAATTACAGGCAACGTCACTATGAAAGCTCATACCAGCTCTAAAATCAGGGGGTTTCCAGCGTGGGAATTACATTTAGAGTATGAAGTGACCCCTGTTTCCTATGTTCATTAAATCATGAGTATTGTTATCTTATTGAGAAATCCCACGAGACAGTTCCAGAAAGGTCAAGAAAAGGTGAAACGTGGCAAGAAGTGATGTCTTAACTGTGCCGCCTCCATCTATCCGTTTTTTCCCCTATAACCACTATTCCCATTCAGGGTTTCTGCACACATTCACACCGATGGTCAGCCCAAAGGTCATCTAACCTGCATTAACCCTCCCGAGAAAACACGAGCTTACACTTCAGCCGCCCAAGTGGGTACAAACACTCAACCTTCATGATATCCACCGCGCCACTGTGCAGCCCAGTACTTCCCTAATGCTTTAAAAAAAAATTTTTTATATTCCATTACCTCACTCCACGGCCATCTCGGTTGGCCATAAACACGTGTTTGTAATCAGACGACAGCACTCCAACAACAGATGATTGCAATCAAACAGTCAATAGCCAGCACTTAAGGCAAAAATACACCATATTAGTAAGAAACAGAAACCAGTGATTTAAAGGAATACATCATGTTTTCAAGAGATTGGTCCATTGTTCGAGTCATGAAAACGCAGACACTGAAATCATGCATGTGCTTAATCCTGTCTCTTCAGTATGTTCAATTACAGCAGAACCATTATGACTGTCATTATAAAGTAAGAAGACAAACCTTTTAGTAAACACTCATCAGCCATATTGGTTGCATTGCCCCTGCAAATGAATTAACTGTAAAACATTAAATATATCTGTACAGAACATAGCAGACCAGCCCCGGTTAACTTTTGATACTACTGTGGGGTAAGAATCTGTTGCAAAGTGATTTTCAGCTCTACACTGTCTCACTGCACCACCCACACTCACATTCAGTTGACCCAGGAAATTTAAAACAGTATGCTATTTTTGTTTAATATTTCATGTAAATTGTACCTCCTACACAGAGCTGACAGACTCGGCCGCCTACCACCGTGTCTTTTCATTACAGCTGCTACAAGTTTTTTTTTTTTTTTTGAGATAATACTAGTCGCCTACTATCAGTCAACGCTGTGTGTTTTACAACCTGGGTCTTATTGTCTTATTAAATTTTGACTGATACAAAAAAAACCCATCATGTTAACCTGCAGTAGTTTTGCATTGGGAAAGACGGCTGCTGTAATAGACAATTGGGGTAAAAACTATTGATGTTCCCTTTCATTAAAAATAACTGCTTCTGATAGTTGGTTTGGAGCTGTTTCCAGTGAGGCACTTGTGTCTATTATCCCTATAATGACGGTGGTTAGCAATAGATATGTTGGCTAAAAGTATGACAATAAGTATGAAAAAAAAGTGTGTTCCTTTTTACAGCAGAAAGCTGGACTTTGGACTAAACAACTGACTGAAACTGTCTTACCGGTGAGATATCAGTGGGAAAGCGGATTCAAGATGCACTGGCAGAGCGGAGGAGCTTTCAAGACAGCTGCTTGAGTTTCTCTCTCTCTCTCTCTCTCTCTCTCTCTCCGTCACTCTCGCTCACGAGCGCACACACACCCATGCGAAAACACACACTCCACTCCCTCTCTCCTTTTTAGCCAGTGACAGCAGGCACCCAGCGATGACATGAGGAGTGTCTCTGGCAGCCACTAAGGCAGCACTAAACAGACAGAAATATCTGCTCTGACAGACGGACAGACTGTCACCCACTACGACATGCATGCAGCTGTCACTGAGTTTACTGCTCCTCTTCCCAACCCTCGGGTTTGATTTTCCTTTATGCAACTTTCTCACTCTCTCTCTCTCTCTCTCTCTCTCTCTCTCTCTCTCTCCGTGACGAACAGTGTTTCCCTTGTTGTTTTTTGTCCCCCCCCCCTTTCTTTCTGCTATCATACACTATATTGAAAAAGCCACACCTACATTTAGGACATTGTGCTTGGCTCTGTTTGGCTCATGGCCAGAGAGGAGGTGGAGGGAGTGTGTGTGTGTGTGTGTGTGTGTGTGTGTGTGTGTGTGTGTGTGTGTGTGTGTGTGGTGGGAGGGTGGGGGGGGGGGTTCCATGAGGCCAACTTTTGAGCATGCAGCCATCCTCCACTTGACCAGCGTTGGTCTGCACAGGCCTAGCTCTTTCCTCCTTTCATTTGCTCATTCTTTTGTTCTTGCTTTCTTTCTCTCTCACACAAGAATCTGTTCTCTCTCTCTCTCTCTCCCTCTCTCTCCCTCTCTGTCTGTCTGTTTAGCTCTCTCTTTCTCAGCCACAGCCGTTCTCAATTAGGAGGGTCAGGGAGCAGAGCGGAGAATAACTCAGGCTCTGGTATCTGGAGCTGGAAGGACCCAAAGATCAGCAGCAACAAGAAACCACTGCTGCAATGTGCTGCGCCAAAAACTAGGCTGTGGCTGCCTGTGTGTGTGTGTGTGTGTGTGTGTTTGCATGAGTGTGTGTGCGCATGTTGCATAAATCTGCTCTGTGTCAACAGGTTGTCAGTGACCTCTGAACTCTATATTTAAACAGACATGAATATGACAGAACTGCTAATGTTGTGATTGGTGCAGAGTTGTCTCTGCTGGAATGTAGATCTTCAATTTAAAAAGATCCCGGCTTTGAAACAATAGGAAATCATTCACACTCGTGCACTTGCAGGCAGGCACGCCCACGCGCCGAATCTTCGCCCCATGAAGAGAGCTACTTTAATTGCTTTGTTTCAATGGTCCCCTCTGAATGGGAGAGAGAGGCTGAGGGCTGTAGTTTACAAGACACATCTGCAGGTGTTGCATTTCAAACAGAGAAACTCCAGCTGTGAGAGAGAACACATACACTAACACAGGAACACAGATAGCAGAACATACAGGCGGATTGTCTTTCTGTCTCTTCCTCTCTCACACACACACACGCTGCAGGTGCAGCGCCGTTCAAGTACGTTCCTCCGCGGCATCGACCCTGAAAACGCCGCTTCGTTCTGAGCGAGGTGAAATTGAAAAAATCTCTGACGTGTCTGTATCTCTTTCTGTAAAAGACTTTAATGTGAGACAATGCAAAATATATGACGAGACGAAGCTGAAGCGCGGCATACTGAGCACAAGAACGAGAAAGAGAAAGAATGTGCTTATCAGCGGGGCTCCGTCAATGTGGCTGACGCTTCGCAGCGAGCATTACAAACTACAAGTCTGACAGAGCCATAAATACTCCAAATAATGTGACTTGGGGTCATGTAGGTTTCAGATAACCTCTCTGTGGCCGTTTGTGGAAAAAAACTACTTTACTTTGTTGCCATACAGCCACCGGTACCCAGCATCTCACCCGTACACTTCTTTGAAAACAGCTCATTCAGAACAATTTCCACCCTTTAAAATTCGAAAAAAAAAAAACCCTCTCGGAGCAGCTTCTCTATGAGAATCAAATCTGTTTGTTACAGCTGAGAGTCGAGTAGTTTTGGAGGATCTTTGGTAGCATGTCTCCTAATTCACTGAAAGAAAGAGCAATCAGCTAAGCTTCAGATGGCATCCGACATATGACGGATTCGGTCTCCTTTCTTCGAGCGTCTCTATTGTAATGTTCTCACACACTGCATGCCGCATTGCACACATTTTTGATAATCTATGCAAATATGCCACAGATGGACGAGTATGTATCTAATTGAGCAACATATGTGTCGCACTCTTAAAAATAATAATTCTTACATCTCCCCTTGTTTTTTTTTTCTCTCAACCTACTTCTGTCACCCTTCGTTCATTCATTAAGAGTTACGTGTGACTGCGACGCTGGCGTACTGCCACACCATTTGTGAAATTATTCAAATGAGGACACCATGTTTCCTTTGTTTACTGCCTTGAATGGCGATGCCTTGAACAAGCTTGGAGTATTCATGAACGCCATTTCTCACTCTCGCTCCCTCAATCTCCCTCGCTACGACTACCACCCCCCCCCCTTCTCTCCCTCTCTCTCCCTCTCTCTCTCTCTCTCTCTCTCTCTGTGAATACTGCCGCGGCATTGGAGGAACGTCCCGGCCATTATGAGAAGCCATTAATGAGTGTGTGGCGTGGCGTGTTGTGATGCGCGGCATATTACAGCCATTCATCAGAGGCCGAGAGACACTTGACAGGCGGACAGCCAACAGGTTGTGTAATCATATAACACAGCCATGTCAGGCCTGCCACAGCTCCGTGTCCCATTCAGGCCTCTAATGTTGTTTTCCTCCGGGTAATTGACGACGCCAGACAGAGAGACCCGGTGATGGATAACATCGTGAACCGACCGGCGCACAAAGATGGCGGTCTATCGGAGTGATGTCATTTCAGATTGCGTCAACATTTGGAGACGTTTTAAGGAAAATCCCCGGTTATTACAACTTCTTTCCCAGTTTTTGGCCGTCATTTCTATCAGTTATGATAACATGATATTCATCAAAGTAATTGCTGAGATCTGGGAACACAGCAACATCGCTACAATAAAGCCAGATACAAGCAGTTGCAAACAAGACATTTAGCCAGATTAACTAAACTTTATGTGGAGCTAAAACCAAAAGTGATTGCACTGGAAATGTGTGTATTAATCCCACTTTGCACAGGAAAAAATAAGTCAAAGTTTAACCGGGAATTACAAATGTGTTGAATGAGAGTAATTAGTAATATTTTAACTTTTCGTCATTGTTTCCTCTTCCAAATATGTTTTTGCTAACCTACAGGGTTGTTTACAACCTGTCTGATCATGTGACTGCTTATGTTTTTGCCCCGTTGGGTCTATTTTTTTGCAATATTGCTTTGTTCCCAGATCTCAGCAGTACAGTGTTATTATTACCAATAGAAATGACTTGTATAAAAAAAATCCAGGATGACACCTTCTTCATGCATCCTGAACTATTTTAGATGTGCAAAAAAAAAAATTCATGAATTAAGTTTAATGAGTCATAATTGAGTAAAAAAAAAAAAAATCTCATCTAAATCTAGCAAAGAAAACCATTATGAGACATTCATCTAAGTTATGGCATTAATTATGTCAAAACATGACAAAGTAAAAGTGTTGCTCCGGTAATTACAATGTGCCAGGAATGCCATCTGACGCTCAGGAATGTGTTGCAAATATTCCGTCTCCTCTGCACAGCACAACTCTCAGCTGCATCAGAGGAGTAGAGGTGGCCCTGAGGCAGTGTTAGACGTTGTTAAGGATAGCAAGTATCCTCGCGCAACCTGTTCTGCTCTGTCCCTAAGCTGGAAAAGAGAAGACAATGTTCTCTCTCATCCTCCCACTCTCACCACTTTATACCTCTGCTTGTTTGTGAGATGCCTCTCTCGCGGCACACAATCCGAGCAGGCCAGCTTGTGTATGCGGTGGTGGTGGTGGTGGTGGGGGGGGGGGGAGACGATAACCGCAATGAATATCTCCAGCAAGGATAAAAATAAATGTTTCTGTCTTTTGAATATCATCACAGTCTCCTAAGCCGCAGCGCCCAGAGGTGCTACTCCTTAAAGAACGAGTCTTTATTAGACATATATTTTATCTTTCATCCTCTCTCTGTCATGAACATGCGGTATAATGTATACATACGCAGATGACAGCGGAGAAACACAGGGCCGCCTGTGTGCCCCGCTCTTCTATGCATCAGATGAACACATTTACCGCAGGAAAACTTTACTCTGGAGAAGTAAAAGATGGAATGGGAGGAAGAAGAGAAAGAAAGGACTCAAAATGGAAGGAATGAAACAGATGAAAATGAAAAAAGGAGGCTGGGAATGGGATGCTAATTCCTTTGGTGAGCTAATCCCTGGGAGCTTTGACATTCTTTGCTTTATCTAGGAATGCCATGTGGCAATGAGGCGTAGACAAAACTTAACATAGGGAATTGATTGCAGGTCATAGATGCTACCTGCTAACCAGGCAAATAGTGACTCCTATACAGAGAAATCACAATCTTATGAACACAAAGTCATCTTACATAACAAACTGGGCCAGAAACTAACAGTTATCAATTCATCTGTTGCTTATTTTCTCCATGAATCGATCCGTTGTTGTGAAATACGTCGATCACTGTTTCCCAAAATCCAAGATGCGACCTAAAATGTCTTGTTCTGTCCCGACCAACAGTCCACAACTCAAAGATACTCAGCTTACTGTCAAAGAAGACTAACAAAACTAGAAAATATTCACATTTAAGAAGCTGAAACCAGAGAATTTTAGCATTTTTGTCTTAAAAAATGACTCAAAGCAATTAAGCAATTATCAAAATTGTTGGCGATTAATTTTCTGTTGATCAACTAATCGACTAATTGTTGCAACTCTATAACAAACAAATACAGGTAAATGACAACACATGTCTTGAGTTTACTTGATACTGACATTTTAAATCAGTGATAACAGAGCAGATTAGAGGTGACAGAAAGTTGTCCTCTTAACCTCACTACAGCACCTGCTACACCTGCACCTGAGCACGTCTTGGGTCGCGTTCTCTAAAAGCTCAGTTTTTTTTGTTTTTTTTTACCAACCGTGCTTAAACGTCTGGCTGGCATTTCAAGATGTATCCTCTCTAAAGACAGTTTGCAAAAAAAAAAAAAAAATGCTGCGTGGACATACGGCTCAAACTGAGAGAAAAACAAGACGCGTTTTCAATTTTACCCGGGTTAAAACGTCACACTCTAAGGCAAAGATTAGATACACATACGCACACATATACACACACACACACACACACACACACACACTGACCCTCCTCAATCTCAGCCCCCGTCGCCTCACAACGGCCACAGTGTTCAGTGTCAACAGTGGCCACACTATGTTGCCCTAACATTAAAAATGCATCCAATTAAAGCTGCAGGGGGAAAACACTCCCGCTGTAAACGGCAACAGTCTGTAACATGTTTGCAGCTATGATAGGCTTTCTAAACAAATTAAGCCAGAGGAGCTCTGCATTACTCATCCTAGCTGGCTGTCTGGCCAAATTCTGCCTCAATTGCACAGTTGTTTGATCAACTGTTGGTACGTTGTGTATGTGTTAATGTGAGAGAGGGGTGGGGGGGGGGGGGGAATAAAAAGAACGGCATGAGCCCATGGATGGCAGGCGAGATGAAAACGGTACGACAGCAGCAGAGACACACAGTAAAAACTTGCCTTCCTATACTTTCATGTGTCTACAGTCATGTGCTGTCAAATTCTGCGGCTCTGTTCTGTCGGCTGGCAGCGTCTCTCTCTCTTTCTTTCACTGTGCATTACTTGTCACTCCTCCGATGGTCGGCGCGTGTGTGTATTTCTGTGCGTGCGTGTGTGTGTGTGTGTTAAACCTGTCGCTTTCTGTGCTCTGACGTCCGTGTGCTAATCGCTTTGGCTGATCCCTGCTAGTCACGCATGTGTGTACAGTATCTGTGTTCTTCTGGCTGCGTATACGTGTGCATGTGTGTGTGTGTTTGTGTGTGTGTGTGTGTGTGCGAGGCAGATGTTCCCCGGGCGGTGGCATTGCTCAGCGTTCACACACACCGTACTAAGGAAGCTTAACCAGCACTTTATTTATTTATTTGCTTCCTGGATTCCTACCCCCCCCCCCCTTCCCTCCCCTCCTCCTCCTCCTCCTCCTCCCCTCAGTCCTCATTCTTAATCCCTGGTAGCAAAGAATACAGTAGGAAAGGCAAAAGTGAGTGTAAAATTCAAGCTAGGTGGTAAAGTTTTTCTGCAATGCTGGATCTACTTTAAAAATTACAAACCTTTTCTGGTTCAGGCCCATGAGAAAAATTGTGCGGATGACTAGACCTTTGAATAAACCACAACAAGCTCTCAATAAACTCTACAAAGTTTCATTTGGATAGTGCAGCATATGATATTGAATTTAATATCAAGTCACTATAATATGCCACCTAAAGCTCTAAGACTCTAAAGTAGGGTAAAGTTAAAGTCTACAGTCAGAGCTACGGGTAAATAGTCTAGAATTTTGTCACTATAAATCTGCAATAACACATGAACAGTCTTTTTCCCTATTCCACAGCCCTGCATCTGTCAACTGTAAAATGTAAAAATGACAAAATGTGAGTTTTTTGGAAACAAATGGTTCTTGAATCAAAGCATCATGGTTTTGTCCTATTCTCCCAGTATTGACACTGGCCACAGAGATTCTCGGCGGGGACTGGCTGGGCCTTTTTAGACAGAGCCAAACAGGATCCTGCACAGCTCCTCATAAACAGCAGCTGCAGACTGCTCAGTTCCCAGTTCCTCCCCGGCCGCCAGCCCAGGAGGGTCCAATCAAAACCAGCCACATTACTCCCTCACTTTGCCTTTGCGTGCCAAGTCTGCTCCGTGTCGGAAAAAAAAAAAAAAAAAAGAAAAAAAAAAAAAAAAGCCAGTACTAAACCAAAGAGTGTGTGCACAACCGCCGAGCTGTGGATTCAAAAAGAAAAATCTGTTTACCTGTGTGAACTCTGACCTCGGTGGTACTGCTGCTGTGGTCGCCGCCCCCTCCCCCACCCCGCCCTTCATGTATTCCTCACGCACGGTCTCTTGCTGACCCCCTCCTTAAGTAGTGATCTGAGGGGAAGGAAGAAAGAAGAAAAGGCTGTTAAATTTCTTTTAATGGAATGCCAGGGAGAACCTGGTTCAGACAGAGGACAAATGTATCACAGAGAAATACACCCCAGCGTTGAAAAATGTACGCAGGAAGCCATGAGGGAGTTTGCTATACTACTGCCCCATTTACTCTACCTCCTAACCCTGCCTAAGAGCCAATGAACCAATGAACAACTGCACCACCCATCACACTGCCATGCCTGTATACTGCAGCAGTCCTGTATATCCACCCCCCCCCTCCTCCACCAATGCGACCCCACCCCCCCACTGCACAGGAACAATGTCCTTCCTAAAGGTTATCAGCAGCCTGGCGCTTGGTCAGCCTCATCCTGAGTCCATTACACACAGAGCGGCGAGATTCACTGCCTTAATACACCTCTCTAAGTCTGTCCTCCCTGCTTTGCTGCGCCCTTGAAGGGCTGATACAAATCCAGTATACGTCCAGTACACAAGTTTTGGGATTAGCTCACCAGCACATTTCTGCCTCTAAAATATCCACAATGCACTTATATTCAATAAGCTTAAGTTTCATTACCTCAAAAAACCCCATTAGCTGGTGAACACCAGCAGAGCATTTAGCAGATAAAAAGCCACATATTTCGCACAGAAATTGGTGGAGACCAAAACAGAGTTGTTGGAGAGAGGAACTGGGTGGACAGAAACATGACGCTACACTGAGGCAACAACAAACCATAATACAACAGTCTCTCAGAGCAACGGGACAACTCTGTAACACAAGATACAACACATGCATTGGCACCATTCAAAGAGAACATGTACTGCAAATAAAACAAAAACTATAATCTGTTAGCAATAAATATGTTGCTATGTGTGATTGAGCAAATATGAAAATCTGATAATAGAAACTGAAAGAAATCTGAAAAAAAAAAATCTATAACAAAAGAAACTGACACTAACAATTTCACTTTTTACCATCTTCATCTTAATGTCATCTGGCAAACACACGCCATTCTCTTATGTCTTCCATTGTTTTGTCACTTCCTGTACAATCTCTATCGCTGGTGCAACCAAGTTTCCTTTGCTTCTGGCACTTTTAATCAGTCGAAGAAAATTTGGCCAGAGGTTTGAAGCGTCTCTAGAACACTATGAGTGAATTGTTTCATTGTAGTACATCTTGTCTGTGTACACACTGGGCGCAGTTTATCTTTTGAAACCGCTGTGCTTGATCAAAATCAATATATTATGACTCTCTGAGATTTCAACAAGTTTGACAAAGTTATGATTTAAATAAATTAAGGTGTTCACACTTTAAAAATGAAACATGGACGAATACAAATATGAAAAGTTGGCAAAATGCGACAAAAATCTCTAAATCTGAAATATTTCCATCTGGTAGTGAAAAAACAATACATGGATGTTTTAAGCAGAATGGGTGTGTGAATGGGAGGTGGGCCCCCCCCACCCCCCCATATATCTTAACACCTGCTCGTTCATTTAATCTACGAGCAGAAGGGACCATACTGAAGAACATACTGTGGGAAGAGCGGCTGGTTTTGGAATGAGGCCAAAAAGAAGAGGACAGGGCGGAGGAGAAACCCATAAATACGCAGGGAGGCGAGCAGGTGTCGCAGACAAATGTGATTTACAGGGTCTATGTCCCATACAGTGCTGACAGGTAAGCCTATTAGGTTGATATTACCCAGCTATAACACGCACCAATGGACCCTCTTAAAAATGTGTGTGCAGTTAGTGTTAAAGTGATGGGTTTAAGAGAGAGATTATAATATCCCATTGTTAAGTTGGCCATACATTAGCTTCTGAAAATGCAATAATTATATCTTTAGTGAGCTGATTTTCACTCAAAGGGCTGTCATTTAGCAGCTTTACGAGAAAGCTATGTTTCCTTAAAGATGGTAAAAAAAAAACAAGATGGTTTTATTACAGCAGAGGTTAGATTGGATTCCAGTTTAAGAGCAATATGGGGCAAATGTTTTTTTCCCCTTCATACTCCGAAAATGACATGAGGCTTTGAAGAGTGCGAGAGGGAGCTAAATACTGGGATGGCAGTGCATTTCTGCATATTGGAACCTGCCGGGGAGCAATCACTGAAGGATGCGAACGTTTATGAGAAACTAAATGCACTAGAACATCGAGCGGAGATCTGCAATCGAGTCTCACTTGTAATACTGCATGAGAGACATGAGACTACAAGGAAATTGCTACCACTTGAGCAGCACACTACAGATGGTGTTGAGAGCAACACAGCACAAAGCAATGTGTTCCTTAATAATGTGGTGAATATTGCAGTGAAAAGCTGAGTGCTTCGTACTAGCTTCTGCAGACTCCAGCTATTTTTTTTTTTTTTTTTTTTCCCTGTCAGAAGTGTGAACTCTTTCATCCCGGATTTAAGAGGCTGCGGTAAAAAATCCTCAAAGAAACTAATCGTGTTAAATGAGGTTTGTGTCTGTATCCATGACTTTTGAGTGTGTGACTGTGTGTGTGTGTGTGTGTGTCGGAGGGAGGGGGGGGGGGCAGTGGAGGGGGTTATAGGTGCCTCAGAAAAAACTAAAAAATTCCTGTCACCTTTGAATCTAAACTCTGTGTCAACTCTCCAGCAGAGCCAGTCGTCTTCTGTTTCATAATCTTAGTATTACTCTCTTAACACTTCGATCCTGGTAATCGTATCTGATGAATGTGGCTGTTCATTGACTGAGATAGACCAATTTTCTGCGCAAAGTCTTTAAAGTGATTCAAATGCTGGAGATGACAAAGCCTGAGTTTGCCTGTTAAAAGCCCTTAACACCACCAACGTTTATTTTAGCTTCCTGGAGGGAATCCTAGTCTCAAGCGGCTGCTCAACTCATACAGACAGACTCGCTCATACTCACATAGATACACACACACACACACACACACACACACACACACACATACACACATACCTTATCATCCAAGGCTGAGGAAGCAAGAGGGGCTATAAAAGCCAACCTCATCTCCTTAAAACAGGCAGGGCTGTCCCTGGGCGTCTTAACACAACTCATCAACTGTTAAACCAGAGAGAGAGGCAGAGCAGTAAAAATCAATGCCCCCCAACACGGCAAACACCAGTCAATGATGTTAGGTGGAAGAGGAAAGAGCGAGAATTTGCAGCAGCGTCTGGAGAGGTAAGGAGAAACCAAGAAAGAGGGAGGGAAGCGAGGAGAAAGTCCATGTTAAGCTAAAAGCGGTAGGCTAATATATGTTATTGATTACCTCTATGCAAATAGAAGACCTCTAAAAACCAGAGAATGCAATTTAAAGCAGCAGAGTCTCTGAAATCGATTGGCGCTGTGAGCGAGAGAAGCCATTTCCCTCTAGCCAAGATAAAACACTTTACAATGAGCTGTCAGATACTTATCAGGAGGAAATTAGCAGAGGAATACCATTTTCCCAAAACAAACAGGTCAAGTGTTTCTCCTCCTTGAGTGGTCTCTCCCTCTCCTTCACTCTCTCCCGCTCTGATATCATCATCTGTTATTTCCTCCTGTTTAAATGCCAACAGTGAGGAGGCTGGGGCTGCATTTCATTCAAACAGATCATTTGTAATAAAAAACCCATGCAGGCGGGCCCCGTGCGCCGGCAGGAGCAGGCTGTTGTTTGAAACGGAGAGGATGAGGTCTCCGGTTCGCCTCGGCTCCTGGGAGCTAGCCCCAGAGCCTGCCAGCGCCCGCACGTACACACTGACGCAAGTCCGTTCTGGATCTCAGAGCCAGATCTCACCAAAACAATATTTGTGTTTTTGGCCTGCAGTATGTGTTCCTGGCTGAAAGGAGAAAGAAAACACACATAGAACAGAGCAACAGAGAGATGTCGAAGCAGGCAGCAACCCACACAAGACAGCCTCGTCGGAGAGAGAGAGAAAGAGAGAGAGAGAGGGAGAGATAGAAGAGGGCAGCTCGGCGTCAACATCAACACCGGTTCTGCAGTCATCGCTCAGCGGGTAATTATGATAACAACGTGTTCCCTAGGCAGCCTCTCTCTGATTTAGTTTCCGAGCACTTACCCTTCCTAAAATCTCCTCCCGATAACATCTGATATGATTACAAAGTCAAGATCCTTTTCAAGGAGCGCCCACTTATGTGTCTCTAATTTGGTGTATAGTAACTCTCCCTCTTGTGACTGCTCAATGATGCTCCTCGTCTTATTGTGTGCTTAGTTACGATGTTGCACCATTCTGATTTTCATGACATTTTGGAAAATGCCATGACATAAATGAACCTCACCCTACCACGCCATCTGTTATTGAGCGCTCCACTGCCTGCTATTACCTTTGATTGTAAACACAGCCTTGCCACATGGGGAAATACATCATTTCATTGTGTCTGTTATCATCCAGTTCTAACAGTGGGAGTTTGGCCCTGAACGGAGTCAGCGGAGTTGACCCTGTGATTACCTCTGCGGTGCGGCATTTTGCTTGGCTGTCAACACAGCCGACCCCTTAAACAGCCAGCGTTGCTCTGTAGCGGGGCTAGGCTGTTGACATACTGAAGACATTTAAGATAATCCCAGAGATGTCTCTGAGTTTTCCAAGATTACATCTTCAAAGGGGAAACGCGGGCGGCAGCCTCTACTTGAAAGGGAGAGAGATGCGGAGGGCTCTTGTTCTGAAGGAGGGGGTGGAATAGCTCAAGAATGCAATCATGGTTTTGGAGTGGAGAAAGGCCTGTCCTGGCTAGCTTAGCCGGTGGGAGGGTGAGAGGATAGGAGGGGGGGGGCAGGTGGTGGAGAGGAATCAGACCTGAGAGAGAGAAAACACACCTGTTGGTCGGGACAAAACAGAGGGCGGTAAAGAGAGGATTCTCACCTGTGTGACCTGACAAAAGCTGTAAATCACACTGTTCATCTCTGGCCCGGCCCAGGCTTTTATTATGTTTGGTATGCTGTCATGTTGAGGTCATATGGGCAAGGTTTGGAGGTAAAGTACACACGATACGTGACAGTTCACAAAATTAGATTTATCCTGTAATGTCATTACTTTGTCGACACATCTGGTCTTTTCTATGGATGTAGATATCTTTCAGACAACTGCACAGGTATAACAGGATAAAATGCTGCTAAGGCTAGCTTTGGTTAGCGGGTAGCCTTTATTCCCTTTGGTTAAACCTCTGCTTTATAAGTTTATACCTCTACTATGTCATCAGCTGTACACATGTTTGTCACGAGCATCGATCAATCAAACTACACTTCTTACCAGGTACCACTTAAAGGGGAACTCCACTGATTTCACACATCAAAGAGTGTTTACAGGTCTACTAACTTAACTCTCAGCATTAAGTTTCCACAAGGAAGAAGCACACACGGAATAAAAAAGAGGATATGTCTGGTCCTGCTGCGTTGATTTTGATCATTTTGTTGCAAAATCAGTGGAGTACTTGTTTCATGAATCATTTCTTCAACTGCAACTGCAGTTAAAGTAAAAGAGGAGAAGGAAAAGGAGATTTAATGGGGCACTCACACCAATTTTTCACATTTAGTATAGTTTACTTGTCATGGGGAGTTTCTTTCAGCTGGTGAAAACAGTTGTATAATATCCTCTGTTGCTCTGGAGGGAGCTTTCTAAAGTCTGAAAAAAAATAATCCTGATTATGTCATCGGGGTTATCTCTGTTTGGGCTTGAAGACTACAAATTGATAACACAAAGGCTGTGTTAAAAAGTGAGGCTTGCATTTTGAAAGACGTGGGCATGATACAGACAGCAGAAGTCGAGGAAAAGGATTCAGCATTTTTTAGAGCTACAAAGGACTGAAAGTATCCTCCGCTGCATCGAGTCTGACTATTCTTTGCTTTAAGTGTCTCTTGTTAAGTTCTTGACTTTGTTGAAGTCCAATACTAAATAACTTGGCTACCCCGTTAAGTATGTTTCTATTGCTTGTCATTACAAATGTGTAATGTATGTGATACTGTGGACAGAAAGCTTCACAGACTGTTTTTTCAGATCCATCCATATTAGAGGGAAATTTAAGTGGGAAAGAAAAGTCATCAAGTGTGGTCTTTCCCCAAGTTAAGTGAGGTTATACTTCATAGATCCCTGAGGGGGATATTTCTGCCCTGCATGTGACTCCCTATTTAGGAGTTAGGAACTTCCTACTCCCTGGGCAGTGTGCTGTGGGTGCTGCAACTCCAGTGATCATGACTTAACTCACAGCCTCCAGGCAGCTCTCTCCCACAGCGTGCTTTACATACTGCATCATCACAAAGCATTTTTAGATACGGTTTGCATGACATCTGTGACGAGCTGCTGCCCGGCTACTTTACATCTCTCAGCATAAGACGAGCATTAGTGAGGCTAAATGAAATGTGTCACACACAGATTGCTTGTGAAATATTAAATAAAAGCAAGAATTATGACTCATATTAGCAACAAATGTCAGCAGTGACGTCCTCTGTGACTATGAGCACCTCTTAATGACTCATGGAAGTGTTCGCTAACACGGCTCTGACGGACATGGAAATCACTCAGCAGTATCCTTTTCCAGCCGCTGACTGGCTTTGTGATAACATTGGTACTAATTATAGGAGAGGAGTATTTTAACACGGCACACAGGGGGGAAAGCTGTAAAGAATAGCGCAGCCGTAATAATAGCAATTTCTACTACAGCAAGTAAAAAGGCAAAAGCTGAATCTTTATGCTTCCTTGCTGCCCAGGCCTCCTTCTCAGCGGGCTTGATGACATCATCAGTGAGTCAGCGACCAGAGCCCAGAGCTGGGATCAGAAAGCACAGACTGAGGTCTGTCTATTATCAGCTGCACATACTGTACTCCATGAGCAGGCACAAAAAAACACCCAGACAAAGAGGCACACAACCAGCAGAAGGCTATTTTTGAGCCACAGAAGAAGAGGAGACGGAGGAAAACAAATATGTCATCAGCAGGAGGCCGGGACTCAGTAGACTAATCAGTTGTATCATAATCGGGTCTCACAGGAACTTATTTTAGAATGAGCGCCGATAAACAGCGGAGTAAAGTGCGGACGGACAAAGCGGCAGCGTTAGGTACAGTACGGCTCCTCTGAGCGAGCTCTGCGGTGGGCCCCTCCTCCGTCTCTCCAGCCTCACTGGCCACGGTTGAAAAATTAATGCAGCAAACTGACAACACTTAGGGCCTCCCTCTCTCTCTCTTTCTCTCTCTCTCTCTATCTCCTTCCATGTACCAAACAGGATCAATTACCAAAGCAGGGCTCCACTCAGTAGCGCTAAAGAAACAAGAGGCACTCTCCATCACAGCTGTGTTTGTGTGTGTGTGTGTGTGTATGTGTGGATGCACATGTGTGTGTGTGTGTGAGGTTCAGGCAGGCTTATGATGAGCAGAAAGAGGAGGAGGAGGTAATAGTCTGTTTGCTTCTCTCTAATGACAGCAGCAGAGTGGATTAGTGAGCCTCCTAACCCATCAGCATCACTCCTCCCCGTAAGTGACAGAGCATGTAAATAACCAGTTGTGGCCACTAGCAGGAGGAAAGAGAAGAGGACGACTAATAAAGCGAGGACGTCTAAACGTGTGTCTAAAAGCGGGATACGTGCGTGTCTGAGCGCTTCATCTGCGCCCGGGCGTGTGTGTGTGCACGCGCGCGCCTTCATTTGTATGCAGGTGGAGATTTCGAAGGAGTTCCATTTCTACAACATCAGCCAAGTTATTCAAATGCAGCACATCTGACTGGAGAGGATAACATAAAGAAAGGCATCAGCAGAAATGGCAGCAGGCAGTAATCCCCCGGCCAGGCCACTTGTGTTTGCCACGCAGGCAGGCAGGCAAGGCAAGGCAAGGCAAGGCAGCGCTGTCAGTGGCAGCACCCATACAGGCCTTATCAGTGGCAGCCATAGGGCTCTTCTAATAACCCTGCTGATGCTCTGCAGTGCGAGGACAGACGGGGAGACGGACAAAAAAGACAGACGGGCGGACAGGTTTCACTTCCCACTTAAAGAAAGAGCCTGAGCGCCGGTTATCAGCCCGAGTGTGTGTTCGTGTGTGTGTGTGTGTGTGCGCGCAGAGGCTGAGTGCATTTACTCATTCCCCTCACTTTGTAGCGTGTAATGTTCTGACAGCTTCATACATGCTGTCACTTGATAAGTCCTTTCATCTACATGGACTCCAGTGTTGACCGCCCGTACCTATTAACCCACACACACACACACACACACACACACGTACGAATTTAGCATTTATGATAGCGTTGTCTAAACTCGCTGCACGCTGGTGCCGCAGCCCCGGTAGGAGTGTATCTGACTCCAGCGTCATTATCACCATTCAAAAAGGTCAAGCGCAGTGCTTCCAGCCTCTTCTTTGTGATTTATGCCTTTGTGCCATTACCTCTGTTCACATTAATCTCCATCTGTAAATCTAATCACACCGCCTCACCATCGCAGCTCCTGGTGCTCTGAGGACAGGAGCCGTGGCCGACGGGAAACAGCTTATGTAAATACGCCGCTGTTGACACAAGATGGACAGCGCACGCCGCCTCGCCGCTGTGAGATCAGGGTACAGATTAGACAGCCATCACTTTATTGTTGTTGCTTTTCATTTCACTATCTTTACATCCTTCCATATTTGATATACTCATATCTTTAGGTGCGTTTTTTTCTCAGCTCATCTGAGACAGAGGTGGGTGTTACTAAAAGGAGCAAAAAAAAACAAAACTGCAGAGACAGTGCTGTAGGGCTCCATTTGTAGTCAATGAGTAACTCGGATATTGACACCAGTAAATGAGGGTGTCACTCAGATGACGCAAAAAAACAGAGCAGTGTCGTCAAATAGAAACGCTTCTGGGCATTCTTTTGGGCTTATGCGCGCCAATAATCATTACCTCCGCACCACTTTAAGTGTCAAGGAAACATCTACTCTCGCGTGCCTCGAAGCTGCCTCGGAGCACTTTGAGCGGAGTGGCCGAGCTCTGTGGCTGCCACATGCAAATATAAAGACTTAATCGGGTCTCCTGTGTGGAAGTGCGGGCTGTGCTTTCTGAGAGAATTCCCTCTGCAAGGACTGATGGGAACCTTGGCAATGACACAGAGAACCCTGCAGGCCTGTCAGCTCGTCTCGATGGAGCTCAAATCAGCACTCAGCTGCGGAGAACTTCCACTGCTTCGCTGACACGCACTCATACACTGGCTGACACGAATCTCCAGCATCACTTCAAACATCCACTCAGTCCCTCAACATGGTACTTGACATGTGCCGTGTGCGTGTGAGACTCTCAACATAAACACGGACTGAATCATTCCGGCTAAACTTAGCCAAGCTCTTGATAAAAAATCATTTGAATCAATAAAAGATAAACCTGCGATTTTACCAGATGATGCCTAAGAAGCAAGACTTTCTTTTGATGAGAGCGGCTGACAACAACAAACCGATGATGCTAATGCTTGCAATCGTTGCGAGCGTCGCCTTTAAAATGCACAACTCACAAGCCGAAGGATGAATAGAGTTTTAAGACGGGGAAGAAATCAATAAACAGCCCTAATTCCTTTGACAGCTATTATCAACTCAAGATTTCAAGATGGTGACTGATATTTTATGTGCCACCAAAATGCAAGGGGAGAGCTTTTAATAATTGATGGTGCTGGAGCAGGGAGATTTTTAACCGCTCTCCTCCTGTTATCAATCATTAATGGAGTTTCCATCAAAAACACTTCAACCCCTCAAGTATCAAATCTCTCTTGAAGGTGGAGGGCCCACATTCAAACATCCCACTTAATCAAAGGGCACACAATGTGCGCTCCCTTTTCTCTCATTTTCACTTGCGCAAATTAGGATAATAACAGCACAAATTGCAAAATTGTTCATGGCGTAAGTGTAAAAGTAGGCATTTTAGCTGAGGTCTTCTTGTGAGTGATGAGGGTTAATGGGGAAATTCTAAACGTGTAAATCACAGGGAGAGGGGGGGAAACAGCCTGCCAACCTGCGTTTTTGCTGTCTTTCTCTAACGTATATAAGCAGAGCTGTTTAAAGCTTGATCTATCTGTCCCACTCGCTCTGCTCTGTAAAGCTGCGAGGCCTGCCTGGTCAAAGTCATATAGGACACGATGTTCATCAGCGACACTCACAAAGAGCCACTACCCTTTAAAAAACAACCGCAGGGTTACACACAGCGCTGCGTGTGCACGTAAAGATGCACAAACACACAGGTCAGCTAGAGTTTACTGCTTTGGACTGACTTTAAAAGGATCAGCCGAGATCCTTCCATCTCAAAGTCCGACACCCAGCTGGGGTTACACTGTGTAAAAATGTGTGGATATCGCTGCAGCATCTTCTCTAACAGCCTCCCATGCTACATTACACAATATACACACACTCAGACTACATTAGTGCGGCGGGTAAGTGATAGCAGAAATGATAGAGTATTCCTAATTACCCATCAAGATGGTTTTGACAGTGTTCTGTGTGCCAGTGATCAGTGTCGTGGCGCAGTGCCAGCAGCGACTCGGTTCTGTTTGATTTGTAGCTGCAGCTGAGTAGCGGGTAGTACACCGGGAGAGCTGTAGTGGCACTCTCTTTCACTTTCTCCTTCTACCAACCCCCCTCCGTCCCGCTTTCTTTTACTTCCCCCTCGCACTGTCCTGTTTCAGTGGCCCGTCCTTGCCTGTCATCAGCATAAAACACCTTTTTTCCAGGCTGCTGCATAACAGGCGCACAGAGGGGACACAGCAAAACTGAGCAGCATACATCTAGATTTAGGACACAAGGCTCAACTTTCACTAAAAACAGCAAAACTTGGACAAAGATGTGCTTACATAGAGAAACGATAAGTCGCTCAGCGGGAAATTACTCGACAACAATCCTGATAATCATTTAATAGTTTAAGTCATTTATCAAGCAAAAATAACGTTTTCTGGCTTGTCAAATATGAGAATTTGCTGCTTTTCTGTTTTATATCACTGTAAATTGAATATTGTTGGGTTTGGGACAGTTGGTCGAACAAACACAATTTTAAGATGTCACCTTGGGCTTTGGAAAATTTGACAAGTATTTTTCACTATTTTCCTACATTTTTTAGATAAAATGGTTAATCAGTTCATCAAAAATCAATAGACTAATTGCTGAAGAATATAATTGTTAGTTGCAGTCCTACTTGGGCCTGTATAAAAGAATAAGAACCTATAAAAGCTACAGTATAATGTAATGGAAGGTGTATACTCACTCAGTGATGTAATGAGATACATAATGATAATACAAAATGAGATATATCAAGGTGAATGGGTGTTATTAAGAGCCAAAAGGAACCTATGAAAGAGTGATTTATACAGTGACAGCACACTGTGAGCATTGGCTACAGTACTGCAAGTGAACACAAATTAATGTCAGCTAATATTTGCTCAGTGGATGTTATCTGAAATTTGCAAGTGCTTATGTTTTCTAATGTCTTTAAAGAGTACATGGGTCACAAATTTGTCTGGTCATACATACTGTTCTAATCTTAAACCAGTGCAAAACAAAGGGCACCAGCAGTAATACTGAATAGTGATACGGGCACATACAGTGGGCCAGTATACACTGACATATATATTTACATGTACATCCCAAACTCTTCATAATGACCATATGTAAACATTTATTTTTCATCTCACTGTTACTTGAAAAAACATTTACATTCAGATCATGTAGCCATCATGGGCCTGGGCTCCTGCCAACTAAGTGTCACAGGTCAATTATCTTTCAAAAGATAACAGCCGTGTCTGCCATTTATCTAATCTTGGCCTGACTTCTATTTCAGGGATTTAAACTAAGTAAACAAGATGTTAAGATATATTAAAAGGGGACAAGCGTCATAAATGGTACTAATCTGCTTGTCACACATGCTAGCCTTTTACTAAGGAGTGTGCTGACTCACATGAGATGAATCAAAGAAAACCCCAGATTCAGTGACTCAGGAGTGTTGTTTACAGTTGAGTGTTTCCAAGGCTTTGAGTTCATCAGATGGGTGTACTGCTTTATCTTAAAGGACTATACCAGTGGTTTTGTAGCCTATTTCCAGACCTCTGAATCACTGTACACATCTTGGATTTTTCAGCGATTCAGAGGTGTTGTGATCATGTGCGATTCAAACAGATCTGGTGTTCATTGACAGTTCTTTTTGAGAAAAAGTCATCCAACCAGAGCTTTGTAGGCGGGGTTAAGAATGAGTGAACTCCCTGTGTTAGTCAGACAAATAGTGACAGAAAAATGGCTGCAAGAATGGCAACAAGCATGTGTGAGATCAATGCAGCTGTAAAGCTTGATACAAGTCTAGTAAAAGAAATTACAACTCTTAAAGCTGCTAAATTTCTTCAATAAAGATAACATACATGACATTAAACCACCTGCCTAATATTGTGTAGGTACCCCTCGTGCTGCCAAAACAGCTCTGAGGCATCGAGGTATGGATTCCACAAGACCTCTGAAGGTGTCCTCTGGTATCTGGCACCAAGACGTTAGCAGCAGATCCTTTAAGTCCTGTAAGTTGCAAGGTGGGGCCTCCATGGATCGGACTTGTTTTTCCAGCTCGATCGGATTGAGTTCTGGGGAAACATCATTGCAGGCCAAGGCAACACCTTGAACTCTTTGTCATGTTTGTCAAACGGGGTACATTATCCTGGTGAAAGACGCCACTGCCATCAGGGAATATCGTTGCCATGAAGAGGTGTACTTCATCTGCAACAATGTTTATGTAGGTGGCACGTGTCAAAGTAACATCCACTTGAATGCCAGGACCCAAGGTTTCCCATACGCACCCGGCTGTCAACATGATGTAACAGAAAAAGTGATTCATCAGACCAGGCCACCTTCTTCCATTGCGTCATGGACCAGTTCTGACACATTCTGCCAGTTTTGGCACTTTCAGCAGTGGACAAGGGTCATCTTGGACACTCTGATTGGTCTGTAGCTACGCAGCCTCATACGCAGCAAGCTGCAATGCACTGTGTGTTCTGACACCTGTCTATCATAGCCAACGTTAACTCCTTCAGCAATCTGTGCTACAGTAGCATTTCTGTGGGATCGGACTAGACAGGCTAGCCTTCACTCCTCACGCATACCAATGAGCCTTGGGCACCAATGACCCTGTCGCTGGTTCACTGGTTGTCCTTCCTTGGACCACTTTTGGTAGGTACTGACCACTGCATACTGGGAACACCCCACAAGACCTTCCATTTTGGAGATGCTCTGACCCAGTCATCCAGCCATCGCAATTTGGCCCTTGTCAAAGTTGCTCAGATCCTTATGCTTGCCCAGTTTTGCTGCTTCCAACACATCAACTTCAAGAACTGACTTGCTGCCTAATATATCCTACCCCTTGACAGGTGCCCTTGTAACAAGATGATCAATGTTATTCACTTTACCTGTCAGTGGTTTTAATGTTGTGGCTGATCGGTGGATGTCAGGTTAACTGCTCCCAGCAACCACTAACCACTTTGGTGTTGACTGAAAGTTATATTGAGGGAGTCGACGGTTACATAAAAATGACGTCAGACAGAATAATGAAGTGAAAACAAAATGGCAATCCAGTCTAATTGTTAGGCTTTGTGGTTTTGCATGTTGAGCCCATTAAATACAAGACATACTTTAATCATTACCAACCATTTAAAAAGTACAGTACAAAGTTTACAGATGTTTCCTCTCCCCGTCTTTCATACGGCGTCAATTCAGCTTGAAAATCAACTTGTAGAGGGTAAAAACTTCTTTTAGACTGACAATCCATCACAGAGTGGTTGTCACCTTTATTGCTTTTTTTGAAAAAGTTTTACAATTGTGAGGTATTGAAGTTTCAATCAGGGACTATTTTCAAAACTCTGCAAGACCAGAGAGCTGATAATAGGATGCTGAGGAGCACTGCAATGACAAGCTGTGTTGTCAGAAAATCAAATCAGGTTGGCAAGTGAGTAAACATGGATGTGAAAAGGGTCATGTGGTTGTTTCTTGATTTGTGAAGGTTGTTGTTCAGCAGCTGATTCTTAATTGTTTTAGTATCTTTGAATCCAACATCTGCTGTCAACCATGTCACTGAGTTCAGATTACTAGTGCTGCAACAATTAGTTGATTGATTAGTCAAGAAGAAATTAAATCTACAACAATTTTGATATTACTTTGATTGTTTAAGCAATTTTTCAAGCAGAAACAAAACAAAACATTTGAAGACATCACCTTGGACTCTGGGAACTTGTGACATGCATTTTCCATAATTTTCTAACATTGATTATACCATGCCATTAAAATTTTAATCGAGAAAATAATTGATAGATTAACCTGTAATAAAAATAAATGTTAGTTTCAGTCCTACAGATAACATAACTTAGCTAATATTCGCTTAACATGCGATGTGATGGATTAAAGGGGTGTGAAATATAATATCGTTCATGATACCAGTATTAAATTGTAATGTCATATCATGTACTGTATTGTGACATGATGACAATTACATTATGACTCATACAGCAGCCACACACATGGTTGAAAGCAATATTGCTGTTGGCTCCATTGTGGGGGAGTCTGTTTCAACTTCAACTTCAAAACTTCAGTTATGTGGAAGCACTTTCATAACACCAATGTTCAGATAAAAAAAAAGCAGAGCAGGGTTCCAACACCTTCTTAAACTTAAAATTCAAGGACTTTTCAAGGACTTTCCAGGCCTAATTCCCTCAAATTCAAGGACACAACACAGCATAGTTTGATCACAGATCAAGGTTAATTACTGTTACAACACAGAATTTTTATAATTAGAACTAGCAGGCTGTACAAAGCTCACAGACTATGTGATCTCTTGCTTTATTTAACACACCACAAGCCCTTTCAATGATCCGTGTCTTTTTATGTCTTCTTTCAAAAACTTTCAAGGCCTTGGTTTTTTTTCAAGGATTTCAAGGGCCCCGGGGAACCCAGGCAGAGCTGCTACACACTTCTTACTCTGTCATCTAGTACATCGACCGCAAGCCAAGTCGCATCAGGAGCTGACTCAGCTCAGATGACAATGATTGATCTACCATGACACTGTACGTTCGCATTGCGGAAAACATTCGGAGTTCTTAGAAGTTGGGAAAAATCAAGGGTAAGAGTGAGTTAGGACACATTTAAAGTTCAGTATTATTCAGCTGGACCACCATCTCTCACACAGACTGAATACAGGGGCTGGCTGATCGTAGTTCAGTAGACCGTATACATAATCTCTTTAACATTATTATATTTTCCGATGAAGATCTAGGCTGAGCATTTACCAGTCTTGCCACTTGGCATAAACTCACTTGTTTTCAGGAAAAAGCTGCTGCTGCAACACCAATAAATCTCAAAACACTGAGTGAAATCAATACGCAGCCATTAATATCTCAAGAAGGTATGTGGTGTATCAAACTTGGCAGACAGTGTGTATGTCAATCCACAGTTACACTCTTACTAATACAACCCAACAGCCGCAATTAACACCCTTTTATTCATTCTGTCATTGGTTTTGTCATTAATGGCACTGCCCCAGGCACAAAGATCCAGTTTAACTGTCAAAATCCTCCTTTCAGATCAACTGCACATCATTGCAGCTGACGAACAGCCTGATGTAACCGACGTTTCACTCTGCTCTCTGCACCTGTGAGTCTAAGAATGAGCTTTATCAGGAAGAGATGGGACGCTGCCAGCCTGGTTTGACTTAGAGCTACACAGTCCAAGCGACAGACGCTCCACATAGAGACAACAAACAGCTTAATACCCTGGTGTGTGTGTGTGGCTGTGCGCAATGAGAATTTTAATGAGAAAGACAGACACATAGGAAGACTAAAACACAGAGATAGAACGCTCGGATTGTCTCCCGTGGTGTCTGGACTGGCGGCTGCTACTCTTCATGACCCCGATGCTTCGAGCCACAGATCAGATCAGGGACACTGCGCGACAGATGTCTGCCCTGGCGCTCTGTTCCAGGCATGAGTGCTGCTGGCACACACACCAAAGAACAGGGAGAGAAGAAAAAAGAAAAAAGAAAAAGGGAGAGAACATAGTGAGCACAGAGGAGAAGATGGATGGCATGAAAAAGGAGATGAGGGAAGAGGAAAACAGAGGCAAAAGTGGAAGAGGATGAGGAGAGTTTGCCCGAGGAAATCGCACGTCTCGCCGCACGGACTTCATCGGTGGGACGAGATCTACTCTGTCATGTTTCTCTCAGACAGCAACCGGTTTGGTCAGAAAGTGACACTACAAGTTTAGACATACCTCAAGCTGTGACTCTCACCCTGACTGACCTGGGGGAGGAACAGGAGACCTTACATGCACTAAATCACCATTAGTGCTCTTTTTTTTTTTTCAGTTCAGCACGAGCGGAGCTGTTACACACTGGATAATAAACGTTTGCACAAAGCAGAAAAAAAACACACAAGCGTTCTTTCTGAAGCGTCCTCTGAAGCTACAGTAGAAAGGCTGATAAAACTGAAGAGTGTTCAGAAGCCATTGATGCCTCTGCACAAAACTCAACATATGACCTCCCACTCCACTTCCGCTTTGAGGAGCAACACGCCAAAAAGAAGAGGAGAAAGAAGAAGGGAGCTAATTATAGCCTCACAGCAGGATGGCCAGAAACAAACTTGATTATCATCATCGTCAAGAAGGCACAAAAGGAAACCTGCTGCCTCCCCCTTTCCACCGCAATCCAATAGAGAGGCTTTTAGCCTTCGTAATGATTTACAAAGTGACAAGTCAAACAGATTTACTGTGACAGCCTGAAAGGGACCAGCACGAACGCCATTACTGCTCACGTGACCAGACCTCCTAGCCCTTCTCCTATTCCCCTCTGCCATCTCCCCTCTCTGGAGCCCCCCTTCCGCCTGTTCCAGGGGACAGCGAAGAATGAAGCTGGCTAAATAGAGGCAGGCAACAAGCCTATTCAGCTCCCCCCCACCCCCACCCCCTACCCACCCTCGCTCAACACGAGCCCCCTTCAAACGAGAGGGAAAAGCTGTGCTTTGTGGAAGTTAGTTAAAGCGACAGCCTCCCAGATAAGGATCTGGTCACGGAAAACTTGTGGCGCAGAGTAAATGGAGATACCTTTGTACAATTTTAACACCATTACCCAAGGTTTATCAAGATTTAATGAGCCATGAATGTGAGGTGAAATATTCAGCCTCAGTAGCAGCTGACAACATTTGCTAGAGCAGCCTTGGCCCTTCCAGTGGCTGTAAAACACTATTAAAAACACTTATTAATCTGCAAAAGAGGAATCGTTAAAAAATGGAAAATATTAGGCAATCCTTGCACCACCCTTTTCATTTGTGTCCGAATAAAGAAAGCGAGCGCGTGTATGTTTCAATGAGCTCACTTTCCGCATCCATATTCATCGGAAGGTATCTTTTGTGTCCTGAGTGACAGGATCTACATTTGACTTTCATTTCCGTAGCCCCTGAAATATGGAGCAAATTTATGTTTGAGCAGCATCAGTCTCCTCCAGGCCTGAGACGCTTTGCCTGGTGCAGTCATCTTCTTTTTCTTTTTTTTTTTTTTTTTTTTGCTTTCTTTCTGGAAGGTGAAAAACACCTTTGCTGTTCTGAGCTTTGAAAACAGAGCCACCCCTAAAAACCATCAGAGCTGGCGGCAGAGAGATGTGAGCAGAGAATTCTCAAGGAGCACATCGAGACCCTCAGGCTACGCAGATTCAGTTTCCCCCCTTTCTGGCTTCCAAAAACAAAGGAATTCCTGAGAAAATCAGGGCAGGACCTCACCCCAAGCCACCACTGCTGCTGCTGCTGCTGCTGCTGCTGCTGCTGCTACCCCCACCTCCCTCTCTCTCTTTCACACACACACACACACACAGTCACACACGCCACAGCAAAGGTGATTTCATGCAACCGTCAATGAGACACACCTCCTTCCTTGTTATACAGTCATGTTGATTTGATATCCGGGGAGACATGGTTACAGAGACATGACAAGGAGGAGAGGATGGCGGGGGGGGGGTGTAAATGTGTGGGGGTAGGTAACATACTGTCTGGCCCTAATGCATATTTCAGAGCCATGTCTGTCTGCTGTTGTTACTGCTGCTGCTGTTGTTGTTGTTGTTGACCATCGCTAACCAGCGCAGACTTACACATCGGCTTGCTCCATTCAGACTGTAGCCACACTTATTAGCGGGACGTTGAGCAACAGCCTCAAGATGTTGCGGGTCGGGCTGTGGTATGGCAAACCCCCCACCCCCCCACCCCCCCTCCCCTTTCTTCTCCTCCTCCTCCTCCTCCTCCTTGCCCTCCCCTCTCCTCTAAATATATGAGTCAGACATGAAACGTGTGATGTCCTCACGTGTATCTTTAACAATGTCAACACATGCCATTCAGCTTCCACTCAGCTCCCACCGGGAAGCTAAGTAAAGATTATGGGATGGCTGTGAAAGCAATACAGCTGAGATGTGTAATAACTGTATTAGATGCTGCTAATGTATGTAATCTGGAGTAACGGGTAGTTGTCGGGATAGGAGCAGACACAGAGGAGCTCTTAACAGACTTTTATTCTAGTGGTCATTTAAAAGCTGGATGATATTGATAATTTAATACACCGCAGAGGTGCCGAGCTGCAAGTTTCTGTTACTTCGGCTATAAAGAAACTTATTTACAAGATGTTCAATGAAAAGGTTACCAAGATACTTGCAAAAACAGGTTTTTTTTCAGATGATCTGTTACACACGATCTTTCCCAGGTACCGTTAAAAGGACTCATTGTAAAAAAACACCACACAATTTAGGAGTTAGTTATAAGTATACCATGAATTCTTCATTTATCTCTCCTAAATTAGCCATTTTTACAAACTTTATGATCTGTAATTAATGCTAGGTAAGCATAAAACACATTTAATTATTATAAACACTAAAATTGTAAATAACAAGCAGTTGTTACTTGTCAAATTACAATCTAATGTAGTTGAAATTTTTAAAAAATCCATTGTTTTTACTTTCTCTGGCACACATCTTGGTGCATAGTAACCCAGTATCCTTTAAAAAAATCATAAAACACAAGGAGGGACCCTTGCTGTTTTTGTCAATAATGTTTGCCAGATAATTAAAGAGCCCTGGGAGACAATGATAAACATTGTTTAGAGGCTGATTCCTGGCAAGCACCAAGCAGTGTATCATTGCTGTCTCCGGAATACACACGATTAGCCCGCTCTCATTACTGATATGATAAACGACGACTTCCACCGTGGCTTCGGTTTGCTGGGAGGACGCACTTGTAGCAGGGGGGGGGAGAGATTAGAAAAAAAAAAAAAAAAAAAGTGGTGAAACACATTGCCCCTCTAATAGACCGGGGATGAACAACAGAGATGGGTTATCTGCGTCGAGATTGCAGATAATGCTTGTGTGATATTTACAAAGTCAGGTCTGCAGCCAGTTATAGCACTTCCAAGCATATACCGTAAACTGCTGAGATCACTGTTTAATAAAGTGGACTTTAAAGTTACATTTCTTTGCTTATTTATTTGTTTCTCTAATCATTACCCTCCTACCTTCTCCATCCCTCTCTCTCTCTCTCTCTCTCTCTCTCTTTTTTTCTCTCTCTGTGAAGTTAATGCTGCAGCTCTGCCCCGGCCCACCAGCCCGTCTCTCTTTACAGTTGGTGTATCTACACAGAGGTTTAAAATATGCCCCTTTATCTGAGCCGCCCAGGCGGGAAAATGAAAGGGATGTCAGTCCTTAGAACCCTGGGAATGCGCCTGGCTCAACCGCCGGTGTCAAAATCGAGGGGAGGGCACCAAGCCGGCAAACACGCTGCACACAGTAATAGACTTTTCTGTCGCTGTGCGATGTTGAAAAGCGGTAAGAAAACAGTCTTAGTGGGGCAGTGGAGCTCAAGATTTATATGCCAATATGATTTGGGGGGTGGGAAGCTCTCAATAACAACAACAGCTAGCTTCATTAAAAGACCAAAGAGCGAAACCGGAAAATCATCCGGCGTAAAGCACAATCTTCATCCACAAAAAAAAAAAAAAACGCCTTTCTATGATTTATTTGTCATAAAGAAAAATGAAAAGCTGCCGTTCGATATCGACCGCATTTCAGCCTTTTACCCTACACGCACGTGGAAGCTTGAGTATTATGTGAGAGCAGATATTGCATGACTCCCTCTCCCTCCTCGTAACCGACATCGCAGGCAAAGAATAAACGCTGTCCCTTTTGCATTAGTAAAACCGAGTTAATTTACTTTGTCAGAAAACAAGGAAGTATGTATCCCCGGAGGCCATGTTGGAGACAATTCAACCGCCTTCAGAGAATCTCTGCCATCACTCTCAGTCTCCCACGCAACCTCCACCACAAAATCAGCATCACTGTGCACTCGGAGAGACAACAGTGCCGACTAGACAAGAGTCTGTTTATAGCACAAATGATATTATAAACGCAGCATGTGGCGTATTATCTTCATGAAAAAGATTCATTATAGGCTAAAAAAGCTAGAAAGATTTGCAACATGCTGTGTAAAGGGTAACTAAAGTGTATGTAAAATGAATCCTAGAAAACGTTTGGATCTGTTTCAAAATGCATTGCTGTTGTGCAAAAGCGTAACAGGTTTTAACTTATTGACTCAACTCAGCAGGTAAAGCCTAATATCTGGCATGAACTCAAGCGCCGGGGCGAGCTGTATGTGAGTGAGCTCAGTTTGTGAGTGGCTGTCTGGCAAATGAACCCATGTGGGACACTGTGTAAGGTGTGAAGACCTCTTGGAGGAGGCTGAAATCGTCGCTGGCTCGCAGGCATGCTCCGGTATCAGGAGAGACAAGGCAAACACAGCAGATCAGCCGCTGAAACCGTAAACCCACTGACCCAGCATGAAGAGGGAGAGGGGACTAATTAGTGACTGTACTTACAACTCAAAAGGAGAGGGAGAGAGACGGGGAGAAAAGAGGGAATGGGGGGGGGGGGTTGGGGGGGGGGGCACACACACACAACACACACACACACACAGAGAGCGAGCACCCAGTTGGAGGATGAGGACAATGAGTTTGTTTAGCTTAAACAGGATTTACAAGCCAAACAGACACACGCCAACGCCACTCAATGAGACACGTACTATCTCTTTTCCTCTCGAGCGCTACCCCCCCCCCCTTTTTTCTCTCTCCCGTTTCTCGCAGACACAGACAAACGCAGCCGAGACAGGCTCTGTGAGGATTTCGTCAGCGGTAAAAGAAAAAAAAAAAAAAAAAAAAAAAGAAAAAAGTGAGGGTAATTGCTTGCGATGGTGAGAAGTCTTGAGTGCAGGCGGCAGCGGTGGGCGAATGGATGGATGGATAGAGGGAACATTTTGTTCCTCCTGTGCGGGCTCCGACTCTCATATTGTTCCCGGTGAGGCCGGGTGTCATTTATGATTCAAGGGCCCCCAGCCTCTCGACGGATGGGAACAGGACATGGCCATTGTGATGTCCCCTGCACTCGTTCCTCAAAGAACATCAAATCAAACATGCATGAGACGGTGACAGGGTGGGCCAGCAACTTCTCTCCTCACTCTCCTTTCTCTCTCTGCACTCTGTTTCACTCTCTTGTCTCAGAAAAGCACTTAGAAGACTGCTTCTCCCCTGACGTCGGGGAGGCGGCGAGGGGGGGGGGGCGGACTCAAGGTTGAAGTGACGGCTCTTCAGAAACAGGAGTTATGTCGATGTTTTGCCTGTATATATACAACTTAAACAGATATCCGTCATTAGCGCGACAAGACAAAGACACTGCACGTTACAGTTTCAAGGCAAAATCACATTAAGCTGGGCTTTCTACGTGAGGCTGGAAGCTAGAGAGAAGGGGGATATACTATTTCTAAAATCTTTATTTATTCAAGGAAGGGTTTTGCTGAGTGCAAACGTTCCTTCCCAGCACCACCCTGTTTGCCACACCTGGGAGCAGCCCGGCACAGCCACAGTCTTCGACAAACAACACCGTTCGATGCTACTTGAGGTTAACTGCCTTGCTCAAGGACTCGAGCGTTATTCACACTGACTCTCTTGACTTTTCTCAGCCAGCTTTAAACCAGAGATGTTTCAGCCACAAGGCGAACCGCAGCGCAAGGGTGGTGACAGGCGTGTGGCATCGAGGGTTTTGCTCGTCCTTTGCTCTTCACGGCGGTCCGCATTTGGCCGTCTAAACCGAGCTGATGTCATCATCGCCGTCAGCGGGATGAGTTACATCTGGGTGCTTCGTTCTCAGCGTTATTAGTTACGCCGCCGTCACTAGGCTTGGACTTGAAGAGAGAGCTTAACTGCAGACTTATGGGTAGAATTACGACAACGTTTAGGAAGTAGTTAAGCGTCTGACATGAAGGCACAACCTCAGCTCAAAACTGAAGATTTCAAGTTAAAGCCTTTTGCTCTCAAAATTAGTCTTTAAAAACGCTCTGAGGCAACACAAGTTTTTTTTTCCTTATTAAAAGATGAAAATAGGCGCATTGAAAAACAAAGGATCGGTCGAGATTGAGGAGTACTGCCAAGTCGAACCACAAGTGAGACAGAGAGAGAAAGAGAGAAAGAGAGAGAGAGATGGAGAAAAAGAGACAGGAACAAAAGCAGACTTCTGCTCGGGACACGAGTGGGTGGGTTTGGGCTGATGGCGAGACACCAGACAGCAAAAAATCCATGTCAAGTGAACACGCTGCAAGTATTTCACAGCACTCCACAAATGGACGCGAGCAGTTTAGATGAAATGTCAGGCTGTCAAAACATTGATTAGCGTTTGCCAGGTTTTAAGCATTTAGCAGGCTGCAGCTGTGCCGACACACCGTAAACAGCAGCAAAGACCCAGCAACTTGGTAAATTGCTGAGTAACAAAAAGCTAATTACTCACTATGCAAGTAATTAGTTTCTGGATTTTTTTTCTTCCTGTACATCTTAAAATCAGTATTAGCCGGTTGCTTCACAGATGTTAAAGATAGGCAGTAAGATGCATTCACTGCCTCATGGTATTCTGTAAATAATCACCCTGGGACATCGGTGAATAGCTGCAGGTGTTTGAAACTGATACTCCGATTTGGGATATAACTTGTTGCTGCCTGAGATATTAAACATAACTGAACAGCAATCAGGAGTTTTTAAACATGCAATACTTTCAAACAATCAGATTGGAAAGTAACCTCTTTATTCTGTCTCCTTGTTTGGTTTAGGGAATAAACATACTGTTGCATATATATACATCTTCGTCCTCATGTTTAGCTGCAGCTTGTAGCGCTGCCAGTGCACGTGTTCCTTGTTTAAAGATCCCCTCCGTGTTTTAAAACATATAAAAATACTCTGGTTTCAATAATAATTTGTGTCCGATGTAGTTTTTCCACACACACACACACAAAAAACAGTATAATACCACTTTAAAATCCTTAAAATGACATCTACTCGTTCTCATTAAAAATACCAGAATCTATGAATATGCAAATATATTTGTGGCGCCGCGCAGCAGTGTAGCTGCTCCTCTGGCTCCTGGTTACGGTGTAAAGAGTGTAAAGGACTTAACGTGAGTAAGTGTGCAGATAACACCACCACTACAACTGCAGGCCGGTCTGTTAGCCAACAGCTAAAAGCTAACATGACCAGGCCAGCTATTCCATCGCTCTACCTGGTCAACATTCACTCACTGGATAACAAACTGGATCTGACTGAGTGTTCATCTGGAGATGAGGAAAACCTGAGGAGGTAGACTCTGCATATAATTATCTTTAATTATAAATGATCGGTTCCTTAGATTTGTGACGTTTGAAATCCTACCAGACCGAATCTGTGTTTTTAAGACTGTCCTTGGTACACTGCTGTTTCAAGGAGGAAATGCTCAGCCGTGGTGCTTATTTCACTCCTGATGTGTGTTGTTGTAGCATATGAAAAACACTACACAGACATGTTAACAAGGTTAAAAATTTGATTTTCATTGGAGGGGATCTTTAAGATTTCACTTATTTCCCAGCATATTCCCGTCATTGTCTCCTCCACCTTACAGCATGGAAGAGAAGACCTCCAGGCTCAGCATTTGCACCCATCACTGTATTAAATAGCTTTTGAAAACACTCAAATTTGATTTCAAAGTGAGTCTCGTGTAGCCTTTAGCCTGTTTAGTGAATCAGACACTTTCTGTCTTGTCTCACAGCCTGGCTGGCTGGCTGGCTGGCTGGCTGGCTGGCTGGTTGCAGAGAGGCCCCAGGAGGGACAACAGAAGGAAAGAAAACTCACACATACTGTACACACACACACACACACACACACACACACTTCCAAGTTTCAAACAGTTGCAGATGGCTTTAATTCTTTGCCCTCTTTCTTTCACAATTTATCAGGTAACCCACTCTGAACGAGCGTGCCTCCTTTTCATGCTTTGCTGAAATGACTTAACGCTGGTTCAGTTCGACTAAAGGAAAAAAGAAAAAGAAAAAAAAAAAAAAAAAAAAAACAGCACTAATTAATGTGGTGCAGCTGACAAGTGTTGCTGCTGAAACAATTTCATTACATCACCAATTAAAATTACCGAGGAGACACTGGAGGGTGCACCCATCCAAAATCTGTTTACACACTCTTAGACTGGCGTACAGGGAGTGGACACAATAATGTGAACACCTGCAATCCAATGCAATACTTCTGCAACAAATGCTGCCTTTGTTAAGCTTGTAATGTTTAATTTTGGTTTGTGTCAGATTTCTCAGGAAACTGGGCTTTTGAGAATTTTTTTAAGGAGAACTGATTTGCAGCAGGTGATGACAGTATATCCGCTTGTTATCTTACCTGCATGACAATGATGACAGGATAGTGAGATACGGGTGGTTATAGATTAGATATTGTTGGAACATTTTTGGCATCAACTGCACACCAATCTTTAACAATAGCAAAGGATTGCTGATCTGCTCCCAATCATACTCCTTTCAACTTCGGCACCTTGCTAATGAGGGTTCTCTCTCACCCCCCCCCCCCCCCCCCTCCTCCCAAAGTTTAGCTGTCCTGTAGCAGGGTGCACAGTAATGAAAGAGCGGCAGTCTCCTCCTCCTCCTCCTCCTCCTCCTTCCTCCCTCTCCTTCCTCCCATCGGGAGCCCCCTCTCTACTGCGCTCTGCCCCGGCTGGCCTCACATCCAGACGGAGGAATTTAACGGGGAGGGTCCGCCAGACTTATGGCAGAGGGCTGCGCTGAGTCAAGCAGCTCATCCACTCTGCCTGCTACCGCTTAGGAAATGTGGTGCTGCTGGTGTCTATCAGGGATTCAGATTGTGTCGTGTCAAGGAATTTGTACTGAAATGTGAGGAGGTAATATTTCAGTGCAGGTATATTAATGGAAAGAGTTGACACTGAGGTTAAAGTCACACCTGAGCATTGTCTAATTGAGATCATTCACAGTGCTATTGTGACAGTAAACTAATTCTCACTTCACTACAGAGCCAACTAGAGTCCCATTAAGGGCCCCTGAGCTCACATTGGGAGCCACTGATCTTTGAGTGATCCCTGAGAGGATCCAATCAAGACAATCGGTGTTGTCACTGCACTTCAAGGTGGCAAATAACACCGAAGCTGCATTACACGGAGTTGTTTAACAGAACACAACAGAGTAACATATGCACATGCCTGTTAATTGCATTACAACAGGTAGCCGATAATAGTCTTGAAGGGAGTCCAGACTGTTGACACAGTATTCTCAGTTTAGCATCAACCGAGCCATCAGCTGATCGCCTGAGACACACACACACACACACATTCACCCAAACACGCACACAGAGAGAGCAGCAATCAGCGACTTACTAGCATATTCTTATCCAGTGTCTTCACAGAAATGCATGCACCTATCCAGAAATAACCCCGCAGACACACATTATGACTCTGGCTATTTCGCTCCAGCGCAACTCGTCTAACACACAAGGCAGAAACATGACATACAGCACACACCGAGCCAGGCTGGGTGTTGTTAACGCCGCGTAAACGCCGCTCCGTTGCCGCTCACGCAACCCACAAATCTGCCCCCCTCCCTCCCTCCCTCCTCCCTCCCCCCCCTCCACCTCTTCCCCTCTGACACGAGTTCATCAGCGGCTGTTAAAGGTTTCTGGGAGGTCACCCTATTGTTAGCAGGTAGTCTCTGTCCAGCGGGAGGCAAAACCCCATCTTGAACAAGCCGCACACACAAAATCCCGCTCTGCAAGAACAACAACAAAAAGAAAAAATAACCCAGGCGCGAAACTTACTTTCAGCTCGGACCTCAAGAGGCAAATCCGCGTATTGTTTCTCCAAACCTCGTGTTTACGGCGCTCCTCTCTCTCTCTCGCTCGCTCGCTTCACTCCACAAAGCCGACGTGAGAGCCCCGGAGACGGTGCGAGTGAGTGACTGAATCAACTACCGTAGAGCACGGCAAGTTGAAGTGTCAGATTACACTGGCTATTCAGTTACCAGAGAGAGCCGTGCTCGGCGGTCGGTGTGAAAATGTGACCTAGATTCCCGCGGAAGGACACCGAGTGTAAAAGGTGTAACTACGCGCTAATAGGCTGCTTACGGCACATTTCGACGCTGGAGCGGACTGCGGCTCATGCTCCAGCTGTTGTCTGTTTCTGGTTGCTTCACTTACTGCTTGTGTAATCAAACCGGTTGGCTTATTATGCTATTAGTTGATCGTAAAGTAAAATAAACACTTCTTTTTTGTAAGACTATTAAATACGTAATCGAAAACGATAGGCTATAATAATAATAATAAAAATAGGGCTATATCTCATGACTACTTTCATCATGTCATCATGTTAATTATGAAAATCATAAGGTTAATAATCTCAGAAAATAGTGAATTTTTGTTGAAATATTCAAATACTTCCAAAATCCAAAACAACTCATATATGTTATGAGTGTTGTTCATATTTTATAACACGAACATGAAAAAGAAAAGCAAAGGCAAATCCTCAAAGATCATGTTTGTTTGCATTTCTGCTTAAAAATATTTAAATGATTAATCGATTATCAGGCACAGGTTGATTTTATTTTACTTAAATTAATGTGCTAAACTTAGTTTTATTTCTTTATTATATTATTTGATCATTATTTCCTAAATAAACACACTTATGATAAATTCAGGGGTCATTATTATTATTATTAAGCGGTATTAAAAATGTACGTTTTTTACATTTAGTATAAACAGGTTAGTAATGGCAGGTAGTAGTAATATTATATAATATAAACAATAACCGTCTCCTTTTTTGCCCTTTGGCTTGTTTACATTTCACTTACAACTTCCAGTGTGTGGGGAGCCCTTATCTTGACTGCTTGTGTGTGTGTTTGTGTGTATGTGTGTGTGCGCGCGCGTATGTCTGTGTGTATTATGTGTGTGAACCCTTTTCAACCTCCGCCCCGCTCCAGCAGGTCTGCAGGCCGGGCTCCGTGTTTTGCGGATGGCCGGTCTCCGGTGGAAGCCTCGGAATAACAAAGACGTGTTTGAGAGCAGCGGCAGGCTGGGCTGAGCGGTGACGTCAAGGAACAATGTCTCTCCTCCCGACACGCACACACACGCACGCACGCACGCAAGCAAAGCAAGCACACAAGCTCTTCCCCTAGTCAGGCAAGGCTGAACTGCCCAGAGGGAGGGCCGCTCAGCTCACAGTGCATCAGATAGAATCACTCACTCCTCAAGCTGTGCATGCACACAGGATTTCTTCAGTGTTGTTTTTTTTTTTTTTTTACAAATAAATAAATACAATGGGGTGGCAGATTGGTCACTGAAAAAAACCTCTAAAAAGTAGGCCTATATGTGCATTTTACAAACACTTTATTTCCTGTGCCTGATAAATTTAAGTAGATCATCAATAAAGGTGACAAGATCTTGTAATTCACTATTTCCCTTCACATAATGTCATCAGAGCGGAGGTCAAATTCCTATTGGCAGGTTACTCTCCTCTTTGAAGGAGAAGGAAGTGGCTGCCATCCTTTTAGTTCCCTGCCTGCAGGACTCCTGACACTGATGCAGCAGAGGCCTGAGCAGGGTATCGCCACTGAGGGGAGGGAGGGGTGGGGGGAGTGGGGAGGGGGCGTCTCTATCACAGTCACAGTAGTGTCTCAAGGACACCCCAGCCCCTTGGTCAAAGTAGCTATCCGCACTGATGGCGACAAATGTGGCTGGTGACACCAGCTCTGGCAGTCATTCATTTTTATTTCGGGGGGGGGGGCAGGGGGGCTTGTTTCTTAGATGGAGATAGGGTGAGCAGTCAATGTCACAATGTTCTGGCTGTGAACTCATGATCTGATTTTTTTTTTTTTTTTTGTCTCTGGAAATGGCTTGTCGAGATGACCCGTGTCTTTGTTCTGACACTGCTTCTGTTATTGATGTTTTTCACCTGTCATGTCTTAACAGCGCTATCGATGTTGACACCGTGATGCACACAAGACACATCCTATATGCAGGCTTCTTCCCCTGAAATCCTTGTCAGACAATTTGAGCCTGTTGCAAGTTATTAGATGGCGAGAGATCAGGACAACTATTGGTGTTTCTGTACAACCATACTCCGAGAGCTTGGGAGCAAAAGCGAACAGATCTATTGTTGGCTTTTGTCGTTTAGGCTTCATTCTGATCATAATATTATCTGTTCTAGATCATCCATCAAGTTTTTGTTTAATACCATCTCAAGGCGACAAGGCCTGTTACGGGTGTCAGGGGGGGCCCCGCAGCCGGTCAGGTCACTCTCCAATGACATTCTGCAGATCAAAGAGTGGTTTGTTGTCAGATGTCCTCACTTTCATTGCAAGGCGTACTCCCCAGTCTCTCCAAAATAATATGGCCAGATGGCTGCCAACAAGATGGATGGATTATAGGTGGGGTGACTTCAGCTTGGCTCTGTGTATAATTTCATACACGCAGCATTTCAAAGAGCCGAGTGAATGCATCAAAGGAGAACAAAGGGAACTCTCAGTGAAGCTTGCTCAGACAAGGTTAATACATATTGCATTGTGTTGGAGTGCATCAAATTAACATATGAAAACTGTTTAAACCTTAGAACATTAGTGACGATCAAGGCAAAAGTACTTGGCTTCCGACTTGCGTTCAAACACGAAATGATGTGCATTACTCTTGGCCACCTCGCTGTAGGCTTTCTGGTGGTGACAAGGCGTCTCTCTGCAGAGGCAGCAGGGGGAGAGATGGATGCTACTGGGGCTTCGTGTAGCTACATGATGGAGGGAGACTTTCAGTTGTGCTGACATCAGCTCTGCCCTTCACACAGAGGTGTGATGGTTGTTTACAGTGCCACCCTGCTGTGGCCACCATCAGGCTCCTGCTGCACTGAAATAGTGATAAACTAGTCCCATTGTCAAGACAAGAAGCTGACTGAATGACGGATTCCTCTTTCACAGTGAAGTTAGGATCAAAGTTAGTGTATAGGAGTAGGTTTTCTGACCCTTCCAAAAACACTGCTCTGTTGTTTTGTTAAAGAAGAGAGTGAACAAGGGTAACCACATGATTTCTATGTGGTAACTATGGTAAAATGATATTAATACAAATAATAATAACCTTATTTAGTTGATTTGCAGCAATTTAAATTCTGCAAAGACCTGCTTTAATGTGATTGTATGGTTTAAGTCAATGCATTAACCTTTTATAAAGTGACCAAATAAAGAAAAGAAATCCTATAAAGTAACACAAGATGGCCCACAGGTTCCACCATGTTGAATCTGCAAAAACAATGCTTTGTAATCCATATTACTTTTTACAAGGTCTTAGACTTGATGTGTAAGAAACGTTGGAAACCTACAGCCTTAATTAGAGATTATTTTATTGATTAATCTGTTGATTTAATCCATTAATCCAATCTATAAAGTGTGACAAACATACATCACAATTTCCCAGAACCCAAAGTATGATCTTCAAATGGCCTGTTTTATCTGATTAAAAGGCAAAAAGCATTTGAGAAGCTGGAACCAGCAACATTTTGGGTTTTCAGACAATTAACTGATTATCAAATTTATTGTCAATTAATTTTTTTTTTGATTGACTAATTGCATACTTAACTAATCATTTCAGCACTAACCTCGAGTTAATAGCTACAATCCGGTATGACCACATGATCAATAGTCTGTAACGAATGGTTAAATGTGGGTTCAACCCGCGTTCAATATCCTGCCTCATACACAGAGGATTTTTGCATGTGAAAGTGATATAACTGATTGACCGAGTTACTGAGTGAGCAAAGGAGTAGGAGGAGGAGGAGGAGGGGGAGGAGGAAGGGGAAACAAGGGTTAATATTCAGGACAAGTAGAGATGCAGGGCAGTAAATGAATCATCTCCTGCAGAGAAAAGGCAGAAGAGCACTATTTTAAAAACAAGACCAGAGAAATCTGGTTGAGTACACCATTGATTGTCTCTGGCTGTGAGAAGAACAAGGAGCTGAGAGAGAGTGGGAGACGGACAGAAAACAGATGATACGACTGCCTGCTTATGGAAGCTTGGACAGCCTTTTATAAGTTCTCTCTCTCTCTCAATCTTTCGCTCCATTCCTCTTCTGTTTCTTCACAGTGTATGTGGACTGAGCGGCGGCAGATAAGGCACACAGCCGGGGCCCCGCGCTGACTGGCCCTACCGGCTGTGGGGAGCACAGAGGCAATGAGTGTTCACAATAGAGCGCCAGCATCCAGATAGCTAACAGCTCCCTGAGGCAATGGTGAAGGAGGTGGAGAAGAGGGGGATGATACAAGGGAGGGTAGAGAAAGAAGAGGAAAGGCAGAGGAAGGTGGAGGGTGAAAAGATTTTGCACTTTAACACATGGGTGTCATAGGTTGTTTCCACTCCATTGGTAGAAATAAAAATAAAAAAAACCCCAACATGCATGAAGTAGTAAAGCACATATTCCTTCATGGTTGTTTATGCTCACTAATGCGCAACTTGAGGTCAACATACAGTTCAGGAAGCAAAGTCTTGGCTGCATCTGAAGTAGGACTCTTCATTTATGAGATGTGAAGTGAAGAGTGGTGGTCCGATGCTCGGGGTGATGGCTGCAGTGATAGTGCTATTTTTAGTTGGCTTCTTCTTCCCCTCATTGTTGCACGGTTTGCGTGCATGCGTATGTGTTGAGCTTCTTTTTTTTTTTTAACATTATTATGCAATGCAGTATCTGACCTTGGGAAGAACATGTGCCAGAGGGATATGGAGAGAGCTGAGTAAATGTGTGACCATTTCAACCTCTGTGTCATCCTTGACTGCACAACTAGCTACCTCACTAGTCACAGCGGCTCTCATGAGGACTCAGAACATTATTAATTCAGCTTTTTCAGTTCTATAGGTTACCTGCTCGTTGAGGTGTAGTGATAACGTGGTTTGGTGCAAGACTAGAATGGGAAAAAAAGGGAGATTTTTCTGGTATTATTTTAAATATCATCACCATTCATCATTTAACCATGCCATGTTCAAAGCAATACTCTTTTTTAAAAAAAGGTGCAATCCCCATTCAAAAACTCCAGCCATATAACCTGCCATTTAAAACAGCTTTCAGTAGCAATCTTTGCTTTGTAACAAGGATCTTGTGACTGGAGTTAAAAAGGAAAACAGGCTGGCAGACAAGCCACCTAAGCTAGTGCCTATTTCTCAGGATGACATTAATATAATAGCGCTGGTGCCCAAAACAACTTTGTATTGATTCGCATAACCTTTTAAGCCAATCGATTGCTGCACTCTAACTCAAAATGCTTTGACATGGGCATGTTTTCAAGCAAGGACTGCTTGCAGTGTTGCATGTTAAATATTGTTTCTTGTGGTGTCTTTTCTGCTGACATGTGAGTAATTCATCTTAATTCAGTTTTTTTTTTACTTTCTCTTTCATATGAAGATGCATTAAATATGTTATTAATCTCCTCTATGATTGATCATTTTATCTTAAGTAGTTTTCTGTTATGGCTCTCTTGGTATCAATACCCCCTCAGAGTTTAAAAATGTTTTTAAAATGATATAAATACCTTGTTATGGCATCTGTTGTAATGTGCGCTCATCCTTGCCATGCTGACTCATGCACTCCTGGTTTTCAATGGTCCTGTTGCTTCCCTACATACTGGTCAGTGTGACTCATCCTTAAATACAGATTCTTGAGATCCATTTAGTATTTGCTGATACTGGAGGGAGTTCATGAAAAGGCTGAATGGCTAAAGAGAATGATGTTGTTTATAATTGTGTGGCAAGCTCGCTGCAATTTCCACTTAAGCGTGGCTGCAGGTGTCAAGGCAACTTGATTTTTTACTGGTTACAGCAGTTCAGTCTTTTATGTTTCCCTCTGCTACAAACATTTACAGTGTGCATGGAAACAGTGTCTGTTCTGAACATGAGATATAATAGCCACCACTTAGTTGTTGCTCTTGTGCTAAAATACCTCATTCCTTTTGTTAAACTACAGCTCTTGGAAGAATAGCTGTGGGTTTTAAAATGGCCTCCTGTTTTGGGAGTCTTTCAGTCTATCAAACAAACGTCTTCTGCAGTGTGGCTTGTGTGATTTTGGAAGCAAATGTTGGCTGAAAGCCATCTCTCTGGTTTTAACATTAAAGACCTTCTAGTGCATATAAATATACTAATATGAAAAACACCTATTAGAATCATACATGCTGTAAACAAACAAATACATTCACTGGTTGAGTATTTTGGTTTGTGTGAACATGTCTCCTTTCATATATAATTCAGTCAAGCATATGTTTTTATTGTTTTTTAATGGTAGTTTAGAATCAATTATATGACAAATTAACCAATGAAATAAACTGGTGTACTAAACTTACATACAAAACATGCAGTGTACATGGACCTGTATGAAATCATCATAATAATGTTGGACAAAACATCTCATGTATATGAATTGTAGTGCATGTGTGATTTCTTTCATATGGATATTATGGATATTGCAGGGGTCTAAAGGGGAAGAGGGCATTCATAACACTAGCACTGAAAAGGAACATTAACAATGTGTACTTAGCATCTTAACAACAAAAACACAGCCTGTAGCCTGCTTAAGAGCCTAAGCCACCCCAAATCTCTGTGATTATATACATTAACAATGACTAATCATGTTATACAACCTACCACTCTTCAGTGCTCCAAAGCACTCTGTGACTGAGCTCACAACCTCTTGTGTGTCTCTGGAGGGCAAGTGCTTTGTGCCTCAGAGTTCAGGACAGAGCTCGGAGCCGTGGAGCAGCAGGAGGAGGTATTGAATCTCCTCCAGAAAAAATAAATAACGCCCTTGTCTGCAAGTGACCGGTGCTCACTCCCAGACTTTCAAGGCAGCTAGAGTTACTGTGGCCCCTGACAGGAGCAGACAGGTTGTGTCTGAGAGAAATACCTTCCCACAGATGACATCATGGTGCGGGAGAGCAAGGCACAAAGTGAGCCAGGAGTGGCTCCGCCACAAAGGCTCAACACTCAATCAAAACCTAAGATCATGTCCTGATCTTTTTTCCCTCCTAACAAGTTTTGCTGCATGATGTTATCTGAGAGAACATTATGTCTCCTCTCAAAAGGTTTAGCTGCATCTCTGACAGATCAGGACCCTGATTAGACTGTTATATGTCCATGAAGAAGAAAGCTTCAATCTTCAGTTATTAGTATTCGAGAGGCATGAAAACATGACCTTAATTCCCCAGAGTGCCAATGCTCAGACAGTACAGTTCTCGATTTAATATGTGCCCACACACACACACACACACACACACACACACACACACACACACACACACACACACACACACACACACACAGTCTTTTAGACAAAGAAATAGTGTGATCTAACACGGCAGTCTTAGAGATGAGTCTATTGTGTGGGTTGAAATTAGCTCCCACCACCCTGCTCCCAATGAGGGTGGTCTCCCCTGGGCGCTGTGGATGACATTAAAGGGATTTGTCCGTGAAGATCTGACTCTATTACTGCAGATAATGCTCTGGTAGACAACCACAGAGATCAGAGAGGGAAGTGTGTTGCTCACAACTTGTAATCATGTGTATCTCAATTATCTAAAATGGCCTCATCTACTTCATCTTCACTGATTGTAGAGCAGCACAGAATCATGGAGGTTTACTGAGAGCAGCGGTGTGAACAACACACTTTGGATTAATATCTAGTGACTAAAAAAAGGGGCCTTAATATTTAAACCAAAGAAAACCAAAAGTGATACCACAGATGGCAGCACCACCTGCTGGTTGTGAGTGGTCAGTGGTGTGGGGTAAGAGGGTTAAGGGTTATCCTCACTGTGTGCAGAGATCAGTTATGGTTAGCTCAGCACTGAGTGAATTTCTAGAGTCTATAGTCTATGGATGTTGTGGCTTGTGATGTATTGCCAGGTCAAATCCCAGCAAAAAAGAAAGTCATGCTCTTCACTTCATCAAGTGTGAGCAATGGCACTAAAACCCCAAATGGTCCAGTGAAGCTGCTCGGTGGCTAAAAGCAGAAGACTGGAAGCAGGATGAAAAAGAGTTTCCAGGACAAACACAGGTTGAAAATATTTGCCGTTTCACAGCAGTCATTCATGCTCTCCATGCTCTTATTTTATCGCAGACACCCCTTTGTGATATGACGCAAGAAGTGGTGTTTTAGCTGTGCAAACATCTCTGGACTCTGGACCTCGATGACCAGTGAGCTGTAAACTTCCCAACCACTACCCACCCACATGTTGCCACATATGGGACTTACTGTACACAAACACAAAATGACTCATCCTTGTGTAAGAAGGGAACCGCCCAGGTGTGAGCAGTATCAATGTGCCAGTATCTCAGCCTATAGAGTACCTGACCCCACACTCAACTCACCACTGCTCCCTCTTCCTCATATCCTAATACTGTTTGGAATGTGTTGCCGGGCAACGGTCTCCGTAAACACAGCACCTGGCAACTTCGACAGGAAACCTCCACAGCTCTGTGGAAAATGAGATGCCATTGCTCTGCGCATACCCATTTTTTTTGGATAACTGTGCATGAGTTCTTTCTCTGCATCTGTTATTCTGTCAATCTTCACAATTTTGTACACCATGTAAAACAGTACCGATTGTGTTTGTTTTCAACAACTGCTGTGATTTTTCCAAACGATCAACCTAATCTCTATGTGTTGGTTCATGAACTCTCAGCATCGGCTCCCATTCCTCCTCATTACTACTAGTAGCCTTTCACCAATTAGCTCACCCTCTGATTTGCATTACAGAGGTGGCAAAGGAAGTGCCATTACTGGACCTCCACACTGCTTACTCTGTCCCATCAATTTCCTGTTATTGTTGGCAGTTGAGCTGAAGCCCCAGTATTGATCCCTCACCCTGGGAGAAGATAAGGTGGGGAATCGAGATGGATTCCATATCTATTATCTAATGGAATTCCTCCTCCCAGAAAGGGCTATGGATTTTCTGCCATTGAAGCTGTGAAAATGTGTGTCTATGTGGGCCTCTGCTGTGTGTGTGTGAGTGTCCTCTCTCCAAGCACAGAATGACGCTTTTGTAGGATGGATTAATGCAGTAAGCAGAATATGATGGAAAGTGGCACTGAGGCTTTACGGACTGTTGAAGCATTCAGGGAAATGCACTCTCTATGAATGTGTATTGACCTGCTGCTCTCCAAATGGCCCTCTCAAAGAAGTGCGCATACATAGGCTCTCATGTGTGGAGTATTGCATCAAATACTGACACACAACTAGTGCTGTGATGGGGGCTTTCTTTAGACTGCAGCTTATATATCAGAGGGATACCACTTTCTCATAACAAAAGGTATATGTGGTGGCTTATTATTGGTGAATAAATCTTGCTTTATAGATGGTTATAAGCCATTGATAAGAACACTTTTTGGCCTGTCAGGTTGTGGAAAAACTGCTGGTTAGTCATAACAGCCAAGTCATTAATAAACAGTCCCACTTTCTAATAAGCTGACAGCAAAAGTTAGTCATCTGCAATTAGAAATGTTAATAAGTCGCTAAAAAAGGGTTCACCGGCTAGTTTCTAACATTGTCTGTCTGCTGTTTGGTTTTGGACAGGAGGCGTACAGCGGGATTTTAGAGCTTTTTCACTGAAAACTGGCTACTGAGCCTGGAAAAGACATTCATTAGAGCAGTAACACAGAACCAAACAGTAAAGTTATGGGCTGTAAAAACTAAAACTATTACCTGAATGAAGCTAAAACGCTCTGTAGAGCCAAGGGAAACTGCAGAGTCAGGTGCTGTTAATTATCTGTGGGTTTGTCACTATGCGCAACATCTTTCACATGCACGCAATCATTTTGTTTATTGTCGATATAAAAATACTGATTAAGATTGCAGCTCTTTTGTCGAGGGTCAGAGGTCAAATGGCCAACTGGAGGGGTCTACTTGATGAAATAAAAAGACAATGGTTTATAACTGATCTATAAAGAATCAGTACATAGTTTATTAACCATTAGTAAAGCCATTAATTATAACTTATAAATCATATACAAAGAGTGACTTATTAGAAAGTGATACCTATCAGAGATTAACCATTTTTCAAAGAAAAAAAGATTTGTAATGAGTTGTATCTATGACATCATCACTGTTCACTGGCATACTCTCTTTCTTTGTTGCTTTCTTTTGTGCCTGTGTCCTGCATGCTACCTTATCAGAGCATCAGATAAGCTGTGCAGATCATCCTCCTCCTTAATCACAAACAGGCACAGGCAGACCCTGCACAGATAGCAGCTCTGATTTTCATTTTCTAATATCCCATATAGACATTAAGAGGAATTTCATCCCCAGAATTGCAAGCGCACATGGCCGAGGTGGGAGAAGCTGGAACCGTAATGTTTCTGCATTCCATTATGATTTGATTGTCTTCCAAAAAACCTGGAGTCGTCACAGTGGCAAAAATGTGTTTGGAATGCGTCGGAAATAATGAAGAATCAACAGCCCATCACTGTGAAAGCTGTGTGTCTAGTTGCTCTGTGGCCTCGCAACAATATCACATTCAAGCTTAAATCAATGTGCTATGCAGCAGAATGCAGGTGGGTCTGTGGTATGTTGTGCAATGATAAGTCCCTGTGTAATCAAGCTGTGGCACAGTTACACATATGGTGAATACTGTCATTCTGAGTGACTGCTGATAAGAGGGTGCCTGCTTTACAACACACAAGGGACAGAGCTGGAGTGTTTTGTGTGTGCAGTCAGGTGATTATTGTACATGAACAGTAGTTGTGTCGGAATATTAGTACTGGTTAGAGCAGCAGTATAGTTACCACCGTTTACCTTATTCTAGACTGTATTTAATAGATTCTGGTACACACACATACTGTACAAACACACTCCTCTGTGGCACAGGCTAAAACCCAGAGACAGAAGCCAGTGCTGTAATGGGGAAGGTGATAGCCTTAGTGGGTAAATGAATGTCAGCAGCAATTAGAGGCATCTAACAGAATAATAGCATCTAACAGAGAGGCCACAGCACAGAGGGGTCAGGAGTTTACCATGTATCACCAGGAATACATCCACACAGACCAGACACTTTCAGCCAAGGACGTCTCGAGGGCAGAGCGACAATAGGACAGGCATGCATGCAGGCAGGGTCCACATAATATGAGATCAGCAGACTCATAAAAAGAAAGAAAGAAAGAAAGAAAGAAAGAAAGAAAGAAAGAAAGAAAAACACTTAAAGAAAGGAAAAGGGAAGCAAAGAAAGAAAAAAATGACTTTTGATGTCCTTTAATAAAAACAAAGGCACTTAAAAATAACACCACATACAGCTCATACCCATTGAGAAAACATCTATTCACCAGACCTTCTGAAACCCAACAATATTATTTACCAGACTGTAATAGCAAAGAGCATATTCACCTCTAAGGTGTGCAGAGACCAATTTTTTCCACATAACACATTCAACAGAGCAAGAACAGGTGATACATGGTTACATTCAATGAACACATGTACAACAGTCTCAGGTAAATTATGGAAAGTACAGCCATTATCCACATTCTTATCTATTTTGAACAGAAAAAAAATTGTCACGAGGGCCCCATGAAGCACCCTCCACTGCAGATCCCCTGAACCTTGAAGAAAGAAGGTAGTAAACAAGGAAGTAAAGAAAGAAAGAACAAAGTAAATAAAGAAATAAAGACAAAAGGAAGACAGAAGGAAGTAAAGTAATTAACTGATTGGAGGAGCACCCATGTTCTCAGGAAATGACTCACGGTTCAGACAAAGAAGGAGGGAGAGCACACAGAGGGTTGGAGGTCAAAAAATGAAGCTATCTATTAAAACAAACTATTTACAATAAACAAGTCAATTAGGTGTAATAACATCAGCAAAATCAGTGATGTATGTGGGTGTGTGGGTGAGTGGAGAATAATGCATGGAGGTGGGATGCTGAAAGAAATGACAAATTAAACCAATAAAACCAGGAGACGATGTGGCAGCATGACTGAGCTGGCCAGCTATGAAAACTATCCAAACCAGCAACCCAGATGAACCTCCTCTCACTGATGACCTCCACTCTGCTCACTACTTCCAGAAAGGGGAGGAGAAAACACAACCAGACCAGGCAGAGTAGAGGAGCAGGAGGGGTCTTCACATACTGCATATTCAGAGTTTTTCCCAAGAGCCTGTCACACTGGGCTAATCTTATCCCACGCTGACACTGTCTACCAGCAGAGAGAAGGTCCAAAGATAGAAAAAGGGAAGATGGTAGCGGGAGGATGATGGGAGGTGTAGAGGGACGAGGCAGGGGGCTGAAAGGAAGGAGGCAGGAGATGGATGGAGGGACAGAGACAGTCAGGAGGGTTGTTAGAGACAAATTCCTCCCCAATTCGAATCAGAGAAAAGCACCTAAAACAATAGTGTACATGCATTTCAGGCGATCAGACGACCTTAAAGCAATGTAAACCTGTGGTGTCTTTTGCTTCAGTTCTGCATTTTTTTATTATTCCCCCCAAACAGATGCCTTGTGTGGTTGTTGAAGTGTGTGGGAGGCATGGGTTGAAGATGACATCAAGCTTAATTAGATATAATTATCCCTCTCTGTATCTGCAACCTCCAGACCTCAAGCTTAGCTACTGTACACTCCAAACACATCACACGGCGCCCTCTGTTGGCTGGAAGAGCCTCTTATTCTACAGTAAGTGTTTAGTGTTTACATGCGGTCAATGGGCCATATGGAAAGTGGAGAGGTTCCAGTTTTGACACCATTAACTTTAATATACGTATCTGTCCCTTGGCGGAAAAAAGTGTCTGAACACACCCTGTACTCTGGCGCCAAGCAGGATAGTGTGTCACCTCTCTGAACATTTAAAGCTCACTGTGGAGAAGGAGTGGGGTTTTTCCAGGTGTAACAAAATGGTATCGATCTACAAAAGCCAGCAGCACAAGAAAACTGTATCCTCTGAGAAAAGCTTACCATATGCCAGAAAGAGGTTTTATTAGCGTAAACATGTGATTTGACTGTGATGTGAGACATTTAATCTCCCTTCTGTCATATGTAAGTCTGTTCCCATTCTTATTTATAACTACAGTACATGTTATTGCTACAGCAGTGCAAAAACTGTTTGTGGATTTATGACACATTACATAGCAAACTGTGACTGAACAGGATGCTGACATACAGGATTATATTATTTGCTTCTACTGTTATAATGAACTATATAAGTCACATAACTGAGCTTATGTATGAAGATAACAATATATTTGAGAAAATGCAGCTGAGGAAAATGTTTTGACGTTTGCAAAGCACAAGTACATGTTGTCTGACTGAAGCAGTTCATGTCTCAAAGGTTAGTTTAACGGGTTAAATTTAAATATAGTTTTCTTTTCAAGCAATGTTAATGTAATCATTTCCAAAATGCTTGCAGATGAAACTGTTTGCATCCTATAATAATCTCCTGTGTCCATGGCAACCATATTTCCTCTGGTACCGAGGAGCTCAGGTGCTCGCTGTTCTGTTCCTCCACACATTCTGTGCAGACATCGCACACACAAGTGTACACACACACACATGCACACACACACACACACACACAGTCAAGATAAGGGCTCCCCTGACAACAGTGCACAGCTTGCATGGAGTGAATGAAATGAACACCAGAAACACCCAGCAAACTGTTACATCAACCCTTTCTGGCAAAGTCCTCCCCATCACATCTGCTTTTGTTATCGGTTCATAGGAGCTCCCTTCTGCTGGGTTAGGGTTTGAGAGAAATCCGTCTCTCGCTGCACTGTTCTTTTTTGCTTTCTTATCATCCTCAGGGAAAAATAAAACATACAGGACCCCGGCTGGTATGGTGCCTCTGCTATATAATGTATACTTCACTGTCAAGAGTAGAGGTTTGTAGTACCACACCTACTCCAGCACAGGTAGGATTATAGAGGATTTTAGGTCAATGTGGACACGGGATGATGAGTGACAGCCAGAAGATTGATATTGTCTTAGCTAAAAGGGTCTGTGTCACACAGAATACAGAGTATTATATTATAATGCTCCTCGTGTCTGTTTGCCAATACGACCTTGCCTGTCACAGACTCCTAAGTGGCATAATTGCTTGTACAACCTTCAGGAGGTTGTGGATGCTTGTCCCCCCATTAGATTCAAGTGTTTCTGGACAGCACATGGACAGTGCACATTAAGGGCGGGCTCTATTCCCTCCCTCTCCTCCTCTTCACCTTTCATCTCTCCATCCCTCTCTCTCTCTCTCTCTCTCTCTTTTTTTTTTATGAGAACTGTCACATTCATTCCCCTTGCTCTCCTGCTGCAAGTGAAGTCCTAGCCAGCCGCCAGTCTTTGCCTTAGGGTGTGTGATAGAAGAGCTTTCATTTATTAACGATTATATCACTAACACAAACCAGACCAAAGAGCTCCTTTTTCTTCTGCTGACTGGAACACAGGAGCAGCGCCGGTCATCAGAGGCAACAGTGGAAGTCCCCACGTGGAAGAGATCTGAAGGCTTCAGACAAATTCTCTGATCAACACGTCAGACTAGAAGAGAGAGCTAATGTATTCAACCTACATGCTTGTATCTATAGTTAAAAGCTGCAGGTTAACTGGCACGCTGTGATCAAATTGTGTCAAAAACTCTTTCTTGTGTCAATGCATGAGACATGAAATAATGCCTTGTGACCCTGAGGTAACAGTATTGTTCTGCTATCTATTACTATGTGCTTTATCACTGTCAAAAAAAATGACAAAAATTGTATCATAACCAGTACCAGTACCAATGTTTAGGTAAATCTCTTCATCGTCCTCTACCTCCCACAAAAGGTCAAGTGATGGGTATTGTTTCTCAATTTTGGAAGTGATATAAGTTGTTTCTTACTTTAAAAAAAAGGTGTTGTATCATTTGTGTTGTTTTTGTCACTTAGCAAATGACAACTTAGACAACTTCAAACCTGTAATTATTTTTTTCTTGTTTCTTTTTCATTTGTTATGAATGTTCTCTCATTCTTTCACAAAAACAATAAAGGATTATGGAGATTGCAGGTGATTAAGGAGGTGAGTGACCCCAATGGCTGCCACCAGTGTAATTTTGCAGTGTTTGTCTCACTTAGTTTTAATCCTTACAATCAAGCACCTCTTGAAGTCCCATCTGATTGCTCTGTTTCATGCAGAAATTCTGCGAACCAAGCGAGATCCATGTGACCTTTAAAAGAAATTTCAATCAGGAGAAACACAGTGAATGACGTAAAGATGATTGTTTATTATAACAGATGACGTAGTGGTAATTAAGTCTTGGTCAGGAAAGTCTTTGGTGCTTGGACTCGACAGGGAGATTTTTAATCGAGGGGCATCAGCCCTCAGCAGCAGCAGCATAATAAATCCCCCCATGGAGTCCAGGCACTGGTGGTGGTGGTGGCTGATGACTTCTGCTGAGACTGATAAGGATGATGAGCCTGATGAAGTGATGAAACTGATGAATCTGCGAAGACAGGGTGGTGATGGGGAGGTGGAGGGACAGCATGAACGCACTAGAGGCAGAGAGAGAAATATTTAAAAAGACAGCAGCAAGACGATAGGCTAACAATGGAGGTGTTTCACTGTGCTATTGGATAGATGTGAACAGCTGATGTGAACAGCTGATAGCTCAATTAACAGCCCCAGATAATGACAGCAAGGGAAATTATGAGTGAGCAAATAAGAAATATAACTACAGGCCTCTGCATGCAAAAGATAGTCTTCCTGACTGAACTTTTGCTAAAGCTCCAAAAAACATTGTTGGAGCCATCAGTTAAATTCCCGTGATGGAATTGGGAACAGAGTATTTAGGGGTGGGTTTGGAGTCAGTCTGGTGATTAAACTTTAGGAGGAATACACATAAACAATAAGCACAAGTCACCCAGCATGTAACTAATTCCAAACATAACCAATGATGCAAAATGATGGCGAAGTAAACATGTACTTAGTGTTTTGGCAGCGTGTCTGGTCACACCATTACATTACTTACCAGGCCAAGGTAGTGCCAACACAAAGACATGTTGGCTTGCTGGCAGACTGGCTGATCTAATGGTTGCTCTGTTAGCCTGCAGTCATCCAGCCCAGCTCCCCTGTCTCAGCAGCCCTCCATCTGTCATTGGAAAGCCGCAGTGGTCCCCCAGGTGGGAGCGTTGTGTCAGCTTGGCAGGATCATTACAGCAGGGCCTGGGAGTGCCGTTGGTGCAGCCTGCTCCTCTGCAGTCCCTGCCCAGCTCTAACCCCTGCCAGGTAGCAAGATCTCACACAGACCTAATGTATTCACACTAATTAAACGGTGCCAGGCACCACAAGTGCCCGGCCGTTAAAATAGAAAGACCAACTGTTTGTATCAGAGGATAGTAATGTCCATTCCTACCTCCAGTGCCACCTGGATCACCTGGATCTGAGGGAAACCAAAGAGTGGCAAAAAAACCCAACCTTTTCCTGGATTTTTTTCCTTAATTAGATTGTGTAGACAGTAGGGAGCTGACAGGAAATGAGGGGAGAGAGATGAGGGATCAGATTCAACAAAGGACAAGGTCAGGCTCTGATGTTGTGATTACACGGTCAGCATCCTAAGTCCTTTGAAATCAACACATCCACTACAGATATGAATTCTGAATATGCAAAAACATTAACAAGCCATTATGAATTTGACATTGAAACTAACTTAAACACTTAAAGATTAAGATATTAATTTTGATCCAAGAATTTCACAGAACAAGAATATGATTAAAACACATTTGACATTTGGCAAAGAACAATACATCAATTAATCAATGATTAAAAGGGTATAGGCCAAATATAACCGGATAATGACGACTGGTTGATGGCTTGAGGTTGAGCAAGGGCTGACTGGAAAGGAGGACGCAGATCAGTTGCAAACATGAGAGGTGGCAGTGAGAACACAATCCTTGGAAGCACATCATGTGTAATTGCAGAGTGAGTAACGGTGATGGAGAGGGCTGAGGGAGTTAATGGCTGATGCCAGTGGTTGGTCCTGTGTTCATTAATTTAATGTGTTTTACTCCTGCAACAGATGCTTTATCATGACTCGTTATTTGGCCCCTCTTTTGCGTTATATTAAAAGGCACAGTCCAGAAATCTGCAGGTAGATCTTCCTTGAAGAGACCACCGGCACCATCATGCACCATTCTTATACTAATGAATGAAATGACACCTGAGTTATAAAGAAGAAGGAGCTGAAGAGGAAGACCTGTGATGTTTGATAAAAAAGAATATGTGTGATGACAATCAGTGTGACTGTGGTGAAGTGATAGATGCTGTTAGGTCGCCTGTGAACAGAGGGATGAGGAGAGCTGAATGCAGTAGTCCAATATGTTTGATTGCTTATTAGTGATCTCCTTCCAGAAGTGTTGTACGGGTGGACAGCACCAGATTGCACACGAGTAATCATCTAAAGTGTTAGGGGAACAAAGTGAGCAGGTGTTTGATTGTGAGAGACCCATTTGGGACAGATTTGTCTGTGATAGATTTTGAGGTGTGACTGATAGATATTTCTCCCATTTTGTGTTCCGGAGAGAAATCGAAGGGTCTGGGTTGTTGAGTGGTTTTCTCTTGTAATATTCAGACTTTATCTTGCAATTATGGATGCTGGGAGATTTTTTTTTTTAAACTGACTTTTGGTGTTACAACAGATTTGACTAGAGGGAAGGATTCAGTGCCTGTATGTCATATTTCCGGAGCAGTTCTTCATGATATGAGTGAGTTATGCAAAACCCTTATCTGGAATGTTTATTCATCTATTTTTTTATTCGTCAAGCAAAAGTTCAGGGTTGTGCCTAAAGTGTATTTGTTTGGTGCCAGAATTGATATTAGGATTTTTTGATTGTAAAAATTTGTAATTTATAAACACACATTTCTTTAAAATCATATTGAGTAACCATTTAGATACTGTCAGATGGTAGATATTTAATGTACACAATCTACTGTACCAAATTTTAAGGTTTTAATTGAATTACCAGTGAGTTTGTGATAATTCATATGGTTCCATCTTATAAAAATAGATTTGTAATTACTTGATCTGTTATTACATCATAACTATATTATATTGCAAAAGATGTTTATATTTTTGACCTTTCCCTATGAATAATTCCAGCATAATTTATGATCTAATATCACTCTCAAAAATGTAGTTTCATATACAATTTCATCATTTATGAATCAGTTTCTACACTTGCTACTGGTATACACTCTTGGTTAGATATGCAGCATGACTGCTTCTGTTGACTTGCCTTTGTACACTGTCCCAATGATGGTCTTACCACATATCGCGGCTGACCCACAAGCCCTTGCTTGCCAATTTGCATAAATCACAGTCTACATCTGACAGTTACTAGGCAGCGCAGGCGAGGAGATGCCCAGCCCCCGTGCAGAAACCAGGCCACCAACCCAGAGAATGGGAGGCCTGTCTGCCAGAGTGACAAATGTGTGCGGATCCTACACTAACTGCCTCCTCTTGTAAGAATGGTGTGTGTGTGTGTGTGTCCATGTCTGCATCTGTTGGCACATGTGTGGGTACACCCCTGTGTGACATGACAAATAAAGGATAAAAGGTGCTCCAGGGCCTGAAATAAAGCAACTTGACAAACAATATATCTAGGAGGACTTAATACAGTGAAAAACACCTGCTGTCTTATTCAGTTTTCTGAGCTTCATTGCAGCATCACAGTCACCTTTGCTACTGGAGATTAAACAGAGCCAGTGTATGGAGGGTGAGGTGGTGTTAACCATGACAGGCAGGTGAATAAGGTGAGTGCGTCCCACTGAACCCTCTCAGACATGGCACTGACCCACGGAAACCCAGCTACCTCTCCATCCATAAAGACTTCTTATACACTACATGGCCAATAGTATGTGGACACTTAAACATTACAACCCATACGTCATGGTTGAACATTTCACTCTAAAACCATATGAAATTATCTGCTGCTTCCACTCTTCTGGGATGATTTACCGCAAGATTTTGTAACCCCACCGCAGAGATTTACTCCTTTCGGATTTCCAATTCATCCCAAAGGTGTTGGATGGGGTTGAGGTCAAAGCTCTATGCAGGCTGGCCAAGTTCTTCTACACCAAATCTTTATTGACTTGGTTTTGTGCACAGGGGCAGGAAATAGGAAGGGGCTTTCCCCAAACTGTTGCCATCAAGTTGGAAACACTATTGTCTAAAATATCACTGCATGTTTTGGCATTAAGATATCTCTTAATCAGAACTAAAGTAATTGGACAGTGGTGCAAATGTTCAATATTACACCCTATTGGATCAATTATTTTGATTGATTGTTAACAGAAACAACCACAGTAGATTATGATACTTTATATGAGTTTATAGCTCATATTTTGGTTGTGCCACCTATGATTTAATTTTAATGAACAATTATAATTCAAACAATAGACACACAGTGAATGACACTCATCGGGTCGTTTCAGCTATGATGATGATGATGCTTAACTGTGGTACTTGATATGAAAATGTCAGGTGGAGATAGAGGGCTGTGCTGGCAAGTTTAATGAGTTTCTAAGTGCTTAAGTAGCTGCATTGGAAGACACCATGGGGTTGGAGATGGGTCTCTCTCGTCTCTCCAATTAGATATGAGCAGAGGCTTAGTGTAGTGTGAGGCCAATCTAAAGTGACAGTCAGAAAACAACATGGCGGGGATTGAGGGGGATGAAAGATGGAAGTCAACCAGAGCGTGACAGACCAGTCATTTCCCAGAGTACAGCGCTGACGCTCATGTCTATCTCTCTCAGTGAGTGTTACACTACACAATAATGGTTTGCTGCAGTTAGTTTAATCACAAAGCCATGGCTTATACATCTATGGATACAACTCAACTCTGTGATCATGTGAGGAAAAAACATGCAGTGACAGGAATTCCACCAGATACTGAAAAAAGGTCTTAGTAACTACGGGTCACTGTGATTTTCCATGCAAGTCCTGCTTACACTCATACTGTCTCTGCTACAAAAGATGCCTCAGGGGTTCTTGTGTTATGCTGTGATGATAAAGCGTGCCCAGCACTGACATTGCAGCTGTTTACACATCCCCTATGGAGGACCACTCTCTTTGTAACACCCAGCCCCTGGGTTACATAATTCTACGTGCATGTGGGTAGAATGTGAGTAACAAAGCAAGGGGGGAGAAATCAGCCCGTTCTCCCAAGAAAAACAACAGTATAGGTCATAAATTCAGGAGCCAAAAATTACTTATAGTTACATTTGAGTGAAAGATGCTATCTAGCGGCTGTAGTAATTATGACCCGGAGAAGTGACGCAGTTCAGTTGACATCTATATAAGGGGACAAATTTCCATATTTGGAGGTGGCGGGTTGGGTGTCATGTTTCGAACCATGAGTCAGGACAGTTTTTTAAAAACCGTAACTGCGATTGTTGTGGTGTTGTTGCCATGAAGATGAAGGTTGCCTAACTTAAAGGAAGTATTAACTTTAACCCACACCACCTTTCAAGTGATCATTTTAACCCAAAACGTGATCTTTCCCTTACCCTAACCAAGTGGTTTTTGTGCCTAAACCAAACCAGACCTTAACCACAGTGTTGTCACACCATAAAACATAATTATTTTTTAATAGTGATTTGTAACGGTTTTGGAAAGCTGCCAACAGAGGCGGCAAATTAGAAAACGCTCCTTTAAGTTGTTCTGGAGTGCATGGTACAATCAACCTATGCGGTCGTTTAATTATGAGGATGTGTTAGAAGAAATCTACACACTTCTCAAGCTGTGTGTTCAGGCTGAATGATGATACAATTACACATATCCTTTACTTTGATACTGTTGTTTGGTTTGCGGATTAAGATGCCAGACACGTACTGTGCATAGGCAAACACAGCTGTTCATCCCAGCGATAAAAGAGGTGCTCTGCCCCCTCTTACACATTGTACAGCTCTGTCAGCATGTGTGAAGAAAGTGCAAAATCACCCTGTTGCTGAGAATGAGCAGCACATTCTCTGCATATACATATATATATATATATATATATATATATATATATATATATACACATACATGATATCTGTGCACTGAATCTGTATAAATGTTATCTGGACAGAGGCGTGATTGCAAAAAAGATTGTTCATCTCCTTCAGATGCTAGTTGTACACCAATCAGGATTCAGGTGGAAACATTTAGTTGTGGTCTGACAAAACCCCCACACTTCAAAAGCACTTTTGATGTTTCCCCTCTGTTTTTCCAGGCCACTCATGCATCAGTAGTTTTGTGAAAAACACAGACTCTGAGACAATATTAGAAACGATGCCTGCAGGCGGTTCTTTGAAGCTGAACGCCAGAGCCAGTCGGCCAGTCAGCCCATTGATAGCGTGCTACTCTCCCCACTAGTTTGGATGATGCTGGTCTTCAGCCGGGGCTAGAGGGAATACAAAACAGCTTTTTCCTCTAACCTATGTCAAGAGTGATGTTAAATCTTAATATCGTGGTCTGGGCTTCAACAGAGGCCGTTGAAAATCTTGCAGTCATTTGCTCAATAGAGCATGTTTGCATAAAGCAAATCAAGTATGTCATAATATGTACTCATTTCAAGTTAATATAACAGAAGTCAAAGGGTATCCTGGTGCTTTAGTCCTCTGAAGTGTTAAATATTCATGATGGCACAGGTTCACATTTTAGATCATGCTTGCACTTTTTCCCAGCTCTCCCTCAGGGCACTAAAATACTTAAGAAAGCAGATACATCCCTAAAAGCCCAAAGCAACAATGCCATTCAGTAAATGCTGCCCTGGCAGTAAACATAAACTCCACAGTGGCAGTACTCCACTAACAACACAATTTCCCTTCATTTTATTTGATCAGGTTTTATGTAAAGTCTTTGCATCAGATGTCTGAGATTCCGGGTTGACTCTCGCTGGGAAAAAAACACATCACCGCTGGGACGCTAATCATAGCTGCTGCTCTTGGAATAGCTTCGCTAGCAGGCATGAAATCATGCATACGTTACAGCAGCCATTAGGGATTACCTAGGTGTTCTATTTTATGTCACTTCTCAAACAAACACACAGAGGGATGTTCTTAAAGTAATTGGTCCTCCTTTAATGAATTATAATGAGCCTTGTATTGATATATAAGACAGATGATGGTGTATGGAGACACTTAATGCTGTCTTATATATACATTTGCATGATGCCACAGAGTGACAAACGTGTGCTAGTCATATATCACATACTGTTTTGCCTACAGACTACTGACTAATAGACTGAGATAATTTTTACTCATAGAATTCACATATCTAATTTAGAAATCCATGCTGCTTCTGAGGAAATGCCAAGTGATTGTTGTTGTCAATTTTTTTTTAGTTCTATCTTGCATCATTAAACTAATTAATGAGTGTTTTCCTGTTAACTTTCCTGGACTGCTCTCTTCCTGATATCCATATTTCATAAGCATGTCTCACCATTCCTCCCTTTCTCCTCTATCCCAGCTCTTTTTCGTGCCAGTGCAGTTGACTGCACAACAGGGAGCAGCTTATATTCTGGGTTCCTCTTAATTATTAATGGGCTTCTCGACACATAGCCTAATCCATCTACACAACTTGAAATACTGACACGGGGAGAAATCACTCTTTCTGAGGTGTGATTTCTCCTTATGTGATTAGAAGCTGACCCAATTTCACCTGGTTTTACAGTAGATACAGTCCCCTCTGGAAATATGGTGTTAGGCTGCCAACCTCTTCAAATCCTAAAAATCATTTAGTTGTAGGGTTACATTGTCTTCAGGTTCATCCACTTCACTTATCTAGTAGGTAATTATGTGGATTAAGTGTAAATTCACTACTTGCAACCAAGGGGAAACTCTCTTTGCTGATTCTGTCCACAATTTAAGCCTTACACAGTTATTCTTATCACTCTAAGGATATAAAACACTTTCAGTGTTGACATCTTTGTTAAAGCTGTGACACATACGGGCCTAGATAGGTTTGTGGGTCTTGATCAAATGTACTTACTAGATGCTGTGGTTCATGAATGCTCGAGAGGTTTCATGACTACTAATATTTACTTGTCAGAATGTTTTGCAAAATAGTTGTCAACTAGTTCTTATTGATGTGATTATTAAACTCAAGACTAAGAGTCTACAGCAAAGCTCTAGCTCTGTGAGGCTGTACTTTGGCACTGCGGTGCCTTGAGTTAATAGTAGTCATCATGCTAACATGCTAACAATGACAATATTAACATGCTGATTTTACCCAGGCATAAAGCTTACCATGTTCACCATCTTATTTTTGTGTGTTAGCACGCTAACATTTGCTAATTAGCGCTAAACACAAAGCACAGCTGAGGCTACTGAGAATTTCATTAGTTTTGCATGTATCTGGTTATAAACCAAAAAAAAAAGAGGAAAAATAAACATTTTGGCCTGATGATGGTGGTACATGAGTGTTAAGGGATTACTAAAGTTATTCCAATTCATCCTGAGGGAACATTAATGTTTGCACCAAAGCACAATATAATAGTTGGCAGGATATTTCACTTGAAACCACAAATGTCAACCTCATGGTGGTACTTGAAGAAAAGTCAGGGGATCACCAACATCAGTAGGATACATCATCTGGTAACAATGAATGTCTGTACAAAATTTCTTGTTAATGCATCCAATCATTGAGATATTTCCAGACCTTACATTGCCATCCCTACAGCCAAGCTGCTAGTGTGGCAAAGAAAACATGAATAGATAGCTGTTCTGTGCAGCATTTAGCAGCTTTGCACTTAAAACTATAAATATTAACTAGTAACTGTGGTAAAAAGTAGTATGTGTATATGCAACACAAATGTTTTACAAGTTAACTGCTGGAAATTTGGTGATACTGGCTAAAATATTTTATCCACAAGCACTCAGCTGTCACCTTTAAAACGTTGACTAGTGGTTGTACTGAGACAGTGGAGGACAAACTGTGTCCTGATGGGGTCTTCAACACAGCCTCTGACAGAGGTAAGGTCAGAGCCTATTGATTTTTAACACTGCTCAATGAGACAGCAGGCTGCTCAGTGCAAAAGACACCACTGTAGAGCCAGTGTAAAGAAACATGGCCTAAGCTCAGTTACACTGGCTGCTACATTCATTTCTTGTAGGTGTCCTATAATGAAAAAAGTAACACAGAGGATCTCTATATGATTGGCTTTCCACCTGGATGCTTTCATCCATTTTATCTCTCAGATCAGCAATCACCTCCAAGAAGAAAGGCAGCAGCAATAGGATAGGCTTCCATCGCGGCACCATGCACTACAGTAGAGCAGCCATGGATGTGGCCTTTGTGTGCTCTATAGCATAGGTGGGAGGGAAAGTGGGGCTTGGGATCTTTAATGTGCAGGGTGGAATTATATATCCTTTTAATCATGCTCCCCCTCCCAACAGCAGTTTAGGATGAGAGTGACGGAGAGCCAACACAAAGCTAATTCCGCCCCTGTCACATCCGATCGTCTCTTACCTCGCAAATGAGCAGCAGTAATGACACTCGCCTGATGGCCCATGCTCACGCACATTTGCAGGGGTAATGTTTGATAGAAATCAATCCGAGATAATATGGTGGATGGGAGCGCTGAGGTGATTTTCTGGAGATGGGTTTTGTCTAGTGGCAATGGCTCAGGCTTTGAGTATGTCTCTTTTGGCTTCCAAATCAGTTTGTAAGCCTGTATTTTCAAGCCATTTTAACTCATGACCCTTTCATTAGAAAATTTAGGGATCTTTTGCCTTGTGGTGTTTAGCACTGCTTGTTCTGTTAGTCACTGGAAGTCTTATGGATATAAAAATGTTAGCTGGATGTGATTAAGACAACAAAATAGATCACATCATTTCTGCGTAGGCTGTGGAGATAGTTTGCTCCATTCTTTTAGCATTAATAGTCTACACTTCTGTCATTGTGAACAAAACAACAAAATAATGCAGTGCTCTAGAAGCTGAAATGATACTGATAAGTCTTGTATTGTATTAAATTAAGGAACTCACAAAGCCATACACTACAGTAAAACTATGAATAACATTTTGCACCATGTGTGCAAGTGTAAAAAAGGGCAGTGGCTGATCAAACAATCAATTTAAGAAGACTGGTTGTCTGTGATACTAATGTGTGTAACAGGCAACCAGCAAGTCCATGTAGCAAGGTAGGTATATTATGACAAAAATGTCACCCAAAACTGTTAAAATATGGCTTTATTTTTTAAATGTTTTCACAGAAATAAGGTATGTTATTTCAAATATGTGCTAAACTTCTTATTGTTCCTATAAGAACCTAGACCTATCTAGACATATCAATGCCATGGATTACCACTAAATGTACCAGTGATGAGATGATCACTCACACAGCAATAATAAGATCTATTACATTATAATTACTTGGGCAAGTGTTAAAAGACTGGAGAGTAAATCAAGAGTCCCAACCTTAAACAGGGAGCATCAATTATTCCAACTAATTTGACTTTTTCACCCAATTCATACAGCTCTATGTACTGTATGGACATGCTGAGAGCCACTAACAACACCATGAATTATACATTTCTCCAGCGACAGAACATATTATGGAATCTGAGAGGCAATATGAGCAAATCTCCCTTTTTATTCATGCCAGTCTTGTTTAATGAATCACTTGGAGATTGCTCTCACTGTTGCCATTAATCAGAGCTTCTCTGCTGCTGATTGAAGAGGGTAATATGAACAGGAATACCAATGAGTGGAGGAATGTGCACAGGGCTGAAAAATGTCTGAATAACTCAGCCATACAAACAGCCAAGTGCTGTGTGCAGTCCAAACACAACCTTGTCCCATCTCTACTATGAATAAAGTCCATTACAATTTGACTGTGTTCTCCGATGATATAGAGTGACTATATCAAACCGCTGTGTGCCCACAAGGGACTGAGACAATTTGGTTTTAGACTGCTATTGGAAAACCATGTAAGCTACCAGAGTCATATTGGTATTTTGGAAGCTGCATGACTCAATGTTAAGTCCAAAACACAAATTTGCTTCATTGATTGAAGAAAAGTGGACTGGTCTTTTGGCTCGAGGGAGCATTTTGTTCATAAATTGAATCTATAAATTTGTCCATATGCAGTTAATGTCCCTGGAATAAGGACAAGTTAGAAAACATTTGGGTTTGTGGGATGTCATTTCTCTTTGCTTTTCATATTCTGTTCCTTTTTGCATCCCTACTGGATTCACAGAAATTACACTTTGAAGAGTAAGACCAAGATATTTACAGGAATAGTTTGACATTTTGAGGGAAAAACACTTCCTTGTTGAGATTTCGATGGGTTTGTGCGATATAGCCTACAAAGCTAACTCCAGCATTACATTAGCTTATCTTAGCTTAGCACAGAGACTGGAAACAGGGGGAAACAGCTGGTTAGCCTCTGTTCAACAGTAATAATGTGCTAATTAGTGAGTTTTAGAAGTGCTAATAGGTGGCTAGCTGTTTCCAGTCTTTGTGCTAAGCTAAGCTAGGATAACCGTGTGCTGGCTATAGCTTCACGTTCACTGTACAGACATGATATCAACTGTTTCATAAATCTCAGCAAGAAGGCAAATAAGAGGCGAATGATCATAGTTAATATTAATGTTAGCATCATGAATAAATCTTGACATGGCATGATATTACAAAGGGAGGGCAGAAATGCTGCTTCATGGTACTATGGTATAATTCAATTTAATTAGTAAATTGTTAGACCATGATGAATTGCCTAGAAAATTATCTGTAGGGCATACAACCATATTTTTGCACAAACCTGATAAGCCGAGTATCCTTTCTTTAAAACCCAAGGACACACACATGCACATATGCACATGATTCCTCAATGACTGCGCGCATGCACGCACACGCACACGCACGCACACACACACACACACACACACACGCACACACACACACATGAGAGTACTGCATGGCTATCACACAGAGCATTCCATCATACTGTCACTCACATCTGCTGCCCTTTCTCATTACCACACCCTCCCGATTCTCCCTCTCCTTTACCTCCCCTTCAGCCTTCTCTCTCCTCCTCTCCATTCCTCCACATTATTCCCCCACTCCCCTTCCTTCCTGCTCTACAGATTTATCCTTCCACGCTAACAAAAATGAACAGAATTCCCGTGCATGTAGCTCTGTGGCGATGAGGCAGGTGGGCTGACACGCTTTTACACCGGCCTGATGTCCTCTGAGCCTCAGACAGCATGTTCGCAGTCTGAAAAAAAGGCCAGAGTGGTTTCAGCACACCTCACATGATTGAAACCAGTGATTTTTCACATGTGCACACTGGTTAGTGTGCCAGAATTAGACAGCAGGTATAATTTTTTTTTTACATCTCACTGAACATGTGAAAATGGATTGATGGAATATACCATTGTTGCATCACTAGACAGTAAATCCAAGGTAGCTCTGTCTGTTTGGGCAAAGGTAGTTTGCTGAGGTCTCTGCAGGTTTTTTTTTCTCCTCTGCTGCTTCCAGAAAGGGATAAATGACAAAACCATGTCAGGGCGGTGATGCAAGGAGGATAATTAGGATTCACAAAACACAGTTTGTCCTCAAAAGCAAATCACTTCCCTGGTGCTCTGGGGCTACCAAGGCACAGATCATTTTATATATCAGCACCTAGCAACTGGCAGATGGAGTGAACTTAGTGCAGGCTGCCAAAGCTGATAGGACACTGCAGGACTGCAAAATGAGCTGTGATGATTCCCCTGCTGAGGCCAACAAGAGAGACATACCTCATTAAGATGCATAGCATCCTTGAATGCCCGGCCACACTTTACAGCACCAAGTTGCCCCTTGCAAACATGTTCACAATGCCACTGAAAACATACATTTAGTAGCTGATGGCTGTAAAATAGACACAGGCAAGCTTGGTGATAATAAATGTACTAGTAGATCATAAAATATGACAAAAAATAAACTAGATCACTATGTAATATGCAGTTTAGAAACACACTGTTACTTATTAATGGACTGCAAACAGCAGGACCATTGTCATCTATTGTTTGAAATGCTGCTTTTTTAAGACGGCTAACATGCAGCTATTGATCTGCGGTGACATGCTAGCGAAAACACACAGCGAGCCAACAGGAATTCTGTCCATTTTCTCCATATAAGACCACAACTCAACTCTCTACATGGAGAAAGACGGGCCATTAAAACTGCACCTGTTGTGAGGATATAAACATGTGTTCCTCATACCATCTATCATAAACCTGACTGCAAAGCACCTTTGTTGTACAAGCAGGAAGAGGCATATTCTCATTACGAAACTTCTTGCCCTGAAGGAAAGCAAAGATGAATATAGTGCTTTATCAAGGTGTATTTGGTATACGTGGGTGTCCCTGGAGACTGCAGCTACCTACTGTACAGTGAGTGTGCTTATAAACATACCAGCCATCTTTTCTTTGTCCTCGTAGTTCATTTCTTCCCGTTACATTCTCTATCATATCCTGTTTATTGTATTAGCCTGCTAATGTCATCCTCTTTTTCCAAAATAACAGGAGAAGAAGGAAAGGGAAACCGATTTCACTTGTCCAACAACTAAAACAAAGAAGTGGGGCCTGGAAGATAAGAAACAGGAGCAAGAAGAATGAGTGGGAGACACTGAAAACAGGGGCTGCGAGAAGAAAGAGAGACAAAGACAGAGAGGCAGAGACTCCTGGGACGGGCCTACAGGGCTGTGGAGAGAGGAGCTTAATTTCCCAACACCATCTGTTACCAGTCCCTGGGTTGAAAGCTCCACTTATGTCAAACCTCCCACAACCACACACCAGTAGAGCACCACAGAGCCGTGAGAAACCCTACCCACTGTCTTTCCTCGTCTATCCCCTGCACACCTATGCATGCACTCTCATCCTTTACGGTGGCACTACAACTCACACTTTAGCCGAGATAAATGAATTTGCCTGCTATTTTCTGGGTCATAGTGGATTTATGAGTCAGTATACTTATTTGGGCATCAGCATGTAAGGATTTTCTTTTAATATATTCACTTTTACACCTGTTCACTGACCACTTTATCAATGGGGTCTTGATACAGTAACTCCCATTTCTGCTGTGTTGGACTCCAAATTATCTTGATAAACTGTCAGTGTTTAATCTCAGCCGGCTGGCATCGATTGAAGAGAAGCCCACAGGGGATGCTGGGTGTGTATATATAGGCCTTTCTACTGGGAAAGAAGAGCCCACGACTCAAAATGTGTCAATGGAAGTGCCTCCGAGCTACTGTTTTTCCCTTTCTGCCTGGTTTTGTTAGCACTGAGCACTCTGGTAGAGAAATGTCTGGCCTATATTCAAGACTTTGTGGAGGCATGAAAATATGTCAAACTGCAGGGCTGAAGACAATTATGTATAATATGTGTAACATATAGTGCTTGAGTGCAGTCCCCAATGCGCTGGTGTTGCACTCTGGGTAATGTTCTTGTGCGAGATGTTACTTGCAAGAAGGTGAAGGTCATTGCAGGTTATCATTTGTGGTATTTTAGTGCACGAGTGAATGGCAGATTGTATTTTTCTTGTTACATGCAGTTTTTTTTATTATTAATGCATTAAGAGCTACATCTTCCTCTTTGGCTTCTTATAGGAAAAATACATTTTTCCCGCCAAAAATTCCATAAGAACAGACTGTAGTTGCAGCTCCTGCATCCCTGATATGAGGAAATGCTGATATCCATAAAAGAATGGAGGATATTGAGCCAGGGTGGTGGTGGTGGTGGGAGGGGGGGGGTTACCCTGAGGACAGACCATTCCCTGGCATTTTAATCACTTCATTTACACACTCTCTCAGGGTATTTCTATGCAAATTTTCTGAAAAGGTCACACCGCAAAGAGGGATATCTATTCTGTTCCAAATGGTGTTTATAAACAGGAAAAGGCCAAGTCCACACACAGATTGGCCTAACAGTGTATTAGCACAATTTATTCATCAGGGGTTTTGCCTCCAGGATGAATCGGTGGTGAATCCTCATGATGAAAATACTTTTCACAGGTATATACTTACAGTAATGGCTTCAGTGTACCTAAGTAGTCTGACATTTCCTTTAATGAAGGGAGTCCTCATGTGGCCATTTGGGTTACTACACCTAAGTCTTTAAACAAACTTAAAACTATCACTGTAATACTTTCTTTTACATTACTTATTTTACAGTTCTAAAAAGTTAAAAAAAGAAAATTAAAAAGTATAAAGTTCAGAACAAAATGTGCCACAAAGTGGTCACAGTACATATTTTGAGTAAGTCCTCAGAGTTGTAATTAAAAATATATATTAAAAAAAGTAGTAATGTCATTACAAAGGGAGTCCTCAAGTGGCCATTTGGGTTACTACAGCTAAATCTTTGAACAAACTTTAAAACTATTACTGTAATACTGGATGTCACTAACACTTAAGTTTAAATTCGTGCAATTTGAAAGTCAAATCTGAATCACAACCAAACCACTGAATATTGTGTACTTTGTAATGAAAACCATACTAAATTAAATGTAATTATGAAGAGATTTATGTACACCCAACTTGTTATACTGTTAAGCTGAACTAAAAATATAAAAAGGATCAGAAAATAGTTCTTCAAATAAATATACCCAAAGACAAAAGATATTTTTTTCCAATTTTTTCCAAAGTTTATTTGATGACAATATACAAGAACATCTTGAGCACGGAGACCATCCCTGGCTGTCCGGGCTCACTGTAGGGAGATAGAAGCAAAATTAGTACCAGAGCAAATTTGATTTCTACAACAAAAAACTTCTTGACAATGTGATATTAAGTTAAAGAGTGCAAATTCAGACAAATAATATTTTTAGGTTAGACAAACAATTTTAACCCAACATAGTTTGATGCTTTATAACAAAAAACATTGTTATGACTCATGTAAGACAAGTTGTTTTTTTTTCTTTTTTTGAGAACATAAATTTCAGTGACAAATTCACACATCCGCAGGCTTTTAGTTCAATTGCCCCAAATCCAACACACAAAAACAAAAAAATAAAGATACACATGCTACACTCAAGTTCTGCTTCTATTAACTAGGGATTTTAAGCATAGTAAAAGCACTTGTCTGTTAAAATGTAAGCAGAGTGGGCAAGGCCTACTGATATTCCCATTATAGCAGCGACAGTGGTACAAAGGACTGAGGTAGAGGGAAAATCTATTAGCAGGGAGTGTGAAACATTGAAAGGGGGGTGAACACTGAGGGGGAGACTGCAGGGGAAAGTAGGGCGTGACATGCACGACACAACTCAGGTCTATCAGCTTTTGATGTGCAACACAATGGCACACCATGCTTGTTGTGCTGCTATACCTGCACACTGACACTTCATTTCTGCCAAAGAAATCCATGGGAAGCAAAATCAAGAACAAAAGATGGAACAAAAAAAAAAGTTAACAAGTTGAAAATTGAAACATGAGAAAGAAACGATCTCTGAATGGATTTGTAGTGGTTGCACTCCACAGGTCATTCACCACATTTAGACAAGCCAATCAAAACCCTGGCAGACATGGTGGGACTGCATCATTTTAAAGAGCCAGTTGAGCTTTAGTTATTACAGGTGCAACTATGTGGTATTTAAGACAGTCCAGCAGGGTTTTGAAATTCAGGGGTCTATTGTAAGTGACTTTATACTAGTGACTTGTTCCCCAGAGGGTCTAGAAGTATGCTTGGTTTCCTTCAAACAAAAACCAGGTAGTGGTTACTTCTGCGTTTGCGGTTATGTCTTCTCACACCGTCATTAGGTTTGAAAAATACAGTCTAAAAAACACTATTAGTTTCCAGTTCAAGCTAGTCATCATTAGTGTAGAGCAGTGGAGTAGGAATGACCAGGTTAAGTATTAAATAATGGGTCAAATCCCTTCTGATTGGATGCTACTGTGCATCCAGAGGGAAAAGCATAAAGGCTATGACTCTTAGGTGGGAAGGTGAGGGTGTAAAAAGGGAGGAGTTAGCCAGTATCTATCACTCCTGGATTATCTGCACACTGCAGTTAGTCTACTTATGAACAACATTTACCTTCTACAGTTCCCGAAGAACATTTGATATGATTGGAAAGATGACAAAGGAAATTAAAACAGTAAAAGTTGTGAAAAACAAAGATTAGCAGGGTAGGAAAAGAACAGGTGTACAATGAAAATCAAGAAAGAATCAAGTGTACTGAATTCAACAACACCTTCCTTTGCTTTAAGGAATACTCATTTTAATTTTGAGCACAGATACGAGAATAAAAAAAAAAGACAAATATTCGCTTTGCACCAAGTGCATAAAACTACGGTCACAATACCTTTTTGCCAGCAGCGCCCACACTGGCCTTCTTGATGCCTCGTACTTTCTTCATTCTGTTCTTGCGTTCCTTGCGCTGTTTCCTTGAGGTCTTCTTCTTCTCATAGAGACCGTGCTGAGGAACAAAGATGAACGCAAGTTTAATTATATGATCTTACATGCAATACATAGCAAAACATACAATGACATGAGAGTTTAATTATTCTTGACCAGCCCTCAGACCAGCATTGGTGGCCTGGAAACAACTGATCTGTACCGTCTCACTACAAATAAATTTGACAGACTTGAAATGCTTGAGAACTACGTTAGGGGGGTCTACTTTAAGCATTAATGAATTTGTTTTAGATATTATTTAAGTTAACAAATGTGCAACTCAAAGTGCACATTATGTCTACATTAATAAAAAAAGACTGATCAGTTTTAGATGGATTCCCTCAGGAATTAATTAGAAGAGATTATGGAAATTCACAAGAACCCAGGGAAAAAATACAACAGAATTTATATTAATAATGGGATTAACTAAATTTCATACATACACAATGCACAACTGTTCAACATTATCCACATGAATTATGGATAATTACTTTACGGTGTTAACTTCATACCTTTCCAATAGTACCCATCATCCACCTCTATACTGTCAAATGCTGCCTTCTACAAAATAAACATGTGACATCTTTCAGTATCTTACAACTGCAAGGGGTGTAGGGTTGCAACTAATGACTTTACTGATTAATCTACTGATCGTTTTCTCAATCAATCAATTAGTCATTTTGTCCATAAAAAAATGCCCGTTTAATTTTGCTGTGCTCATGGTGATGTCTTCAAATGTCTTGTTTTGTCTGATCAACAGTCCAAAACTAAAAGACATTCACTAATATCACGTATGACACAGGAAAGCTTCAAATCTTCACATTTAAGAAGCTGCAACCAGATAATTTTCCATCATTTTTCCTTAAAAAAAAAAACAAACAATTTTCCAATTATCAAAAATATTTGCTGATTAATGTTCTGTTGATTGACTAATCAACTTATTGCAGCAGCTCTAGAGGGGTATTAAGACACAGAATAACATAACATAGAAAAGCCGGCTGCTTCTGGCATTTCTACTTTTAGCAGGAGTTGTGGGACTTGGATGCTTTCTGCAGTTTAAAAAAAAAAAAAAATCACGTTAAAATAAATGTCCACTCTTTGTCTTGATTTGTCGGGATAAACTATCAAGACAATCACAGAGACACTCAACTAATGGCTAAAAATTGACCCTAGGGTGTCCTGGCAGCCTAATAGTTAATGTGCATCCGATAACTGCAACTTCCCTGTTTCCATTCCAACTTGAGACCTTCAGTTTCCTGTATCTCTCTTGAAGAGCCACCAATCACAAATAAAAAATGAAATTAAAAAACTCACCCTGGCCAGTCTGTGCTTGGGCTCATTCTTCTTTGCGTAGTCTAGGGAGTCGTACACCATGGCAAAGCCTGTCGTCTTGCCGCCACCAAACTGGGTCCTGAACCCAAAGACGAACACGACATCAGGGGTGGTCTTGTACATCTTGGCAAGTTTCTCCCTGATTTCAGTCTTGGGGACTGTGGCCTTGCCTGGATGCAGGACATCGACAACCTACAGAGAGAACAGACCAATGAATACACACACACGCATGTGTACAACATGATGAAGCTCAGGGTCTGATCAACACAATGTACATGCAGAAAGGGTTTGAGTCTTACCATTTGCTTCCTCTGAAGCAGCCGGTTCGTCATGAACTTGCGGGACCTGATGGTTACTGTGTCATTCTGAGGAAGCAACATAAAAAGTAAGGCTAAATCATACAATATGTCCAATACAAGTCTCAACACATAACACTGATGGCTCCAACTTTTTAACGCAGGTGTCACTATGTTCTGTCACAACAGCTTCTCAGGCATCTTGCAGGCTAACCCGGGAACTTACATGCTCCTACAGTCTTGATACACCGTTTAATAATCAACAATGTGCCAACTGACGAAGCTAAATACTGTATTAGTTAAACACTTTTGCTCACCTAAAATGTGGGCCTCGCTAAAGCTATCGGTAGCTAGCCTCTTCTAGCTACGGCGTAGCGCTCCTACGGTAACCACTACTTGACATATACATACTGTTTTGTGTCTTTAGACAACTATAAATGTTATAGTAGAGCTATAGTGAATATAAATTACTTAACATAAAAACTAGAGACTATACAAGCCGTTCAAAAGCAGGTAAATACAGCCTGTGTGCCATCTGTAGCGACAAACAGTCATGATAGCATTTTGGATTTCACCGTTTAATTTCCTGTCAGATAATGTCGTATCACATCAATATCGACATTTCATTGTTAAGCAGACTTTAACGGTCACTTAGTCTGCATGAAATATGTATTGATGGAAGGATTGACTAGATGATCGGTGGATTTTGATTCAATTTTTGCCACAAGACTCACCATCTTGACGCCGGCCTCGCTCAGGGACGTTGAAAAGGAGGAAGGACCAGCAGGCGACCGGATTAATGCCTGCAGAAAACTGAGTGGGTACGTCCTTGTGTTGCCTGATTGTAAAACGTTTTAGAAAAAAAAATTCGAGAATACACTTTCTTTTTTTTTCTTTTGCTTATCAGTTATATTATAAATGCAGGATAAAGAAATCGCACCTATAACGTATTTTATACGTCCAATTTCCCTTTGGGGAAAGCTGAGTGGTACAGATTCTACCCCCAAAACATTATTTTATTCAGCTTGCAGATATTAATTAACAAAACTCAATAAAGTTTGGGTAAAATCGCGCGACGGGGTGTTTGAAAATGAGAATGTGATAATTTGTCACTAAAACGAACACCAGCTGCAGTTCCTCTTCTTCCCACTAAACGCCAGTAATACAACGTCTGAATCCATCCAAAGCTCCTCATTCAGAATAGAAACCAAACAGTACTCATGCATAATCACTACCTGGCCTCAGGTCACAAATCACACAGAAGATATCACAAATCAACTCTATTTAGGAATGTGCACCATGCGAGCATTATATAAACTACAACAATGGAGGTTTAAAACAAGATTTTGACATAGCTGGCACCTCTATAATACATGACCACAAAGTAATAACCTGCATTAGTTCATATTGTACTTTATTGGCACAAAATTACTTAGAATCTGATCCCATTCCATAACACCTGTTCTCCTTTCCTGCAATTCATCCAGAGCTGATTCCTTTCTACACCGCCTCACTCCCTCAGATCTTCCATCCCCTGTATGACAACTCAAAATAACCCATAATGTGCTTACTCAACATTGTCTATCATGACTGGTACTGGTTTTAAAAAGTGCTATATAAATAAAGATATTATTATATTATTATTATTGTTATGTTAGTGTAGGTTTTACGAAAAATCTCTGTAGATTTGGTCAATGTGGCTCCAGAATAGACAGTTGTTTCCATGATAAAATACCTTCATAACCAGTTTCCACAATACAAAGTGTGTTACATTGATTTGGGACACTACAGAAGGAGATAGCGTTCCGTGAATGACAAAATGAGTGGAAACAATGTCATAAAATGCTCACAAAGAGATTTTGTTTTTAGTTTGTTAATGTGTATATATGATGTGATGTTTCAGACGCAGAGAGAGGAGTCTTCTCTCCTACACAGCATTTAGATCAGTGCTGCCGAGATGGTGGAACATTGTGTTAATAACACGAAGAACATACAGGAGAGATTTCTGCTCCTCATTTAAACACTGTGAGAATAATGACCCTTATTAAGTCGTGTTACATGATTTCATCCACAACACGAAAAACACATCGTCTTATTTTCTTTGTTACGGAACTTTATTGATCTTGCAGCAACAGTGTCCACTGGCATTGGAGTTTCATTTAAAATAAAGTTATTTAAAATCAGAACAGAAAGTTACAGTAAGTTTGTTTAAAATCTCGTTCAACACACAATGTTAAGCCCTCATTGTCAAACCAAACTGATTCGAAAGAAATCTGCAATCTGAATCATGATGCCATAATATAAAGAGTTTTGTTGACCAAAATGTGCAAAGCAAAATGGGTTCAAGCAACCCCTCGATGTATTCATCACCACACATGGCCAGAATGGATTACAAAGCCAAAAAGAAAAAAGAATAAAATCTTTGATAGACATCATTTCAGCCATTCAGTTGTTCCAGTCATACCGAGAAACAAACTTCATGAATGAATTTTGATAAAAACTGGTACTTCATGGTGATTTCTTTGCCAAGTTCAGAGCTGCTACTTGGACAATTAGCAGACAGAACTATGATTGTGGTGTAAAAATAAAACTATTAGGAATAAATGAACATGTGGCACTCTTTTAACCACATCGCCATCTGAACTTCAGCATCCCAAAAGTGCACCAAATGTGCGTCATCACACATCCAAACTTCACACCTGCTTGAACAAGGAAATAATGTAGGAAAAAAAAAAAGTACAAGTATCTGTTTTGCTCAGTTGCTAAATACAATGTTACCTGTTCAATGTTATAGTGAAAAAATAAACATCTGTTGGAAAGTACAAATTGATGACAAGGAACCTAGTTTTAGTTACTGCATTTCATGTAAAGTAAGGCATGGGCAGACACACATGAGACATGAGAAGAATAAGGTAATGTAAGATGGATTAAGGACACTGGGGACAGATTTGTAGATAAAAGGGACAGCACCTGTCAAGCCTGATGCAAACATTATTTTCTGACTCTTAGACACTTCTAACAAATCCTAAGGCTTGACAGTGCTTATTCCCAAACAGATACCCTCAATACTATGAAACTGTATTAAAAAATAAAAATGCATATAAAACATCTGGATTATTTCAAGTCTTTCCAAAAAAAAAATCTTCTCGTATTTCACCCCAAAAACTAACATTGGGATATAACCATTTCCACATTGTTCTAAATGTTTATATGGTCTGGATATTCAAAAACACCTGACAGATGTTGTAAAGTATTACCTCCTTGCTTAATTTATGAACACAAAGCTCTTGCCAACACAGCAAATCTATTAAGTAACCATCAAATCTAGAGAAAAAGAGTAACTTTTCTTGGCAGGAGAGAAATGTGTAAATAATATTCACAGCAAGGTCAAAATAGTGATAAATCAGCCGGCTTGATAATGTTATACTATACTGAAATGTTATTCTAAATGAAAAGTTCATTTTCAGTTGCCGGATTTATAATTAGTCTTACAGAATAGCGGGAATCAAACTCATTTGATGAACAGTTCAATCATGGCCTAAACGTCATTTAAAAAATACTTTCCCCTGAAAATTGGAAACTGACACACAGGCTTGTGTTAGTGATTGAAAATAAATTATTGGAATGGCATGAAATTGTCAACTAATCGGAAAATAAAAAAACACAGCATCCCTTTACATACTGTCACTGGATACTAAACAGACCAAACAACCAATAATAGATTGTGGAGCTTTTCAAGTAGTTCCAAAAATCAAAAAAAAAAAAAGAAAATAAAAGAAAAATCACTTAAATAACATGCTTACAAAGGTCTTCAAAACCAAAGACTGTGATGAATATCAAAGCTTTTGACTGATTCTAAGGCCAGTACTAAAAATTACCACTCCCTCCCCCAGTTAAGTTGGAAAATTGTCAGTTTTGTGCAGTGCCCTGTTGAGGATCCTGACTCGCAGAAAGCTGTAAGATGAGCACTGCAATCTACGAACTGGACAGACTGTCTGGGTGCATAATATTCACGCCCGCTCCCTTGTTGTGTGGTTTGATGATTTCTACAGCGACTGGTAACCATGGAAATCTATTCAAATAAACCTTCAAGCTAGTTTCCACAGTTGGCCGCACTGTACCTGTATGTATGATATACTGTTATTCCCATGGTTTACACACATTACATCCAGCAGCGAGACAGAGAGCTAAAGAAGATGGCTGCCATGAGGGCTCACAACATTGGTTTCTACAAGCCAAGCCACTGGCACGTGTAATGCCAGGTCATTTGCTTTTGCTGGTGTGGTTCCAGTCAGTTAGATGTCCATTTCAAACTGAGCGTCATCACCTTGAAAAACAAAAAGAGACAATAAGATGTTGAGACATGTTCAAAGGGTGTCACAAGTTTTAGCAGGGAGGGATTGGTGACTATACTGAGCATTTCCTATGATGCAAGTCGATTACTGTATCATTGTTCTTACCGGTAGTGGGTTTGCCATCATGGTTGTTAATGTGGTTGTTGGCTTCATTCTTCTGGTTCTCATTCAGGACATGTTGGCTGGTCACTCCAGGGATGACAGGCAGGTGAGCTGGTGGGGTCTGGGCGATGGGAGAATTACGCCTGTCCAGTAAGAACTTGCGGTCATAGATGATCCGGGTTCCTGCAACAGGACATATTTCAAATTTAAAAACTCACGCTTCCTCAGAAGAAATGTCATATGTGGGTGCTGTCAAATGTGTTGTGTCCAAGTCACAACAAGTGTTCTTCAAGGAAAAGGATTTATCTCTACCAACCCCAGTCTGTTCTGTAGTAGATGCAGGGCTTTGACTGTAAACAAGCAAATCTCACTGGAGCTGGCAATCAAGTTTTCAACCCAGAAAAGAAACAACTAAATGTGAAATGTAAGGAACAGGGACAAACCATTGTGACTGCACTTGCTTTGAGTCAGTGGTTCTCTAACTATTTTTTTTGTCATGTCCACCTTTGGAAGCCAAAAAAAGTGTAAACTCATTAAATTTTCAAATTGCATGTCTCTTTTTTAACATGGTTCCCCTTAAAGGATTTGGCTGGTGTGCAAATGAATATGTTTAGTTAAACACACAATAAGACACAAGGCTTTCCCACCATACTGACAGTGAACAAGAGCAACATAGGCTTCCTCATATTTTGGATTTCACTGAATGCTTGATGAGTGTCACCTGTGTATGTTTTCTGTCCTGTCAAAAATCTGTCCATCTTGTCCTATACATGTAATTTTACATTGCAAATTAAGTTTCCTAACCTCAATCATGGTATTCTTACTAGCATCAGAGCACTCCTGCTTATTACCAAACTAATCAGATTCATAAATGTTTTTCACATTATACATTTTGACCTGTTGCATCGGGAAAAGCACAGGTGCTCTGCTCCAGCAATCACCACAATGCAATGCAGCATTTTGTCGCTTACGTCTTTGTTAGACAAGTCAAAATGTCTGCTGTCTAATCAGGCTTTTCATCTTTAGTTTCACTTCATGCTTTTTTTCTAGCTATGTGCCGGCGTTACCTTTTTTCATTGAAATTGCTTTCTAATAGCCTTGCACCTGTATGTGATATGCATATAATTACTCTCCTTCAACTATGTGCACCCACCCGCCATGTCTCCATGCCAACTGCTTTAAATAATAGTATTCCTAATAAAATATATAAAGAGAAATAAAGCAATAACAAGCTGGAGCTGGATTGATTAATCAATTAGTTGACTGACAGAAAATTAATCTACAACTATTTTAATAATTGGTCAATAGTGTGTGTCATTTTTTGTGTCAGCTTAGTAAGATTTGCTTCTTTTTTCTGTTTTATATCATTGTAAACTGACTATTTTTGGGTTTAGGAATGTTGGTCAAACAAAAAAATACATTTGAAGACATCAGCTTGGATTCAGAGAAAAGTATGATGGACATTTTTAACTGTATTCTAACATTTCACTGGCAAAACGATTAATTATGAAAATAATCTTTAATCTAATCTAATCTAGATAAACAATATCCCTTGGCAGAAAAACTATATTATTCCTAAGCAGCTCCTGTAAATATTTAAAGCCTGTGAAATACACACACTGTTGAGATCTCTGCAGCGTTAGGTACATCCTCACACTGTAATGAATCATACTTTGCAGTCTGGCTGTGCTCCAAACATTATGACACACACAGCTGAAACTGGTTATCACATACTCATTTGCTATTGGTGCTGAACAAAACATGTTCACCTGCATTTTTTCCTTTCATGACTGTAATATATATATATATATGCACAAAACATTCATCAGAATCTCTGCGCTGCAAACCAGCCAATCACGAAGCAGGCAGGAGACAAAGGGGGCGGGACTAAGCTTTGTTTTTGTTTTGATCAGGATGACAAGGCAGCCTATAGGCCACAGTGACAGGAACACTGGTGGGAATGATGAGAACACAAACACCACAAAAAAAGCTAATATTCTCCGGCTTTTGTGCAAAAAATGTGACAAATTAAACGCGGCATGTTCTTACCTCCGGGAGTGGTAGAGAATAAAGTGCCTCCAGGGGTGGTACAATAGTCATGAGGTAGCTGCGTTGTGTCGTTGATCAACACCGTCCTGGTCGGGATGGCCCTGCTTTCGCTCAGCTGACGACTGGTCGACATTTTCAGCGCCGATTGGGTGACAGTTGCAGCAGCTACAGAAATTTGGGGGGTGTTTCTTTTCCCGACGGACGGTGGAAACCCGGGCCGTTCCCCACTCTCTTATTTCTTTCCAAAAGCTTTCTTGTCTCTCCTTTCGTCCTCCCAGCCGTCAGCACCGTCCCCTCCCTCAGCAAGGCAGGAAGCACGACACGCTGCGGGCGGATATGAAGTCAGCTGTGCGGAGCCTGAGAGGCTGTCAGCCAGGGGCGGGTTTAGTGATTTTGGGGGCCCCAGCGGGCAAAATTTACTTTCACCATTTCTTGAACTGGGAATGTTGGTACTGACAGTGTTAAAAGAAGTACTCAAAACTTTTTTCCTGAGTCAAACTATAAATACAGCACAATAAAAATAATGTGAAAGCTGGATTCAAATTTTGATTTTAAAGTAAAGAGTGAAAGAGAGGTATTGTTAGCACAATGTACTTAAATTTACTTAACTTGTGTTCGGGGTGGAGCTTTTAATCCGTGCATAATGCTGGATAGTTTAATGAATGATAATGCATCATATTTTATTTGTTGTATTTTGAGAGTAAAATCTGAATCTGTAGCGTTTTTTATGTCCTTTGTGGCCTTTTGTAATTTATTTTGGGGCACAATGAGTTAAAATGGTAACATACTTCAATATTTGTCATATCTAAACATAGTAAATCTATAGCTGTTTGGGGGTCTTTTAGTTGAGGGCCCCAGGCTGTTGCCTACCTTAACTAATGGTAAAGTCTGACCCTGGTGCCAGCTTATTTTTTTATAGTTTATGTTTTCATGTTTTTGTTTAGAAATTCTGTCAGCTGGTAGTTAATAGACTAAATTTAACCTGATGTCTCCTAATCTGGTCACATCGCCTAAAGTCATTCTCAATATGAATAATTAGCCTGAAATTAAACCAACAGTTATGTTTGATTGCCTGAATATTCCTCTCAGTCTTAACTAGCACAACTAACCAACTGGCTATCAAAAACGTTTATTGTGTGCATGTGTGTAGCGAACAGAAGGCTTTAAAACAAGCAAACAAAACACAGTCAGCATAATTATAAATAATCGAGGGGAAATCAAAGGAACATAAGTTAATGAAATATCCACGTTTTAATGTGTATTGTCCGAGATTCCTAAAAGTTAAATAAGAAGCTCGATGCTGCAATGAAGTTCTTCTCGTTAATTTTCCACGAGTGCAAACGGCAAAACTGAGTCCCCAAACTACCTTTGACCGAGAGCAACAGATGAGGAGAACTGCCCCTTACATGGGTGCCATGAAGTGACTGTTGCATGTCGTTGCAGCCCCGAGCCAGTAGAGGGCTCTGGTACCACTTGCCAGTAAGAGGGATTATGTACAGTCTTACACAGAATGTTATGGCAGTATTTAAGAGAAGTTGTGTCCCCATGTTGGTCATGTTATAATGTGGTTATGGCCGTTACTACATTAAAGTCAGCTCAACTAAAGACAAGTGTCGTATCTGATGACGTGTACCCTAAGATATCACAATGGGGTTCACATATACTCTTTTGAGACGATGGAAGGTAAACTTTTACAACAACAATTAATTATGATCAGCAGATTTCATACCTTAGATGGTGACACAGTCTGCGTCCACCATATAACTTCTTTTGAATCCAAAGTGAAACTATGTTACTGCTTGATAAAGGTGACAAAATTTTCAGATTGGTAATATTGAAATAAATAAGTTTTTTTTTTTTATTATTATTTTGCTTTTGTAAGGTGCTTCCATGGTGTGTGTGTGTTTTTTTTTTTAGATTTTTTATTTGGTATGGTTTGTGTTTAAAATTCAATTTATATTGATATTATTGCAGGTTTTAGTGTTTAGATATATTTCGTAGCTGAGTGATATGAAAGAAATCGAATAACACAATATTTTGACTCACTCCTGTTGAAAAATTGATGGCATTTTAAATAGGACCACTGTCATATCAAAATGCAGTATTAACATAGCTGTACCTCTATGGGCTGTCTCAAGGTCTGTTTTAATACGCAGTGCAAACTTCCACTCGTTTTTCATGCTGAATGAATCATATTTGTGATGGTATTTAGGAAGTGTAATATATCCGATAGTCCCTGAATGGATCATTTTCCAGACTGCGCAGGCGCGTTGCCCTTTCTGTCTACAAACTACCAAGGGTCACGTCTCGATGGTAACCCTAGATTTGCGAAACTCTCGCGAGCCGCTTCAAAATATTTTGTCTCGCTGTTTTATGATGTAACAACATTGTGGTTAAGGTCTGGTTAGGTTTTTGGCACAAATCCTCTTGGGTAGGATTAGGGAGAGATCATAGTTTGGGTTAAAATGATCACTGGAAATGTGGTAGGGGCTGAATTTATTACTTCCTTACAAATCTCGCGAGAGTCTTCGCAACGCTAGGGTTACCATCTATACAAGAACACTACCGAGCCGAGCTTACAGGCTTCCTTCCGACGCCATCCGCCTTCCCAGAGCCAGACAGCAACTCAAACCTGCAGTAAAACATGAGCTTCACAGTGGAAGAGAGGGGGAACCCAAACTCTCTGACTTACCGCCTGTTCTTCAGTAAGTAGAAAATGAACAGAGATGTTAAACTTTTGTCTTTGTGTGTTACTTTTAGGACTCCAACGTTTAACTTACACAGGCTAGCCGCAAACTCCCACGTGTCACTTATTCATTTAATGTTGCTGGTTTTGTTTCATCATATAAGTGAAAGTACTGATATATATGCTTTTATTGGAAATCACACGCAGATCCTTCACTTTGTGTGGACAGCATCAATGTCTCTGTTGAGTCATTGAAAGAATGTGCTAACCAGTTGTGCCGGTGTTGGTGGCTTACACTGATCTCATGTAATTAAAATGAACTGATTTCATACAAAATGCCTCGTCATCGACCTTACACCAAGATAATCACTTATTCTTGCCTGAACGTGGTTATTGTTATTATAGAAGGAAGTTGGTTGTTACGGGAAACCTCGCACGGTGCTCAAACACGTCCTGTAATTCATAAAAGCTCAGTGTTTGGTGGGACAACACCCTCTCTGATTATAAAATGTTGATAAATGCATTGGTATCGACAAGTCAGCAGCTCAAGATTGGGAGTTGGTATCCTGTTGGATAAAGTGTTCTCTGTGGACTGGTTATTCATTATCATAATTTGTTGTAGGCCTGCATAGTTTCTTGTCATAGTTCATAGTTTCTCAAGAAATGTCCAGGTCAAGTCACAAATCTGTCAGAATAAGCCTAAAGTCATAACTCTCAATCATCAAAATGCAAGACTTTAAGGTCTCTGAATGCAGATCATGTGCATTACAATAATGATACAGAGGCAACATAAGACTTTGGTTGGACAGTAGCTGTGTGTTTGCAATTTTTTGTAAGATTAATATCAGGGTTTCAATTAAGGCTATATTAAAGATGTTCACACCAAACACTGAGACCAGAGAAATGAGCAGACAGCCAACGGGAGTTTATTTCATTACACACGAACATACAAAACTCAGAAAATCACCAATGCAGCGGCCCCTTCAACTCACACCCAACCCCTATTTATACTAAAGCGGACGTGATTTTTGGCACTTCCTTGAGTCAATCATAACTTGGATCTTGACCAATGGGAGTTGGACTATTCCCAGATGTCTCCTGTTTGTCTGGTGGCCTCACATCCTTTGGGTGTGTCAGTGATCGGCGTCAAAGCGGCCTGGCAACAAGAGTATTTGGCTCTCCAGAGATTGTAACCAGACCTTTCATAAACAACTCCTTATCTATCTCTTCTGGTTACCCAGTTGTTTATTAAACATGAAGTGCTCTGTGTATTGTTTGGTACAATTCCACATGCTATCACGTTTTCTCGCTTCTACATAATCCCCCCATAGGATGAATCCTTCATCATACCAGTTTCAGAGATAGCGTGTGATACGTGAATTTTATATGTGTTAAGGTACAATTGGATACTCAATTTTGTGAGCACAAGCAGTGTTTTCTCACTAACCTAACCTCCTGTTCATCTGTGAAACAAGTGGATATGAGAGTACATAAAAATGTATATATATGGTGTATATAGTAGCACATAAGCATAACACATTCTAGCCTTTGTCCATTTCTTCTGATGGAGGCAAAAAACCTAGTGGTTGTCTTTCCTAGGGAAAAATACCTCCATCGCCCCTTCCGTCAGGCGGCAGTTCCACTTGGATGGACTCCGGCAGCCAACCAACGGGAGTTAATTTTGTTACACATAAACATACAAAACTCAGAAAAATCACCAAGCTGTTTATTGATATTGTTTGTGTCTGCCCATCATATTCATACAGTGTCTGATCTCACTGTCTTACAGAAAATGCTGAAGGAAAGTACATTTCACCATTCCATGATATACCAATGTATGCTGATGAGAGTCAGGTAACGTCTGTCACTTTCACCCCATTAAATTTATATTAAATGTGTACCCTTTAAAGCTAACCAGTGAAAAAAAGCCACCTGCAGTGCTGCTGTGAATATGTAGTTCTGTGGGTTAAACCACCGATTTCGGTAAACTACAGTATATCAGTTACAGATACAGAAAGTGTCCTGAGGTAATGCTCTCCAGAATAGCAAGGTCATAGTCTATTTGCGAAGGCGATGGCCTTTACTCTTTATTTTTCTGTGCTGTGCCAATATCTCTTGTGATTGCAGTACAAGATCTATTATCTTATCTTTCTGAAACAATTAATCATATTTATGGAGTTTGGACCAATGTAATAAAAGCTAGCATATAGCATATTATGTAAAGGTGATGTGTTTAAAGGTACAGTGTGTAGAATTTAGTGGCATCTAGCTTAATGGACTTGGCAGAAATGGAATATAGTATTCATAAGTACGTTTTAATTAGTGTGTAATCACCTGAATATAAGAATCAATGTGTATTTTCATTACCTTAGAATGAGCCCTTTATATCTACATAGGGAGCAGGTCCTCTTCCACAGAACCTGCCATGTTGCACCATCATGTTTATACAGTAGCCCACTGTAGGTTTGTGGCCACTGTGGGTTCTCCTACATGCTTGGAAGGGGATGGTGAGGGATATTCAGTTTGTTGCAGTCTGCAGCCTCACTGCTAGATGCCACTAAATCCTACCTGCACCTTTTAAATTGTGTCATCTTCAGGTCAACTTGGGGTTAGTTGTATTAAAGAGGTAGTTATGCAATGTTACATAATATATATAATGTACCGTTTCAAATTGTGAGATTATAACAGATTCTTCTGTCTTACAGAACATCTTTAACATGGTTGTTGAAGTACCAAGATGGACAAATGCAAAGATGGAGGTAGGAAACTAAAATGATCATCCCATATCAACGTTTGGATCTGTTTTAATGTTGCTTATTGCTATTCATGGATGAATTATTTTTTTCCCAAAGCTTCAAATTCAAAGCTCCTCTGTTGTAATTCGACACTGAGCAACTCTTAAAGAGTAACGATTTTGCAATTTATTCCCAGATTGCTACAAAAGACCCCTTGAACCCAATAAAGCAAGATGTGAAGAAGGGCAAGTTGCGTTATGTTGCCAATGTGTTCCCACATAAAGGCTACATATGGAACTACGGAGCCATACCTCAGGTTAGTATTTTGTTTCTGATGCTAATGTGTCCTTCTGAAACTTTGATGGCATTCATTTATAAGACTAGTCCTCCAAAATATTGAAAAGTGCCTTGTTTTGTGATGTTTTTAGACATGGGAAGATCCAGCACACAAAGATGGAGACACTGGCTGCTATGGTGACAATGACCCCATTGATGTCTGTGAAATTGGCAGTAAGGTACGACACCAGCTGATGATTTCACAGCCTTATGAAAATGTTCAATGTCTTACAGATCAGTTAATTCACAGTGACTAATCATTTCATTTTGTACATTAATATCAAGCATAATTGAGCTGATGCATGCTCTGCAAACCGAAAATGAACAGCAAACTGAAATGCCCTCAGGTGTGTTCCCGCGGAGAAGTAATCAAAGTGAAGGTACTCGGGATCCTGGCCATGATCGATGAGGGTGAGACTGATTGGAAAGTGATTGCAATCAATGTGGAGGACCCTGAAGCCAGCGACTTTAACAGTAAGGACCTCAAATGCCCCCATTTTTCCTTCTGTCTGACTGTCTGAACACTCCTGCATCAATCATATTCTGAACTTGTCTTTTTGTCCCCGTCTGTGTTCAGACATCAGCGATGTCAAGCGCCTGAAACCTGGCTATCTGGAGGCCACGGTCGACTGGTTCAGGAGGTACAAAGTGCCAGATGGGAAACCAGAGAATCGGTTTGCTTTCAATGATGAGTTCAAAGACAAGGTATCCAACTAACACACTTTATTTAGTCATTATTTCTAATGTAACAAATGGATTATGATTGATCTTAAGCAGTGTTCTGCTTTGTAAAACTTGCCTTGATTCTTTTTTTCAATTGACATGTCCTGCTGTAAGAAAAGTACACTGTCAAAGATTTGCAGTTAATGATCAAACTTGTGCAAACCTTCTCTAGTAAACTGGTCAGTGAGATGTGATACCATCATTTTAAAGGCATAGAGGTCCTTGCAAGCCTTTAAAAACTTCACTTGAACTAGAATTAAAATAGAAATTTTCTTGCATGAACCTTGTTGTTACCTGTGAAAACTTTTTGTGTTTCAGGACTTTGCCATTCAAGTAATCAAGAGCACTCACACATTCTGGAAAGACCTCATTTCCCAAAAGACCAGTGCTGGGGAACTGAACTGGTAAACGCCCTACAGATAAAAATACAGTTCCTTTTAGAACAATTGAACACTAACATACATTGATGGCTCTTGATCACATGACTGTATGTTTTCACACAATGCAGCAAAAACACTTGTGTCTCTGCCGGCGACAGCCCTTACTGCTGCTCAGCGGATGAGGCTAAAGCTACCGTTGGTGGGGTAAGTAACAGTTTGTTCATCTCTTTTGGCAACACATGGTCTGAAATTTCAACATCAGGCATCATTCCTTTTTCAATACAATTTCATAATGGATGTTTCATTGTATTTTTAGACATGTCCTTGTGGAAAAGAGGAACCTTTCCCCTCATCAGGTAACAATATATATTCTTGTCAATATTGCCTTGATTAATAAAAGCACATCTAATTTCTGCTGAGGTTGATTAATCTGTCTGTGACTCACTGTTATGTTGTTTTTTTCATTTACAGTAGATAAATGGTTCTACTATGAGAAGAAGTAAACCACCAGCTGCTTGAATTGGAGGAAAATAGGAATTCTTGAAGATGTTTCACATTAGGAACCAATGGGATGGTGGGATGGGATGTGGCAGGTTTGGTCTGTGTTGTCTGTTTTCCTGTAGATGGACACATAGTGGATAGATGCTGTAGAGAAAAAGAAACGTCAAAAAGTGCTCATGTCTTGACCAATGAATTTCCATTTATTTAACAAAGATCTCTTTGGAGATGTGCTGTCAAAAACCAAGTACAGATACAATGCCTAGTAGATAATTGTGCCCTGTATGCTATTCTGAACTGCTTTAATAAAGCTTCTCCAGTTAAATTATCATCAAAGTGTGTTTTATTTATTTTTTTTATTAAAAAAATAATTGCGTAACACTTTTCTATTGCAGAATTTATTCTTAAAAACCTTCCTGTTCAATAGTCTTTTCTATACAGTCTTTAGTTTAAACTGAACTTTTCTCATTGTTACAATGGTGCCACCTTGTGTTCACTGTCCTACATTACCTCTCCCTTCTAAACGTAATGTGTTTACATGGATACTTACTGTTTTCATATGGCTGTTTGTTAAGTGTGTTAGGTCATATCATCTGATTCCCTTGGCTTAAATGTTTGTTCCATAAGGGTGCACTATTAGGCCCAATGTGTACTATTTGACCGTAATTCCATTTTCCATTTCTCTTAATATTATTGATAAATAGTAAAAATACATTAAAATCAAAAGTACATTCAAAGTTACTAAAAAAAAAGACAAGTACAGTAAAAAGAATTAAATTTAAATGTTTTAATCATAACATTTATTTGTGGAGTTGTATTGTTTTATGTTGCTGGTATAAGGGTATAACAAAAAATGCAGTCTTGAGGGAAAATGGTAAACATGGGTATTCTTTTTTTTCAAACATTGTTTTATTTTATTGTTTTGATATGCAAAACAATAACAACCATGTGAGCTCAGGGAAAACATCCATAAATCAAATCAGAAAAATATATATCTGACAGATCATTGTCACTTTCAATTTAGTCCACAGTGTTTCTTCCTTTCTTTGGGATAATGTCCATTTCTCCCACTTTCTCTATTTGGGTTTCTAATTATCTCACAGTGTGTGTCTACTGATCCAGTGGGTCAGCTTTACCCCATTTCCATGTTATAGCCTTTTCACAGACCGATATTAATATTTTAACCAGATATTCATCCTTTCACTGTAAAGGACCATTTGTAAAATTATTTAAGTAAAGCAGAGAAATATCCATAGGGACATTATATCTTAATATTCTACCACTGCTGGACATACTGGTTCCCAGAATTTGGTTATTTTGGAGGCATTTCCAGGATACATGACCATGATCATCATTGACAGATCCACACTCCACACTCCAACACACATTATTTTTTGTTCAGGTGTTTAGCTGAGGTGTGATAAAGAATCTGATTCAATTTTTCCGTGAAAACTCCCTCCATGTCCACTAACTAGTGGTTTGGTGTTTCTTCCACATACTTTGCCAATCCCCGTTTGATATTACAATATTGAGGTCCTTTTCCCATTTCCCTTTATAGCCTATGTGCTGTTGAATGTCTACTGTTCATTAACAATCCACAACAGAGTGTTAAACATGGGTATTGTAAAAAAAAAAAAAAAAAAAGTACCTGGGTGCTTACATTCAAAATACATTATGTAATCTTTAGCGTTAAACTGTGCCAATATTAGATACTGCCAAGAAGGAAAAAAGGTCAAAATGTACTAGACCATTTGACCAATACACTTTCACTTATGACTACACCGTTATATGCTTATATTCTTGACACAGAGACAAGGATTATGGTTCATTTTCAATAAAAAAAACATTCCGGGCATATTTTTTTTCTCCTTTATTGAACATTATGAACATACAGACATTCAGCTGGTGGACATTTTATACAATTCAAGATTTCATAGTTTGAAAAAAGTAGATATCAATCGAATGAAATATGAAACGGTAAACAAATTAAATAATAAAAAAGAATCTAAACATATTAAATAAACAGTAATATCAGTAAAAGTCAGTATAACTTAATCAGCGGCTACAGAAAATAATTCTTTTTTCTTCATAAGGGTTAATGTACAAATTGAATTCAACCAGAAAAACATTAAAGCTTGGGGAGGACTTAGAACATTTCTGGCATGTGCGCCCCTCCCGCGGTCCATAGTGACGTATTTCCGGTTAACTGTCAAACTTGTAGGCTACATGTCAGTTGACGGGACGGACGGGACGGGCTTGGACCAAAACCCAACGGACGGGGAGTTGATAAAGTCGGCACACCGAGGTAAAAACCTCCCAAATGATGTACTAAATTTAATTCCCAGCTGTCACATTCCCGCCGTTGTCTTGTTTTCTGCGTATTATCCGATATTATAAAGTTATCATTGTGCGCGCTCAGGTTGTTTACTGAATTATTGTTTACTGTGTGACAGCTGATGTCGTTTTTACTAGCTACGTGTGATCAACCCAACTGAGGCAGCGATCGTGAAATCACTGGAAAAATCGTTTCTGAGGAGCTCAGTCATGAGTTTTAGTTGCCTGTCGAGTTTCACAGTATCATTAGTCAATATTTATTTGGGAATATTGCTTTTAGATGTGTGTGAAAACCTGCCGCCATTTATTACAAGACTAACGATATTTTTGCGTGTTAACTGAGTCCACAGTGCCTGTTATTTAACAGTATTCAGTACATACAATTAGCTGTTAAATGCCTCACTATATGCACTGTCTATATATGGAGTTTGGTGTGTACAAGTGATGCAGTTGAAACACTGTGTCATAAACAAATAATTGTAAACAATTGTGTAATTTATATTTCCAAGACCTCACTATTCATTGCAATAAGCACATCAAGTTCAACAGAGAGTGACAGGTGTGTGTGTGTATGTGTGTGTGTGAAGCAGGGGGTGACTGCTGATATCAAGTGTCCATGCCACAACCTGCCATAAAAATAGTCAGAGGAAGATCAGTGTGACTCAGTGAGAGGAGCTCTCAGAACAAACCGGCATCTAAAAATCACCTAAAACCAGTTTGTTGCTTAGTTTGTCCTCATTTCATTTCATGCTTTAAAGCTTGTGTGATTACACAGAGCTTACACATACCAGCAGAGTAATCCAGGGTCAGGAATAATGATTAACAATAAGCTTCAGAGCTAGATTCTGTAATGCAACAGCAATGTTTTGCAATAGTATACTAAATTCTATACCTAAAGTATTGGATAATTTATCATTTGCTTATTTGTGGTGTGTTGTAACTTTGGATGTGTGTTTATTAATAAATGTAGGTGTATTCGGGAGACAAGTCGTGGTAAATGTCTGAGAGGAGCTGGAACCTCACTGAGTGGTATCTTATGTACATTGCAATGTTCTTTAATGTGCCATAATAAATAATTAACTCCAGTCACATTGTCTGTATTACAGGCAGTCAGGAGCAATGTCTTTTATATTTGACTGGATCTACAGGAGCTTCAGCAGCGTCTTGCAGCTACTAGGTAGAGTATTGTACACACCTATCAACAAAACCAGAGGTTTTTTGTCACAGAAGATGAATTTACTTGACTTACAGAGCATCAATTGTCAAACAGTCATAACAATGCTGTGCTATTTGATTTTATCCTCCATCATTCCACCCCTATTTTGGAGCAAAATGCCTAAAATGCCATAAGGTCTGCCTAATAAGATCTTGCCAGAGCTTCCTGAAGTTTCTTGTGGAAATGTCAGAAGCGCTATATATGCTACAGAAGCAGAGCAGCAGGCCTAAAAATTGATTTTTTGTCTGCCTAAACCATTTTTTTTCAGTTTGAACAACTATGTGTGCCTTTGTCTGTATAGGTCAAGGCTACAAACAAAATACCAATCAATATCTTCCTAAAATTCAAAGAATACAGCACAAAATATGACAATTTTGACATTTTTTTTCTAAGTAGGTCAAGGCAGATCTCTAAAAAGGGCATTTGGAGACAATAAATGGACAACATTGTTAAAAAATAATGGCAGCAATTCCAGCCCAAATACTTACAAATGTGCAGATTTAAACTTTTCAGGATTTTCCTGGTATTATCTTTGTTTCTAATACCAATCAATATGCATAAATGTGTAGAAACACAGATTCACTAAAACCTCACTGACATTCCTGAAATAACAAACATGGTGTTTCTGATGACTGGAGGCTCCCATTCCTCCTCCTCCTCCTCCTCCTCCTGCTCATTATCATCCTCTTCAAGACTGAGATAGCAACATAATACAAGTTTGGAGTGACTTTTATATTAAATTCACATCCGTTTGTTTTCTTTCTATCACCAGGGTTGTACAGGAAGACTGGCAAGTTGGTGTTCCTCGGGCTAGACAATGCTGGCAAAACAACGCTCCTGCACATGCTCAGAGATGACAGGCTAGGACAGCACGTGCCCACGCTACATCCAAGTACGTCTTGTGATGTGACGTGTTGCCAGTTCAGCACTCAGCCCTGTTAGCAGGGCTGTAGGTCTTCTTTTCTTCATCTCATATCTAAAGTCAGTGTTTTCTTTCTGTCTTCAGCATCTGAGGAGTTGACCATCGCTGGAATGACCTTTACGACGTTTGACCTTGGAGGTCATACACAAGGTAAGAATAAAGAAAATGCTGTTTGATGCACTGGCAGCCGCCATTTAGAGTATGTGTCACATAAATACTGATGCTGTGTTGCTCCAACAGCACGGAGGATCTGGAAGAACTACCTCCCAGCCATAAACGGTATAGTCTACATGGTGGATTGTGCTGATCATGAGCGACTAGCGGAGGCTAAAGTTGAACTGGATGTAAGTTGACTGTATTGATTTCACCTCTTTTTTGTGACACACAACTGGTATCAAAGAAATTTCACTGATTTGGTGTGCATTAATATGACACTTCCTGTGTGTAGGCCCTTTTAACAGATGAAACCATCTCAAACGTCCCGGTTCTCATCCTGGGGAATAAGATTGATCGTCCAGAGGCCATCAGCGAGGATGCACTCAGAGGGATGTTTGGTCTGCATGGACACACAACTGGAAAGGTAATGAACACATGTGAGATTAACATCTGGTGCCACTCTAACACAGATTTTGGTACTAAATAATGTGATTGAAAGCTGAAGTCTGCAGATTTTTCACCAAACCTACCTACCTTTCAGCACAGAAGAAAGGTGTCATTAAACCGTCTGTTAAAACAGCTTTGCTTTAATTTCTTACAACAAATCTGAATTGCCAACAACAGGCAGCAGGCTTAGATCACCAATGATCTTGTTAAATACAGCAACAGTGAGAAGCATTTTTCACAATACTCGTATTATGCAATCGTTAATGTAAATCATGTTAAACACCTGCTGTTTCTAGGCAAAAGAGACAAGAAAAGAGAGCAGAGGGTGGCAGAATGCTATAGAGAAGCATTGGAGACGGCCTGTCTCACTGATTCACATCATTGAGTCAGATTACAGCTCTCACACTACCCTATGTTCTCTTTGTAGAACGTGCAGAAAGATACAGCTTTAGGAATAATGTTGCACACACAATGTTTATCGTAATGCATGCTGAAATGTGTGGGTCACTCAGATGTTAAAATCTGTGCCTTTTGATGTGTGTTTTTGTTCCGTTTCAGGGCAAAGTGTCACTGAAGGAGCTGAATTTGAGGCCAATGGAGGTTTTCATGTGCAGCGTGCTGAAGAGACAAGGATATGGAGACGGTTTCCGCTGGCTTTCCCAGTATATTGACTGATTCACTACAATTTCATACTTTACCTGATTAACAATGCTGCCTGTGCACACAAAGACATGTTCCACACAAAACTACCTGCTGTAGAGAGATGTTTTATTAAATATACTATAGATTGCAGATTTCCAGTTGGAAACATGTTTCAGGAGGTGTTTTTGTGTTGATATACCCTGTTTTGTTCATGCGTTAGAAGAAATCTGTCATATCAGTCATACCGCAGCGAGTCAAAGATAAGTTATGAATCATCAGTCTGTACTGTTCAGATTGAGTGTAGAGAATAATCTTCATGCTGTGGGTTCCACCTTCACTTAAAGCCTGTAGGAATTTCCGTCTTCTATATAGAACATGTCATCGCTGTGAACCAGTTTCTGACCCGGGTTTATTTTTAGCTGCTGGTGTAGACTTACAGCGAAGGTCAGTTTGGTTAACATTTTGTGCTTGGAGTCACTCTTCCTTGATTGAAGACAAAAGCGTTGTTGGTACAGATAAAACATATTTATATTTATCTTATTTATCTAAAACTAGTGGCTAACTTGAAGTACTATGCACCTTTTCCTAAAGTGCTGCCGTGAATTTGTGCCATATTTGTTTACCACAAAAGTGTTATCAATACAGTAGCCTGCTACCTCCAAGGATACTGACAGTCTTGCTGATTGCATGTTTTTTTTGTTTGTTTTTTTTAAAATCAATTAAGGGTTTACCAGTACAAGCCAATTATATATGAATGTGACCACAAGTGCATTAACTGGTTTATTTAATACCACATAACAGTGTTAAATCATTGCAGTATATGATAACTGCATCAGCACAGCCAGGTGATGTAACCAACTCAAACGTGTCCACAGTGGTGATGCCTACCTACCTGTTTTCATGATGGTGAATCACTGTGAAATGACTTGAGTACTTTGTGATTAGTTACTGCTCACAACATGCAGTGATATTATGAGAGTACTTGGGTGGTGCTTAGAAATAGGGTATGCAACAGCTATGCATGCAATTACCTGTTAGTGCAATATTATACCTTATTTTGTATATAAGCTATTATTTATATTTTGCAATATGAATCTGGCTTGCCGTCTGTTACATCAAGCTCATCAGCCCTGAAGTCATTTATCTGTTACAAAAGGTAGGTCATGTTGTCATTAAACGTGTGTGAAGTTTGAGCATAATAAATATTTTTGACAATCCTTTTAATCTGAGTCATTGTTATTGAATTGACATGACCAATTAGAAACATTCTGAAACCATATTTTTATTCCTGTATTATAATATATTATTAAATAAGATTAAACACTTATAGGATTATTTCATATGACTCCATATGTAATAAAATGCTTACATTTGTAATTTCTTACACATTTAACATAATTAAACTACAATATGGGCCCTCCTTAAAAACAACAACAACAACAAAAAAACAACTTAATTGTACAACGTTTTTGCCAAAGGTTGGAAACCTCTGGTTTAATCTTTAACAATGTGTTATATTTTAAAGGCTTGTCATATTATCCATTGTGTCAAATTTTCATCTATAAAGTAACTAAAGCTGTCAGATAAATGTAGTGGAGTAGAAAGTATAATATTTCCCTCTGAAATGTAGTGGAGTGGAAGTATAAAGAAGCATAAATTGGAAATTGTCAAGTAAAGTACAAATACCTCAAAATTGTACTTAAGTACAATACTTGAGTAAATGTACTTAGTTACTTTCCACCACTGACGAGTACATAACACATAACACATGAAATAGGGGATAAAAACAAAATAAATCAATGAAACGAGAGACAAAACATATTCTAAACAAATTAATTAAGAATAAAAAAAACCTTGAAAAAAAAGGAAAGACATGAGAAAAGAGCAATCAATTTGACCTCTGGTGCTTTCATCAAATATATTTCTGTAATATATGTATGTATGTAAGACCCCGTTGCTTTTTTTATTGTTTGTAAGAACAAGAGACTTGGGCGTTGAGTTATATATGGAAACTAGGCCAATTTTTTTTCCAAGAACGGCGAAATCATGACCCGCCCTACTCTGCCTCTGATTGGCTTACCCTGATATTCCTACCCTGACTTTAACCAATCTCACTTCTCATGCCTAAATTTAACCAACCCAACCAACGAAGGCAACGAGTACTAGCCAATCAGAGGGAGAGTAGGGCGGGTCCTGACTTCGCCATCCTTTGGGAAAAAATGGCGTCCGGTGACATAACATGACTATTCCCGCCTCCTTGTTTCCCATTGGTTCAGAGCTGGTCATGTTTACTCTCAGTCCAATCACAGTAACCGACAGTTGTCGTCTTTTTTCTTCTTGAATACCAATGAGACACAACCAGGAAGCTGGTAGCAGTCAGTTTGTAAACACAAACTATTACTGTAATTAAAGAATATTCATGATAGAAGAAAAGCTCGGAGGCCGTATGCTATATCTGCTCAGTATGTAGGTTTGTTTTCTTGTCTCACCGCCGGTGTCTTTCAACGGTTTTCCAGTTATCGACATGTGAGTAAAGTTCATCTGCATTGCTAACGACATGGAGGTGAAAGAAGTGGAGAGTTGTTGCTGTGTAGTCACGGTGTCAGAGGCTTTTTCTGCCAAGAGTCCCGTGAGCTGCAGCGGAGTTATCGTCCACCCCAGTACTGGAACGGTATTATGCACCGGCCTCCCGTTTTCCCGTTTTATCACCGACAAAGAGCCGCTTTCCGCACACCGAGGCTTCCTCTCGCCTCATAGCTTCAGCGAGAAACTTAAAATCCGCGTCAGCTTCTCCACTCAGCCAAATCTGGAGACAAACCAGTGCGCACAGGGAGAAGCATTCACACCCCCGAGAAGCAAAACAACGCATCAACACGAAGTTGTGGCTGAGCTGCTCATGCTGGTGAACTGCCTGGAGTTCAAACAGGCTTTCAGGGCAGTTTTCCAGGAGGCTGACCAGTGGCGTTTCCATGATGATGAGGAGGATGAGCAGCTGATCAAAGATGCTCAGTTCCTCAGCTGGTTTGCACTGCTCAAGACAGATGAAGGGGCACACAGCAGCCCACATGCAGGTACCATACCCTGGCAGAGCAGCTCATCTCTTCAGAAAGGCTGCCCGGTTGTTGCATGTGGTTCGCCTTTTGGCTCCCTCTGCTTGGACCTCTTCATCAGCACCCTCAGCAGAGGTATCATCAGTAACCTCGCAGGAGAGGACAATGCTGTCATCCTCACAGATTCCCGCTGCTTGCCAGGCACAGAGGGCGGGGGTGTGTTTGTGATGAAAGGCGCAGGCTGCTTCCACCTCATTGGGCTGATTGTGTCTCCGTTTGGCTGGAAGGCGACTGAGTGGATTGGCCTCACTCTAGTCTGCTCTGTCCAGTTGATCTTCAGGAACATCATCCGCTGCATGAGCATCCAAGATCCGCTCCGAGGTGTTTGGCTCCATCCAGGAGAAGCAGGCCTCCAGATGTCCACCACAGCCCAAGAGTCAAAAGCTGTTAAATACCCCACAGTGTGCTTCGTGGACAGTGGGCAGTTTTGGGGCTCAGGGGTTGTTGTCACCTCTCACCTGGTTCTAACCTGCCGGCACGTTGTCAACGGAAAGTCGACAGTCACCCTGAAGTTCCATCACAACGAAAGGTGACAGCACATTGATTGTCTTAACCCTATCCGGTGTAGGCTGTCACATCCTTCTCTGTACAGGAGGGGATTTTATTTAAAAAGGGGGAATTTATGCAAATGTTTAATCTGCCTTTTTTTCCTCTGCAGAAAACATTTTGACTTGTTAAAGCAGGTGGAAGTGATAACATTAATACTGGTGAGCCTGTATGCACACTACCAGGAGTCTGACACTGAGCTACTACTACTGTCATATCAAAATATCTGCCCTGAGATATTTGCTGGAGCTCACACCGCTCCAATCAAGCAGTACCTAGACAGTTTACAGGTGTATTTTGGTAGACAGATGTTCTCATATGTTTTATCATAGGTTGGCGGGTAATCTTAACTTTTTCTTTATATTTGCAAAGAGACACTGCTGTTTAATTGTAATTATTTGCTGCACCAGGCACTGCCAACTAAAGGCCACAATTTCATTAAAATATAGTGAAACTGGCACTTCTTTCCTGTAACTCCTTTCCTCTTGGTTCACCCTCACAGGTGTTTTCACTTATTTTGCCAGATTGGACCTCTTCTCAGAACTGTGCGTATGTAAACTGTGTATACTACCCACCTTTCAATAAGTATAAAAACACTGATTCTTTATATTCTTGTTTATCTGCAGGAGAAGTAATACAAGCAACAGAGAAGGAGGGACACTGCTTGGCTGTAGTGATAGAGGTTACTGACAGTTAAGTTTTTGATTAGAAACTGTATAATTTAAAACTTAATGGACTGCTGCTGTCTCTGCTTGCAACAACCCTAATCATGCTTTTTCATATCCCACTGCTTTTTGCCACACCACATGAGTAAATTTCACCTGGTGAATTACACCTTTAGTACGTGGATTTAGGTGACCTTATGTAATAGGATTTTTCACAGCAGATATTTTGAATTGTTGTAGTAGGAGAAGCAAAGGTGTCCCTAATAACACTAAGGATGCCTCTGTTTTATTCAAGTATCATGACAGTGTGACAATACACCCCTGAAACTGAAGCAGCTAAATGGAATTCAGCAATCATTAATTTTATTATTTACACCTGTGCTTTTCCTACTGTGACATTTTGACATGTCACAGTAGGAAAAGTGTCATAAATTGCTTCATCCAACTTCAACCTGAGCGGAGGTCTAATCAGCAGGATAACTGGAAACACCTGTGTAGGTGTGCAGGTTCTTTTAGCAAGTTCAACTGCTATAATGTTCCTGATCACAGTGTGTACTGATTCGGCACAAGTGGTACATAATTTGTAATGTTTGACGTTTGTCCACATGATTTCTGCTTCACAGATTCCATGATATTGTAGGTGATGTGCTGTTTTCTACTCAAGTGTCTTCACCCTATGATGTGGCTGTGGTGCAGCTAAGAGACTCAGCCCCAGAGGTTGTGGTCCCTAAACTGGCCCAGAGTTTCAATCCAGGTTTGATTTTAGTCTTGTGTAGCGGAAACAGAATTTCTTTTAATATAGCATGTTGCATAATTAGTGTCAGAGCAAATTTCAGTTTCTTTACACTAATGAAACTTTTCTGAGATTAATGTCCAGCTTGGTGTCTCTGCTTACAGGTGAATCTGTATTAGTGGTGGGCTATGGTGGGTTGGGTCAGAGATGCGGTCCCTCCCTGACCTGCGGCATCCTCTCCAAAGCTATCAACCTGAATTACCAGCCTGTCATGCTTCAGACCACTTGTGCAGTACAAGCAGGGGCCAGCGGAGGTGCTGTGGTGCGGACACACTCTGGAGAGCTGCTGGGTAAGAAACCCTGCAGCTACAAAGTCATGTTCTCTTTTTGATCAGTGGGGGGCACATGATGACCACTGAAAACATCAGCGTAACAATGCACCATATGTGTAAAGAAAAGGCAGCTATACTCATCAGATTGATCTTTCTGCACTGCTGTAGTGGCACTTTTAACAGAGCGTTAAGATTATCTGCTGTTTTGCAGGAATTGTGTCCAGCAACACAAGAGACCTGGCTGCCAAAGTGACCTACCCGCACCTCAACTTCAGCATCCCAGTTACTGTATTCCAGAGATTGCTGCAGCGATTTAACCAGACAAGAGATGTTAATGTGTTCAGGGTGTTGGACACCACAGCGGAAGATGTCAGAAGGGTTTGGAGGCTACAAAATGCTCAAAGTAAACTATAACTGAGGATCTAAACATCTTGAAAAGGTTAAGCGATTAAATAAATATAGATTATATGCAAAATCACATTAGATAATTAAAATGATATCACAAAACTAGTATTTTCAGATAGAAAACTTAACATATTTCATACCTCAGTTTGTTACAAACAGGCACAGAATCACAGATCTGAAGGAGTTAATGCAGCAAAAGAATCATCATGTATTTGTAATGTTAATACACTCACCCAGAATTATGCAGTAAACTATTACTACTATAGTGACATATTTAAAAGACCACTTCATAGTCAAGTTAAAGCTACTTTAATACTGGTAATGATTGTTTTGTTTTACTGTAATGTACAATAAGGTAATTCAATTAATAAAATTGTTTATTTTTGTGATATTCAATGTATCCTGGGTATATATTTCTGTACACAACCCTCGCAATTTACCCACATTATGACAACTAAAATACCAAACGAACATAAACAGAACCAGAGGGCTGAATAAAGCCAGAATAATCACCCTTATTTCTCCAAATGTAGTTATAAAGCATCAAATAAAACGATGGCAGAAAATATGTAAATTAGGTTTTTCATTCAACATCTAAGCATTAGTTATTGTACAGTTACAGCATCAAGAAATACTGAAGCATGTGTTAGGTGTACACCTGGTTCTGTTACGTATGGCCTGTTTTTACCAACCAGGAAAAATAATATAAAAAATGGACTGACAGGTTGCTGAAAATGATTGGTCCCTTTGGGTAGCCAGAAGACTCGCTGCCGGTGTCAGGTATTCAGACATCTGTTGGCAGGCATACCCACTCACAGCTAACACATTTAAGGTTTCACCCACTGGGACATTACTGCTCCTGATTTCCATTATCACAGAAACGTGAAACTGAGAAATGACATTTCAGAGGATTGGTTACTGTCAGTTTGTATGCTACGACAAGCTTTCTTGGCTTGAGCTCCCGAAGATGTGAGTACATGGTAACATATGTCACTATTCCCAGACTGAATAGTTGAATAGTTAACAGTGAAGAGGCTTAAGCGATGTCACAAGGAAGCCGAGGAGAGAGTTTTCTATAGGCATTGTGCTTTTAGAAGTGCTGATACGCAGACCTGGGTCTGTATCTCATTTCTGCTGGTTCCCCGTAGCTATAATCTACACTCCATTGCAGATTGAGGCAACACAAGAGTAGAAGCGAGCTGACAATAAGATCAGATCTGCTTCTCAGTGGAAAAGTCATAGAGAGGAGGTTTATGTCTTCTCTTCATGAGAAGAATTATTGTATATATTGAATTGTATATATTGAATATATTGAAATAATCTTGCCCAATAGCAGATTATTCCACTTGCAAGAACAGCAAGATTTCAAGAATAAATTAACTTGGTTAGGTGTTAAGTATAAAGAAAACTATAGGTATGAAGTAATACATTTTATTTCTACACTTGTTAAAGCTCCTCCAATGAATCACAGGAATTGCTTGGGGAAAGTGGTGGGCAATTGAAGGTGTGGCATACTCTGAATGTGCAGACCCTGATTATCTCTTAATGATGTATTCTCCATGCAAATATATGCAACAGTGGCGTTAGAGCAGACTGCAATGTCAGTGTGTATACTTGCATATACTTTGTATCCCACTCCTTAAGGATGAGAGAGCTGAAAATTCAGAAAGGAATAAAAAGGAAGTGAGAGAAAGAGCACAGACTTAGATGTATGGTGGCCAGCTGGGCCACATAGACCAGTTTATTTAATTTCATTTTTTTTATTAAACACAATAATTGATCCACATTATGATACGATGCACACTTGTCAACCAAGCAGAACGCTCTGCTAGTCTCTCAAGGCATTGATAACAGGACTAATAGGTGACGATCTGTCTTCTGATACACACATTATATACAAGCTAAAGAGTGATGCGTGAGAAATTTTTCTTTTAATAAGTCATGAATGAGACAGAGCACTACTGTCACACATGAGCTGAAGCGTATGATACGAAAACGGTAAAGTCAAAGGGTGCTTTTCAATATTCCAATGTGGCTTCCTCTCTTTATTGCCCGTTTCCTGCCTAAAACCAAGACTGGATATCTAAATGGTGTTAATCTACAGGAAGAAAAGATGAAAGAGGCCAATTAGACGACTGAAATGCACCCAATCTGTCTCCATTTTTTTAATGCAAGCACATGACAAGCACCCGCGGCTGCTTAAAGTCTCCATTATGCCAGCTAAAAACTGCTCAAAGATAGTTCAAAGGACATATAACAGAATAGAACAAAGATTCACAAATATGAGGGACAAAATCTCTGACTCCAGGCCCCATAATTACATAATAGTGATATTTCCCCTTCCCCTGCCCCTTTTAAGAACATTCTGTAACATGAAATACTCCCAAAACATAAGCATCTTCCCTCTCCCAAGCCGTGCATCCCTTTCCCTCACTTTTCAAAGTTGTTCTGAGAGCTTCACCATGTCCATCTCTTTGCGGGATCTGTGTGTGTGTTATGTGTTTGGAACCGTCGAGATGCTCCTGTAGAGAGGTTGGATCACACGTTGCTATTTACCAGATATATCCCCCATCATCCACCTCTCCCACCTCTCCCTCTTCCTCCTCAGCCTCCTCTGCAGTCTCCTCGGCTTCTTTCTCTTCCTCGTCTTCCCATCCAACCCCGCTGCCAAAATCACCTGAATATGCCAGTTCATCGTCTGTGGAAAGACGAAGAGAAAACACATGCAGGGAGATTGAATTATCCACTGTGGTCATCTTATATAATGCAATAAATTCTGTTCAGCATGTCTTCCACTCAACTTTGACAGAGTCCTCTCTGTACGAATGAGAAATTCTGAAATCAATTTAAAAACACTGACTGCAATGGCAAAATAAGGGCATGTGTTTGACTTTGTCTGGATTTTAATAGCTATTTCTAAACCTTGCCAGGGGACCCATTCTTATCAGGAGCAGGTTTAGTCCAACCAGCCCTCATTTATCTTGAAAGACTTTTCTCACAGCGACAAGCGACGCTTTAGAATGCAAATGACTCTGGACACATGAATGTGGCACTGGTCCCCGCAATGAGTTATGTTGCAGGGGGCCTAAGTCCTTTAACATAAAGGAAGCCTTGTGCAGAATGCAATTGGGGGTGCTGCAGAGAAGTGGGCTGATTTTTGAGTGTTTTTCTTCTTTTCTCGCTTCCAAGTTCAATTTCTATGCATGTATTGACAGTTGAAACCTATGGGATTTACCGCAATCTGGCTTGCCACGAATCCTAGATCCGCCTACTTCTCCACCATTTTGGTCCACACACCAGCACTCTCCCCTGTCACACTGCTGCTTCCTGTAGTAGCCGTCCTCGTCGCAGCTAGGGATGAATCGACCTGGCATTCACACGCACACACAAATAAATAAACAAAAGTCAGGTACAGGGCGGCAGCCTTACCGTACATGCTGTACATTCTGTCTGAACTCCATGGAGGCAAAGGCAGATAAACACATCCTGCATCATGCCTTATTACACGTGGCACTGAGCCCAAGTCAGAATGTAATGCATGCAGCATATGTGGCAGCCAATTCCATATTCCATGAATACAAATATGTTCACGGAGCAAGATAGGGAATAAGTATTAAGTCAGCATATTGGGGTTGTGTGTGTGTGTGTGTGTGTGTGTGTGTGTGTGTGTGTGTGTGTGTGTGTGTGTATGTGTTTGGGAGGGGGAGTGGACAGCTAATCATCATGGGATAAGGGAGGACATAAGATTGGAAACTTTTTCCATTTCTGAACTGTTACATGAATATGAAACACAGCTTGTGTTCACAAATGTGAGTGTGGAAAGATAGGAAAAGGCATGACAAAAGTTGTGTTTATCACTGACGCAGTGGCTCTTCAGAGATGGATGAATTTGTCATAAAATTAAATACTTCAGGGATATTTTTTATTAATTATAATGAAAAACAAGAAAATGAAGTGCGACACAAATGAGACTGGGCAAAACAGAACTGTCCATCCAGTCTTTCAAGGGAACATCTGAGCGTCGGGCTGGCGGCCTGCCCTCTGCTCGTCGCTCTGTGTCCTTGGAGAGTCCTGACTCAGAGCCCAGTCAGCCGGCCAAAATCTGCAGTGCACATATTTACCCACTAACACACACACACACACACACACACATACAAGCAACACACACTTATGGCTGCTTCCCTTTGCCGTCTGTCAGTATCAAGTTCTAATCCACAAGGCTGATCAGGAACTAATCCCCGCCTCCTGCTTGTGATCTGGTTGATTAAAACCCTCCACCAGGAAAGACAGATCTAGTTGGGTTGTAATGCTCTTATAGGAAGTCAGATACCTACCAAACTTTCTTTTGCCACCGTCTAGTACTTGGATCCTCTCAAGTTCAGCCAGGCAGGGCGGCTCTGAGAAAAAACAGGGCATGGTTTTTATAAGAAAAAATAAAGGAATAGAGCACACTCAAAACAATCAGCAAACAAAATCTGAACTCTCTTGTTGATGTAATCAATGACCTTTCCAATGACCTACTTCAGTTTTAAAAACAATTCCTATGCATTCCTTCATATTTTCCATAAAAAAAAAACTCAGGAGGTAGACCTAGTTTCTGCTTGGCTGGTTGGCTGACAGGTGCAATCTCCTAGAGCTGTGGGAGAACGAGGCTGTCAACGAGCAGCAGGAATGTTTTTAGTGGCTTGCAGTGACCATTTCACCTCATAGGGGAACAAGAGGATGAGTAGGATGACAAATAGTGACCGGCGCACCACAACAACACAGAGCTTGCCGTCCGCTGAGTGTCTTGAAATTTGAATGTATGAGCCAAGGGGAATGTCAGCACACAGGCATGTGAAGATGTAAAGCTAACATCCTCCCCACAATACTCACTCTCTCTCCAGAAGCAGAGGCACCACTCGGCGGTAGAGACCTTGCCGTCTCTGAAGGAGTCACAGGATTTGAAGAAGGGCCGGATGCAGACCTCGTATTTGTCCAGGTTGATGGCAGCCAGCTCTGCCTGGTCCAGGTACAGGTCGCTATTGGTGTCCAGCTTGGAAAACATCCAGCCTATAGAGTCCTTACAGCTGGCCACCAGGCTCCTGTCCAGCACTGCAAACACAAAGATAGACAAATAAACAAACATTAATTTTTTATCAGGGGCCAGCTGCACAAATGGAAAATGAAACCATGCCAGTGTGCTCAGAAATATTTCTTGTTCCCAATGTAAATCCACTCTATTCATCATTTTCTTCACACATGATGGGTTCAAAAAATGAATGAAAACAGTATTATAAAACTTATCTCAACCCATTAAGAGAATTTTCAACCTCAGACTTTAAATTTTGGTTAAGACTTGACGCTTATCAGGCATCAACTTGCTGCCAACCAGATCCTGAGGCTCACTTCCTGTTGCTTTGAAGCACAGCATGCTCCTGTAAGTGATGCAACATAATTTCGATGCATCCACCCAAGAGTTTTTGAGTTTCCAGCCCTCTTACTGTTTTCAAACACCTTTGATATCCAGAAAGTTGTTGCTAGATTTATCCAGTGAGAGCTTGATAACACGTGGGTGGATAAAACACCAACAGAACATAAAACTGAATTTGTGAGAACTTAATTTTTCTTGTTGGACTTCCTTTTGCTTTTCCAATTGCACTCACTGCATGATACACTTATTGCTGGTTATGGCTGTTATGTAATTTTGCAATCAACTTTTTTATTGCTCTTTTGCATCAGATACATACAAACAAACTACAATAAAAACAACAACAACAACATTTTGCAGGACACAAGGACCCAAAATTTAGCAATAGATAGAAATGGTGATTACAGCAATTCCTTGATTTTCTCTGCCATCACTTGCCATGCTGAAATAGTAGCAGCAGTATCCAGCACCATGCATTCTTGCCACTCATAGCTCCATATTAATTATATCTATATATGTGTTAATCCATTGAGCTTTTGTAACTGTATGCTTTTTGGCAGCAGTGATGCCCGTTACGTCTATTCAAAGTTAATTTAATGAGGAGGTATCATTTAAGAGTAGCACAGTGGGAGAGCATGGCACAGCTACATCCAGTAGAGGATCACAAACCTCACCCCAAAAAAGCCTCACATCCTTGCATTCCCAATACACATGCCATGTTCTTACATGGTAAGTCAGATGTAAGTCCATCTGGGCACCTTGGAGTGAGGGAGTCCCCTGAATATAGTTGAAATGAATCTGCTGATTCAGTCAAGTGGATCCTCTCCAATGTAGTACTTCAGATCCTTAGTCCATACGTGTATAGTGGAGAGAGCTTTATAGGAAGTAATCCGGAAGGGCCAATATAGTTGAGATACCAAACCTCTTTTATGCCCATTGTTATCCAAAATGGAGTACAAGGGATGGGTGTTAAATGGAGCGTTCCATGGCACTCCGTATGGTTTCTTCTATAATCGCAGTTGGAGATACAGAAAAAAGGATGAGATCACTAACGTTGGGGAGTCCTTTCTCATTGTAAATGTTGGCAAAAGTATGGACACCTTCAGTACTCCAGGCTGGGTATGTGACTGGGACCCCCACAGTGAGAAGAGAATACAGTAGTTATTGAAGATTGGGCTATTAAGATGCCATTTACATGTACTGTTAGATTCCTTCTCAGCAAGACGCCATACTGACAAAAGGAAACTCATTATGGGGCCAAGCTGTAGTTTAGCTTCCAAAGGGACAGCAGAGTAAATCAGATCTTCCAAACTATGTGGGTATGCTAAATTACCCTCTACAGGTTTGAAACAACCAACAGAATCAGAATTAACCCAATCTGATAATGGTCTCAAGACAAATGATCAAAAAATACGTTTAAAGTTAGGAACTAAAAGACCACCCTCTGATTTGTGATGTTGGAAAGCTGTCAGCTTTATGCATGGCCGTCTCCCACCCCAAATAAATTAGCTAAAGACTTCATTTTAACCCTAATAGGATTCAATTCTGAGTTTTATGGAAATAATGATGGTTTTGTCCAGTTAATTTTATAACTGGACAGGAAACCAAATTCTTCTTAAGTATCTAAAATATGAGGTACTGAGGTGGCAGCTTTGTCAAAGTATAACAATATGTCATCAGCATACAATGATATGGAATGAGTGGTATTATTGAAGTTGATGGGGGTGATAGACGGGTGTTGACAAATTTTCTGAGTGAAGGGCTCTAGTGATAAAGCAAATAGGAAAGCTTAAAGGGCAGCCCTGTTGACAAGAGTGCGATAAGGTAACCTTGGTTGATATAATGCCATTAGTGTTTGTCATTGCAGATGGGTTATTATATAATAATTGAATTAGTTTAATGAAATTGGAACCCAATTGAAAATGTTGCAAGTTCTCCCATAAGTAGTCCAATTCTAGCCTATCGAAAGCCTTTTCTGCATCAAGGCTCAACACGGCACATGAGGAGGTTATATCTTTGGCAGTATGAATTACATCGAGTAGTTGCTGAATGTTATCAGATGCAAGCCATGTGTTCATTAAACCTGTCTGATTGTAGTGAATTAATTTTGTTATATGGGGTTCTAAGCGGGAGGCTAAGATATGGGCAAAATTTTTTATTTCGGCATTAAGGATAGATAATGGTCTGTAATTGCTGCGTTTCGTGATGTCCTTGTTGGGCTTGGGCAATACAGCAATTAGAGCAGAATTAATGTCATTGAAAATGGCACCCACATCAATAGATCTATGAATCATGGCTAAAAAGTATTGTCCCAGCTCCTCCCAAAAGGTGAGCTAAAACTCTGGGGGCATCCCATCCCATCCTGGCAATTTGCCTTTTTTCATTCCAGCCATGGCATTTTTCAATTCAGTCAGAGTGATTGGTTCTCCAAGGCACTCAGCATCCTCTTGAGTGAGAACGGGAAGTTTTAAATATTGTAAAAAGATTCACATTTAGCTCTATGTAATGTTATTTCAGATCTGTAGCTCAGAATAAAATGAGCGAAACTCTGCATTTATTTCTAAGTAATTAACTTCTGCTCTGAGCTAATAGCCATGATGTTTGAATATTTTTCACATTTCTCCAAACTTGGAGCAGAGGGAGACTTGGTTTTGAACCATTAAAATAATAAGTTCTTCTTGTCCTATGCATTTGGAATTCAGCCCTTGTTCTTAATAGATTACTCAGGTTCACTCAGACTGAATCAATTCCCTTTTTCCAATTCTCAGTAAAACCAACCCCTTGCTGGTCATGTTTCAGCTTTTGCAAATCTTTCTCAAGTGTATTTATTTTGCCCAGTCTTGTTTGATTAAGGTGAGAAGCAAAGGAAACTGTGTTTCTTACAAATCCTTTAATTGCACCCCATAGGACTTGAGGATCCTCAACTTAGTCGGCATTCTCTAAGAAAAAAGTATTTCTGAAATGTTCACAATAATAATTGTTTTTAAGTAACATGGTGTTAAAGCACAATCTTGTAACCTTGGTAGGAGTATCGGCTGGCGTAAACTGTGAAGTAATAACACCATGGTCAGATAAAGGGTTAGGTAAAATCACAGCTGAATGAATTTGAGAAAATAAAGTCACAGAAGCCAGTTAATAATCTATCCTTGAATAGGTTTTATGTCTCTCTGAATAGAAACTATATTGCCTTCAAGAAGGGCTTACAGCTCTAAATAAATCTGTGAGACTGAAATCACTAATCAGACCTTGGAATGCTACTGTAGAGGGATGAGTATGCTGTGGTGGTACACTTTATCTGTCAAGTAAGGGATCAAGGATAGCGTTCATGGTTTAATGGTTTGGGATGTATAAACAAAGAAATACAATTTTCTGCCCATAAATATTTGTTTTATTGTAGGCAGTTCAGCTACCTTCACTTGCACAGCTTTCAATTACTGTGAAGGATAGACTGTGTCTCAACAACACTAAGGCACTGCGACTTGTGGAATTGAATGTGGCTGCAGTTGCAGTATAGTAGTGTCAGTTTGCCAATTGGTGCTTATAAGAATGCTTTAACTGTGACACTTGAACAAAAGACACATCTATCCTGTGCCTTTTAAGTCAATCTAGACATATTGAGTGTTTAATGCGGCCATTTAGGTTGTTTATATTCCACCTAGTCACATGTAGTATAGTCATAATTACAAATAAGACTAGGCAAGTTATTATATTCCTGCAGATGTACAATAATCAGAACTGTGGAGATCCAAAATCTAAAAAAAACATCTAACATTATACAACGAGGTAGCAACAGCCACTAACCAAATGCCCACCAACTGGGCACCTGATCTGAGAAAGCTGGCTATCACACCACCACCTCACAAAAGGTTATTGATCAAGATTAGAGCCCATTGAAATTATTTACCACGTAAAAATGTGAAACTAACATGAGATAAACAGCAAACCTTGGTGAGACAGGTAGCCTATGTAATGATGTTAAGTATGTCCTGAGATTTTTCTGTGGTATAAAACAATGCTTCCATATTCTGAGGTCCTATCTTTTGTAAAACAGATATCCAGTTGTGAGTTTTACTTCGTCAGTCTGTTGGGTCTGAGTGATGAGGAAGTCGTCAGCCTCTGCTTACGTCTTGAAGAGGTGGACTTCTGATCCATGAGACAGCTTCAGTCTGGCAAGGTAGATCAGGAATGGAGTGAACCCAAGTTTCCTTGCTGACTCCATCGCTTGGGAGAATGAGCGGTGCCATTTAATTGTGTAGTTACTATAGACAGCTACAAAGCGGATGGCTCTGATGATGACCTCAACCTGAGAGATCTGGCTGCCTTCAGGATTTGGTCATTCTCTGTGTAGCATAGCATCTTGCAGATAAATGTGCAGGACCCCCCAGTACTGTGTTCTGGTTCTATACGATGAGCCCTCATCACCTCCAGCAATAATCACTGGATTATTGATAAAAGTTGGTGAAAAATTGGCAAGAGCAATTGAGCTAAGCAGCCATCTTGTCTGCAGGTCACATGTCCTCACATGGCTGCTATGTCCTGAGGCAGAAAATACCATGTGAAAGGCCGCCAGAGTTTATTTATTTCCAGGGCACCAATGGGTATTTGTGCCAAAACTACCAAAAGTATTAGCACCTGTGTTTCTAGACTGAGGTATAATATGATGTAACTAAAGTATTGTAACTCCCTCTTAATACAGTTGGGATTCATTAAGTAGTAGCTCTAACCTGATGTGGTGCTGGCTGTAGTGGTTCTGGCCCCGGGCTTGCTGTTGTTGTTCTGCTTGGCATTGCTCTGCAGTAGCTGGAACCAGTCCCTCAGACGCTCCCCAAGATCAGCCAGATCCTGTCCGGTACAGCTATCTGTGGAGACCACAGGGAGAGGAAGAATATGATATTTGTTGCACCTATTCATGCTGGTGTGATGATTGTTGTTATTGTGTATGTCTGTGAGACACAATGAAAACGAATGATAGGGAACCTCGTATTCTAGTTATTACTGGTGAATTCATATTTAATATATTTGCCCAGATTACTTTTTGTCATGGTTATTGTGTATGTTCAATCTTACCATGATTACTCTCCTTGGAAGTAGGGGCAGCAGTTGGACAAGGACACAGACCTGAACACTTCAGAGTAAGATCTTTCCCTGTAAGACACGCCTGCTGCTCCAGCTTGCACTGCAACGCAAACACATACACATAAGTGCATTGAAACACACACACACACCAGCAATATCGACAAGGGGACACAAAGGTGAGGTAAAATGAGTTATTGCTGCAACACAGATCAAATATTCATGAGGTGACCGACTGTACGCCTTAATTCAAATTTGAGACTTGCTCCTGAATGCGCTTTCCAACCTCTATGTGCACACAAGGTCAGGAATAGTGATCCAAAAGACGAAGCATAAATCAATAAACACATGGGATTCTGTCATGACAATCCACCAGTTGGTCCTTCTAAGGCCATATATCATGGCTTTTTGTCTCTGCACCTCTTGAGAGTTTCTTCACACTGCTCAGCTCTAAATGCATGAGGTGTCGTCACCATTTACCCTACAATGAATAGTACATTATATTATCACGTATATAACAGAGTCAAAGCTGTGAACAGATGTACCAGCATCTGACTGATGCACATATTGTTATACATGTACTGTGTAGTATTTCACTGCACATCTGTTGATAGGTGTCAGGACTATTTTAGCAATTTTTATTACCACAACCAATTACAAAGCATACAATATATAACAGAACATGTGTGATGCTGAATCCACACGTACATGGGAATAATTTTCACTTTTTTTATTCTGAGAGATGCTGTGCAGTTCCACTGCCAATGATTTCCACCCTCCACCTACTCCCAGTGATTATTTACCTACCTTCATTTCTTTTCTATTTACAGAGAGATATAAATGTTCATTACTTTGATTAACAGTAAAAATATAAGCTTGTTAGTCAGTTTATATAAAAATGATTGACTGGAGCAGCTTTACAATAGTATAATATATATATATTTAATTTACAAGCAAACTATTTTAGTGGGGATAATTTAATACCATCTCCACTTTGGGAAGGAGGGGTGTCTTCCCCTCAATATAAGCCTCTCATACTTGACTCATCCTTTTTAGGATTGTATTTGATTTAGGTATAAGGTAGGTATAAAATATGTAGGGCTGGACAATATTGTCAAAGTCAGTATCATGATATTAATAGAAATATTTTTCCATTACTGCTATATTGAATATCATAATATTGTAAATGTATGTAAAATCACATAGATAGAAATAATATAAAACAATCAAATTTGTGTTACATGCAATTAATTGTGTTCTTGTTCGAGTTATGTTCATGTTGTTATGCTTTACATCATAAAAAACTCTTCAAATGTGCAAAACAAAACTTTCTTTTAGCTAGTTTTTAATTACAGTTGGCTTAGAATCATTAAATTGGACAACAGTTGTTAAATGTTAAATGATAACATGATATAACCACACCACTGAAAGCAGATAACCAGTAACACTGAATTATTGCCCAGCCCTATGAGTATGTATTTGTTCCAGTGTACCTTTGAAGCATAGTTGTGTCCGTCTGATCCGCACACAGGCCCAGTGGAGGAGATGGGACAGGGCTGACAGTTTCCATCAGGAGACCTGAGCACAGGCTGCTTGAGTCTGCAGGACAGAGGACACACAAACACTTGAGCCTCACTAAGTCCAGCTGAGACAGCAACTGTTTGCTAATTCTGTGTACAGACAGAGCAGCACCAACCTGAACATGAAGGTCTAGCAAACAGCCGTCCTCCATGTTGCCTGAATGTATTAGCTTATCATTAAACAGCAGGCAGTCGTACTGCACTGATGCACAAACAAAGCTTTATTATGACCACTGTAGCCAGCAGGGAAACACATCCCAGAACCAGCACAAGCCACTGACTGTAAACTTGGTTGTGTTGACCTTGTGTTAGTGTGCTTGAACAGAAAGCATTTTTGACTACAGGTATTTGTGTGTTTTAGGAGTTAGTTAGTCAGTACTTGTGCAGGGGCTACACACACTCACCTGTGTTCAAGTTTCTTGCGGTTGACGCACACAGCTCTCTGGTAGCCCTGGGCGATACACACCTTGTGTCGGCTGCACTTAACCTTTTGACAGGGATCCTTGGTGGTGTCTACATCTGGAAAAAAATAGAAAATGAGATGTATACTGCAGTATCCTCACTGATTCACTTTATACCTCTTCCTCTATCGTTCTCTGCTCCTCCATTCTACCTTTTCCTGCCGGTCTCAATTCCCAAACCTCCCTATTTCATCGCATAACCTGAGTGAGTCTAACATATTACAGTACAACTGTTGGTTTAACACTGCAACAAATTTGCATCTTGAGGCCTTCTGTGATTTATAGAGGGTAAAAAAAAACATATTTGTGAAAATGAAAATGAAAATAACTTCTAAGAGGATCAAGTAGATTAGTTAGTTTTTAATGCATATGTGATATTTATATTTGAGTTTTGTAATATCATCTCTGTAGGCTAAAGCCTCCATGGCCAGCTCATCCAGCCCCATCCATCACACTCTTTGCTAGGAGCTAATGCTGGACTATGTGTCAGCACCGCACACACACTCATATGTCACAGCTGTCTGTTCCTAGCAGGCCTCCTGGAGCCTGAGCTGGATGTCACACTCTATTCTCCTCAACTCCTCCGGCCTTTTTTCACCTACACTATCCATCAGTACAGTACACCGGAACACAGCTTATTCACAATCTATTACAGCAGGTTTCATCTCTGTGACAGAGGTGACTTGTAAATCATGAATCCATTCATCCCCTGCCTGCTCTTACTGTATTCTGTTTTATGGCACTATTATGATTTAGCAGTCGGGCTTAGGCTCTCCTCTCTTGTCCTCTCCGTTGGCTGAATACATTAATGCTGCCTACATCACAGGATTATTGAAGCGAACCAACAGATATCTGATTTGAGAAGCAAATCCAAAACAATACACACACCCCTCTGTCATGGCTGAGCTGGTTGTATAACTGACTGACTGACTGCTCTGCTGGGGAGAAACAGTGAGGCTCAGAGGCATTAACGCTCAGATGCAGACTCCTCATCCATTTTGACTGTCAACAGTGGAGCCTTATTCTCTGGTCGCCCCTTATCCCAGTTGGCATTGATTGTGTAGAGTATCTCAGTGTACTGTATCACACACATCTCCTAGCTTTTCTTTCCGTCTTTGCCTTTCCATTTTAACCTTCTCCTTTTGTTGCTGCCTGCCTTTCTTTTCCTTGCAGGTTTTTAAGTGTGACCCCCCCCCCATCTATTTCATACCAGTGTATCAGCAGAATCAGGGTGCATTAGCCCTTGAGATACTTTCTGACACAAAGAACAAGGAGATTAAAGTAGTAATGGGGATACAGCGCAGTAGTCAGGGGGGCAAGTATTCAAAACTATGTCTTTTGCAATCCATCCGATGCCTATTTAACCAGACTTAAGCCAAAGAAATGAAAAGAAGCAGCATACAAATAGAGAGCAGATAATCCTGCCTTCTAATGGCAAAATATTTGTAAATAAATCTTGTCAGTGGTGAGCGGCTACAATGCTGGCACAGCGTTGTGTTGTGAGTACAGAAGCATAAGGTGGCTGCCTGAGCCTCATGTTAACTTAACAGGCTTCCACGGATTAAAGCAGTGCCTGTGATGATGATGTTCCCATAGCAACAGGCTCCCAGTGGTCCAGGAACCATTTCTGGGTTGACTGTGATTTGCAGCTCAATCTGGTGTTTCTGAGAACTCTCTCCCTCTCTGTTTCTGAAACCCCCGTTGCGCAATCATGTCTATCAATCTACCTTTCCTCCATTTTTTCACATTCCTTTGTCTTCTTTTCATATCAGATATCTCCGCTGCAGTGTGTATTCTCATTCTTGCTCTTCTTCTTTGTGTTTTTTCTCTATTCAACCCTCTATGCACCCACTGACTTCCATTTTTACTTTTCGAAAGTCTCTCCTTCGGTATTAGACTAATGCCTGCAGAAATAAACCTCTCCTAATTAGGCTCACGGTGCTTCAGTCTAATCCAATCCAGATTGAGGTTTATCCCTGTAGATTGAGGATAACGGAAGCAGAGCTCAGGCAACATCCTCATCATCAACCCTCTTATCTACTACTTACGCACTCAGCCTCTAATATCATCAGTGCGATCTTGTCTTCTAATGGTGAACCCAAACATGTGTCTGCTGTCTACAATTGTTAGTCCAGTAAATGAAAAATAGTAAATGAAAAAATAGGCTTCATTTCCCACAGTGACACACACACACACACACACACACACACACACACACACACACACACACACACACACACACGACACAGAACGGAGAAAAGAAAGTCTAAAATTAAAATTGCATTAATAAATGTGCCACTAAATGGGCCACTTTGGGGCAACAAACTTACCTTGAGAAGCAGCTGGATTCGCAAGATCACAACATCACATGATCATGTGAGACTCCATCTTGTCAGGTTTCAAGTTATGCACTTGTGTCTAAACCAATCAGCGTCCTATGAGGATTCTCGTGTAATCTCATGAATCCAGCTGCCTAGCAAGGTAAGACGGTGATAGACAGATGGTTCATCCAATCACCTGCCAAGTATTTTTTTGAAAGCGCCTACCCTTTTCTAAACAGTTTCCAAGGACGACTACTCAGATGGTTCTATGTAACAAACCATCTGGTGTGTCAGGTTAGCAACAAGCTGAAACACAACACTGACATATTATCACCCTGTAAAGTTGTTGAGGTGAATGTATTGGCAAACAGTTGCTTATTTACACATCCAGCAAACAAGCAACATTTTGGAGTTGTGTTTCTGGCAATATTGTAAATGTAAGTCTAGTATTCACTCTCTTTTAAGCTCTGTTTTCTCCACCAACGCCTGAGGGAAATATCTTGCTCATTAGCTGCTAAATGCTCCGCTATATGTTCACCAGCTAGATGCTAACTTTGTCTGGTTGCTGTTTGGTGCTGGGCAGGCAGCATCCAGTGAGTTTATCAGAGCTTTTTTTTTTTTTTTACGGAATATGGTATTTCTTATGCACTTGTCTACTTCCAGTTGTTTCTTATTATTACTTTATTACTTATCTTATTATTTTAAAAAAACAGAACAAAAACTTGGTCAGCTTGAGAATTTATACTATGTCTGCCAAATGACAAAATGTAAATGTAAATTAATACAGCGGTCTGTTGCTGCTGAGTGTGAACCAAAACAATAAAGTTCCAGGCCGTAACACCTAAACAATCATCTATAAGATGCTAAAAACCTCTGTAGAGCTGAGGGGAACTGCAGAATCTGTAGAATCCCCTTTTGCATTAATAGCCATTTGATCCATTGTTAAAGGAATAGTTTGAAATTATGAGAATTTACTTTCTTGCTGAGAGTTAAAGATTGTTGCCATGCTTTTGTCTTTATGCTAAATATGAAGCTACAACCAGCAGGCAACTTGGCAACTCTCTATATTTCTGTTTGTGTACAGATGAAACAAAAATGTTAACATGTTAACTAGTACAATTAAGACGTGCTGGTAGGTGGATTTTTTTCAAAGCTATGGACAAAACCAGCCTAGTTGTTTCTCCCTGCCTCTAGTCTAAATGCTAAGTTAGGCTAATTGCCTGTTAGCTCTACAGTAGCTTCATATTTAGCATACAGACATGAGAGTGGTATCGATCTTCTCATCTTCCTCTCTGCAAGAGAGTGAATAAGCATATTTACCAAAGTCTCAAACCATCCCTCTCACATTATTATTTTTGTCAGTGCAGCTTTAAGTCTCCTGAATATAATAACATCTAAAACCCAAGCCACAGAGAGATAAAATGTGAGGGATTTATTTTGATGACTAATTAGAGAATGATGAATAGAGGAGATTCAGTAACAAGAAGATGATGTGAGGCATGTCTTGAAAAGATTAGTTCAAAATAAATGGGGGTGGGGGGTTGCCTCCCTGCTGGAGTCAGAATAACATGCTGATCCTTTCACAGCCTTGTATGTGGGATTTTGAATTTGATAGAAGCAGCCCCAGGTGGCCTGTAGAGGGGGAGCGGTACAGGGTGACACTGGGCAAATTTACAGAGTGTGAAGGTGAGAAGGGCAGTGGCAGTCTGGAGGATTGTAGCGGCTGTTTATGGAGGTTGAGAGTTGTAGTAGTCCAGACAGAAGATGTAGATGTGTAAAAAGAGCAGGCACACTCACTGTAAGGGGAAGGATCTGATTTAGTGATACTGAGGAGTACAAATATGTTAATAGCGACAGAGAGGTCTTGCAGAGGGCAGGATTTTCCAAGAAAGAGCAGCTTGATTGTCTTGAGTTTTGACAACCACTTGTAGACTTCAGCAAGGCATTTTATAGCAATCTATCATTTGTGCGTGTGTGCTACTCAAACACCAATATCTATCAGTAGCTTCAAGAAGTGTTAAACTCTAGACCTTGTAGAGTGACGACTCAGCGAGTTTTCCTATCTCTCTAGTGTCTGCCATTGATCTGAAGCTATTGATTTGCCAGAAAGTTCACCATTCACATTTACCTTGCCTCTCTGGCTGAGATAAGCTTCTGGAAAACCAAGGTAGGCTTAACTGTGTACGTATAAAAAGATCAGGTCTTTTGTGAGTGCTCTACACAAACACTTGAGTATTTGTGTGTGTGTGTGTACATGTACACTTATTTGTCCTTACAAGTCTAAATTACAGCCGTTCTCCTGCGGTGTTTACTGTCTCAAGAGTGAGGTGATTCAATCACAGAGCAGAGCCAGTTGCTTGATTGATGAATTGACTGTAGAAATCGACTGCAAATTACTACCTCATTCAGCCCGGCGCTGGCTGAAGTGGAGTCAGTCAATGCGGTGCCTGAATGCAAATTTCCATCTTGTTGGCGTTGACTGTCTATGGCCCTGTTCACACCTGGCATTAACAAGCATCTCTGGTGATCCGATCACAAGTGGACAGCTCTAAATATGTCAGTTCACACCCGGCATTAGAATAGGTCTCCATATGCATCTCGATTGACCACCTGTGATCATATCTCACTTTCCCAGTCTATATGCAATTAAACAGGTACATCATGTCTGTTTGCAAAGACCAAATGCGGTGCAGAGGAGAATAAAACTTGGGAGAGACTCAGCAGCCAGACATTTCTCTGTTAGGAGTGGCTGAGATTGCCACTAAAATGCGAATAACTGGTCAACCTTAAAGGTCAGTCCACCTTAAGTGAGCCTGGTCAGGTTGCTAACTTCAGGGCTATGCCCCTTCACTTTAATCAGCAGGTGTTCAAGCAAAACACAGGAACTTGGCTTGGGTCTTGAGGAGTTGTGGCATTTATTCACCGACAAATAGCCTAAACTGTACACACATTGCACCACTATGTTCACAGCTATACTGCTAACTTCATACTCTCTGCTCTGGTCACCAGCCCCCCTGTTGTTTTGGACTTTAATATGACACCACTGGTGTGTGAATGAGTACGTACTTCTGCTTAGGCAGAGGACGTCAGTTGAGTAGGTGGTCCTTCAATGTAGCCCAAGACACATTCAATACACACTGCTAAAAGAATGTGGCCATATTTGGCCCAGACCACCTCTGAATATGGTCTGAGCGATCAGATCTCAATGCTTCCTCAATGTGTCTTGGGTGCATTCGAACCTATATTTAGAACTGTCCACTTGTGATTGGATCACCCAAGACGCATTTTACTGCCAGGTGTGAACAGGGCCTGTGTGTTAAGAGTGTTGACAGTTCAAAAGCTCTGTCTTCCTCTGTGCGGCGGTACTACGGTCTGGCCTGCTTCTGAGAAATGAGGTCTGCAGGCTCGTCTGAAATTGGGAGTAAAGACATCACACTGATTTAGAGATGTCTCAGAGGGACAAATCTCCTCTTTTCAGTCCTTTGCTTCATTAGGCCACTCACAAAGGAGGGCAGATCAATGGAGGGAGATAGCACACTCATGTCAAAACGAGAGAAAGAGAAATAGATAGATGAAGCTTTATGCTGTGTGAAATGAATGTACTATTCATCTGACAACCTGAGGCAAGCATATGAAATTTAACTAAAGTTTCATAAAAGCTGAACACACAGTTGAACATTATGTGCCTGCCACTTGTGAAGTTGATCTATGTCTGTAGGGTTAATAAAAGTCGGTGTCTTATTTAAACCCTATTGGCAGACAAGAAAGCCAATATTGGACAATTCGGCAAAAACCTGGAGTTCAATGTCAATGTTTTTTTTCATAAAATGCCAACATTTTTTAAATTCTCTGACTCACTACACACTCATTAACCACCCCAACATGCATACTCTTCTTACTTTTTTATACCTCACTACATGTAGGGTAGGTAGGTCATATGCTATGGCTTTTACAGTCAACAGCTCTCAAGCCATTTGAAGCCTATGGAAGATTTTGGCAGTGCTCTCCACCACCATCATCAAAACACCAAATGAGAGACTATCTTTGGCAAGAATGGTGTTTCATTCTTCCACAGTTCCAGACATTGTAGCAACTATGTCAAGGAGCACTGAAGCTGTTCTGGTGGCTCATGGAGCCCCATGGTTTTTTCTTTAATTTGTCACCCATCTGTATCTTCTTATGCTGGAAAACACCCTTTGAAAACCTACAGAGCAAAATCAATGCATGAAATTTCTTAGGTTGTCTGAACTGACATATTGGGTTTTCACATTACTTAACTACAAAATTACTTCCTAGGATGTGAACTTTCAGCACTGGTTTAAATGCAGTTTCTCTATTATGCCCTTACTAGGAAATGGCAGTGAAATTACACTAAGTAATTTTTTCTGTTGTATTTTCAGGCTTTATTTGTTCTTGAAAGACTGGTTCATGTTAAATTTAAAAACATAAATGCAGCTTTTCAGATGAAGATCAACTTGTGACACATTAAAGCATTACACAGCTAGTGAACTGTATGTGCAGTGGCCTTATTTCTGAGTGCACACTCTTCATATCTTACAGCTTCAGTGTATCACATTTTTTTTGCAAGCTAATGCTTCTCTGTATTCTTCCTAGTGAACAAACAGCTTCCTCTTTAGAAATTGACCAGAGCACAAAGACATCCTTTCAGTTTTCTCTTTTCATTTTCATCCTATCATCCTCTCCTAGTCAACTTGCTTTCTCTCCCCTAGTCCACAATTTCCTCATGACCAAACCACCTTAGAGTTGGCAGGAATAATGTTGATGTCAGTCGCTCTACACTAAATCAAGCTATATTAGCCCCCACCCCACTCCACCCCCTTCTCACTCTTTTCTCATGCTTTTACTTCTCTCGGGCCTTTCATTGGAAACCATAATTAGTCCTTCATTAAGCTCTTGGAAATTGCGCTAATGGACTCTGCCATTCAGCCGACATCATTTAAGCTGCAAATCAAGCGACAATGGTTGAGGACACGACTCTGTGTCATGACTTCATCGGGCAGAGGCTCAATTAAGTCTGGAGTCTCAGCAGGAGTTAGGAGGACATCTCAGACAGTCGGTCTACATGCACAGCTCTTGCTCGAGTGCAGCAGAGGAAGAAAAAGGAGGAAGCAGAGGGAAGTGGTGATCGGTTGAAGTCGAGCCAATGTTTAGCATCTCCTGGGGGAGGCACATCAGATCCACTCGAGCAGATAAAACAGAGCGCTAACATCTTTCAACCTTTTCGCTGAGGAACCCCTACAAGTGTGGACAGCGGGAGACCACACAAAAAAACAAATACGACACTGTCTAATACAATGAACCACTGACAGTCTGGGAAGCATCACAGTTCAACTGCAGGCCATGGATTCTGTCTCCATGCTACAGTGCAGGCTGATGACATTCAGTTTCAATAAATCATGTGGCTTTGCTTTCTCTGCATCAGTGTACAGCCCAAGTTATATCCCCCATCCCCCAAAAAAGATTCTTATTTGGCCTATATGTATGACTCCATACATATAGGCCACATATTTGGGCCACAATTTGGAATACATGATGGGACATTTTGAGCATGGACAAAGAATATGTAATATTAGCAAGCAAAACCTATTTTGTGCTCAATAAATGTATTGTATGTTTGAGTTCATAAAGGTTCATAAAACTAGATTACACAAGATTAACTACTTTGAGCTAAATGCCAATGTCAGTATGCTAAAATACAATAACAATACTAACATGATGATGTTTAGTAGGTTTAATGTTTACAACATTCACCATCTTAGTTAAATGTGTTAACATGCTACATCTGCTAATTAGCACTAAATACAAAGCACAGCTGGGGCTGAGTATATATCTTTCGTGCTGCAGGTTATTTATTTAATCCTTTATTTAAACAAGCAGTCTCATTTAGATCTCTTTTTCAAGAAAGATCAGTGCACAAGAGAACATAAACAGTATGGACACACACTGCAACACAGACATTTTTAAACCAGAGTAATGGGAGAATTTCAATTTTGACCTCACTAGCGCTAGAGGAAAAGTTAAAGGATCACCAGAGTCAGTAGACTTCATCCTCTGGACGCCGTGGATATGTGTAGAAAATGTCACTGCAATCCATGCAATAGTTGGATCTACAATCCTCGAGCCACACGGATAGAGTGGCTAAAAACTAAAACTACATTTTCTTGAGCCCAGAATAGATTTTTTTGTTTGCTACAATGAAATTATTATTCGTGTTATAATTATTTCTTTTAAAAATCTAACTCATCTGTTGAAAAAAATCTTTCTTTCTGTTCAAAATATACCATTGTGCACTGAGGGATATAATGTCACATATTGAACTAGCAAAAAACAGTGTTCAGGGACAATGAGAGAGAGAGATGAGATGGTGTAAGACTTACTGTCATTAGAACCTTGATTTTCATCCCAGGTACGCACATAATCATCCTGCAGAAATACGAAGAAAACAATAATTTGTTAGCAACTGCAGAGAATGAGAAACCATGTAATTTACACTGCAGGCTTGAGCACATAACATATTAACACTCTGTCATCTTCATAGAGGAGAAGAGAAGTAGTTTACATTATCGTTGCACACTGATTTTAATGTGAACATTAGTCTTACAGCATGATGATAATTAGCCAAGTGAGTCACACTGGAGACAGACAGGTATGTACTGTGGCTGTAGATCTGCATGGAAATGAGCCCAACAAATCTGCACCCGATGCCTATATGTGAGACATATGGCGTTGGGGGGGGTGAGCAGCATTTTAAGTGCTCTGACATTTTTTCCCCCAACTTAATCAGAACATTAATTGTTCTAATTAAAATGGGCAAGTTGAAGGAGAGTGACGGAGAAGCAGAGATAAAGACACACAAAAAGACGAGGAAATGAGTCATGAATGACAAAGATGTCATACAAAGGCAGCTAGAGTAACAAAAACGGGAGAGAACTGACCTCTACCTCCTGGTGAAATGACAGCAAACGGAGAGAAAAGAGCCAATATTAGTGAAGAAGAAGAAGAAAGTGTAATTTTAGATACAGGGTATTATACATTCACTGACATTGTAAAGCCACAAAGAGACTTTTATGTTCACTTTAAAGCCCCTGAAAAATCTTAAGTACTTCTTTATAACACTAAATACTCATGACTACATAAGCAACAAAAGTTAAAGTTCAGGAAAAACACATCATGGATCTTGTAGGACCCCATCACTCTTAATTGAACCATAATAATCCTTTATAATAAAAAAAATGATTAAGAACATTTGTTTTAAGGGCTTTTAATATTAAATAAAGGTAGAAGTGAAGATTAAATTCATACACTGACTGAATCAAGACCTTTCTCACTCATTTTCTAGTGCTGAAACTGAAAACATGTCTCGATAAACCCCAAAATTCATAACAGTGTATGAACATTAAATTAGACACATTTTTGATCGGAGTTCAGCAGTTAGAAGGGGATCCCAGGGGAGACAGTACAGATGTAAACCTTTTTCAGCATATTGCTGTGTCTGAAATAATAAACATGAGTCATTTCAAGATATTTACAACCCCCCACCCCACTCCCACCCCCCCCTCCTTAGTGATGACTTACTCATCACCGTAAACATTTACTGTACTGGAAAGCGTGCGCCAAACAGCTCCCCAGGAGGCGATAAATCCCGACACAACACATGAAATAAGCAGCTCTTGTGAAAGCTGGGACCTTCTTCTTTGACTCTCACAGTTTTATCTCACAGAGGTAAATATTTTCATCACTGGCAAGGACTCCGCTCGAGCATTGAAATCTACCAAACTGCACTAATGTGGCTCTGCTCATCCTCTACTCACTGCTGCGCCAAGCTCATTTCCCTCTCCTCAGTGACAGCAAAATCACTTCCAGTAAACTGGCTTGTGTCTGTGAGAGCGAGAGTCTGGATTTTAAGTCAACACTCACAGCTGAGCTATATGAATGATTGTCGGTTGTGTAGTTTAACCTTGTTGGGCCTGATGGAGTCAAACATTGGCAGGGTAAGACCTCAAAGAGTTTACGACTTGACCATTAATCCGACGCCTCCCATGCCTCCTTTATTGATGCTTCAGCTCCTGCATTATTTAGCAGCCTTTCTCTATTTGTGTTTCTGCCAGGACCGATGAGGAAAGTGTCCTGCTGCGCTGACGGCACTGGAAATCAATGATTTCATAAAAAAGAAAGAGGCTGCAGAAAATGTATTCAGGGGTAAAATAAATTCTCCTGAGTGTAAATGTAAGTGAGCATGAAGCGCAGAGCGCAGTGACAAGTTTGGCACACAGCAGAGAGGTTACATCACCCGAAAAATATGACTCATAAACCCAAATTCCGATGAGAAGACTGCCTCTCTTTACACCAAAGTGATTAGAGGAAGCAGGCTGAGAGTTGAAAATGTTCAGCTGTATCCAGAAACTCTGTGATCTACCTGATAACATCAGAAAGATCTCCTCTTGTTAAACAGAGCGGGGAAGCTTTCCCATCGCATCGAACATGGCAGACTGTTCACCCTGCTGCCGAGCTCCACAATACTGATTGACAGATCGCAATCCCTCATATCTGTGGGATGAGGATCACGACCCGTTGAGCCTGTCCCCTGTTAAATTGGGCTCAACTCAGGAGGAACGGCGCTGTGTCGCACTGATCTCTGAGAAAGTGTATGTTTTTGTACAGGTGTGAAAGACAGAGATTGTACTTATTGAGTGGGTTGAAAAAAGAAGAACAAACAGGAAATTGGTTTAAATGAACCTTTGAGTGTGTGTGTGTGTGTGTATCCATCTGACAGGATGTGCTTGTGAGTGACAGGTGTTTCTGGGTAAATGTCAGCTGTCAGATGCACTCTGAGTTCACTGCGGTAATCCTGAGGGGGTTGCTCATCATGACAGCGGAGCGCATCACCACCTCATCACCGAAAAAGGACACTGTGATAACACTCTCATGTGGAGTGGCGCGCAGGCTCGTGTGGCGGATAGAGGTTTATACTTGACCTTTTCTCGCAATCACTGTTAATATATGCGTTCAGTGGGTTCATAGAACCCATGCAGAACAGCATAGAGCGCCGTACTCTATATATCAAAAAACGGCAGGAGTCACAACATTCAAAAAATAATCAATTTCAGCCCCAAATCTCCCACTTTGATTTATGCCTGTGCAACTTTTTTTTATCAGTGAGGTGAAAAAGCCTCAAAGTAAATACAAAAGGAGCCAGTTTCAACCTCTTATGTTAAACTGATCAAGAAATGTAATTTCTGTGTCTGTCCTTGATTAAAAAAAAAACCAACCTAATAGTTCATTGGTACAGGTTTGATCTAAGAAAGGCAGTTGATTGTGTAGTTCCCTTGAATTTTCCCACAAGGGTTCAGCATGCTAGGCACCTGCACTGCAGACTGAGTGCCACTCTACACTCAAGGTCCTGCTTACTGTAATCTCCCTCCAGACCTTGTTGAGGACTGGGCTACATGCCCACCTCTTGTGCTGCTGAAGTCCCTTTCTCATCCTCTTCCCAGTCGACTCTGTCAACAGCGAAAGGTCCTTAAGCAAACGCAAGAACGCCCCTCAAAGACAAGAGTCACTAAGAGATGAGGATTCAAAGAGGCTGACCATGAACAATGGAGAGCAAAAATCAGCTGATCAGCAAGCAGCAAAACACCCTAATTTTAGCTTAAAATTGTAAAAAAAATAGACTTAGAGTGATTTCAGTATTCAAAAAGTGCAATAAATATCTCTTTTTTGAAATAATGCCTCTTATTTTACATCAATGATAATCTTGAGGAAGCACAGTACTGAACTTAACTCTGCTGGATAATGTTGTAGCACAAAATAAAACCCCAAATATGATGAAATAAAACTGAAAAATGAAAAATGAACTTGCCCCAAGGTTGTCTTCAGCAGCAATGCTACATAAAGCATCGCATCACTTCCTCCCACCTCAAGATCCACATAAAGACTTGCTGTTCACAGCCTCTGAGCTTTGGTTTACAGATCACATGAGACGCGCCTGAAATGAAACAAAACCCCTCAACAATATTCTCATCCTATATGTCCTCTTATCTCTGCGCACACTGGGCTGCAGGGCACGAGAAGCAAGCCCGCTGATGCCTGTTTTTCTGCATGCGCACGGAGCTCTGAGCTCTTGCAGAGCGGAGGCAGAGCATGAAACGCTGAAGGGGTCTGGTTTGCTTCTCTTACAGGACCGAGTCAAGAGCGAGGCTTATGTAAGAGAGAGCTGAGAGGACTGGATGAACAGAAGGTAACGTGGGGGTTAGCGGGAAACATAAGAACCAGATTGAATGGATCCGAATTTGGGGTTTGTGACCCCATATGGCTCACAAGGTGACTCAGAGGTGATGCACAGGATAATATTACCTATCCAGGCCTCTAATTTTAACTTTTGATAAATTGTATTAATCTTTTAGTGTTTTCTCTCCATTTTCAGCATATTGAACAGTTCCCTTTACATCCTGTGGGTTTAAATGTGGAATTTTTAATATGATATATATATATATATATATATATATATATATATATGTATATATATATTATATTTCCATTAATTTAATTTCTTTCTGATTGTTCTGTATTGATTTCTCTTTTTTGTGATTATGTTTTATCTGCAGAGGCTCTGATATATTTCAACAATTGCAAACTCCATTTCTCATTTGTACTTGAATGTAAAAGCACAGGTGCGCTCTTTTTGATGTTATTGTAACTTTGGGGTTTGTTGAACATTTGCCCTGATGAAAGCCTTGTTGGCTTCATTGTTACAGAGCGTTCAATTCGTTAATAATACTTAAGTTCAAATGGAGATGGGAAAAACAGGTTTAATATACTATGCTCCCAACAAATGGACTGAGTTACAAAAAGTTTTAAAATTAAAATTGGTTTTGAACATTTTTTAAACATTATACTCAAGAATTTTGAAAGCTTGATTAATCCTGTGTATGCATCTCTCTTGAAAAAGAATCTTTGATCTCAATAAGAAGACGTGTTTAGCTTTAAATAGATAAAAGTTAGAATGGCAGAAAATCCCTTATTTGCATTTGAAAAGCATATGTTAGTTGAAAGATAAATTATAACTTTACATTACTTTTGTTTTTTAGAAGAATTATTAACTGTGCTTTTTTTCCCCATAGTCTTGATTACATTAATAAAAACACATTTTGGACCCTACAGTGGGAAAGTTCAGCCACAGTGACTGGTTTTTCTGAAAGTCTGATTTAGGATTAATAATGTGCATTTTTCTAATGCTTTAGTTTGCAGATAGATTTCAATATTAATCTGAAAACATACTTTGAGAGATTAATAGACAAATAGTCGGTATTACAGGTTCAAACGAGCAACCTCTCTCATACTCAAGGGACAAAAATAATAATGTACTGCACTGTCTGCATTGAATTGTGTGACACTGCTGGAGATATTGTTCATTATAATAATAAATCCCCTTTTTCATTTGAAGCAATGATTGTAGTCAGAAATACTGTGACAGCAAAGGGTGGATAAAAGGTCAAATACAAAGCCTGGCTGAAAATTGCACTCAATTATGTAACCGCAGAATTGCTTTTTCCATTTAATTGAATACAAAGTCAAAGGTAAAGGACAAAAGAATTGACTGGTTTCACTGAATTTGACAGAAAATTTGATACCGTTGAATTTGTTTTGCCCTCGTAGTTTTGCAATATACACAGCACACACACACACACACACACTCTCTCTCTCACACACACACACACACACATACTCACACACACACACACTAGCACAGATACAGCTATAAAAATCACACTTAGTCCACAAAGTCTCTATGCACTCATGCCAGCCCTGTACTCACTGTCTATAAATAAAATCCGCCCTTGTACCTTTCAGGGCCCTGCAGGGAATAAGGAAACAGTCTGCAACTCACAGGAGAAACTGGTACAAAACAGCGAGAACCTTCACACTTCACTGAAAACACGGAGCCCGAGTGAAAAAAAGACTTGTAGAACAATGGAAAATCAATGAAGCTGCCTTGGTAGGGACTACAAGAAGGCTAAGAATAAGCCAATAATTTGAGACAGGGGAGCCTAAAACAATGTAATTGAATAAGAGAGTCACAATCAGATCTGCAGCAAAAGTGGACTGAAATCTGGACAGACTGGCTGCCATTTCTAGTGCCTAACGTCATCAGGCTTACTCATATCTAAAGCTGCAAAAAAAAATCCTTAAAAATAGATTCACATGTTTGTTTTTGTATCTTGCTTCAAATAACTGCAGTTTCAAATGAGCTACGAAGGCCTTTAAATATTCTATATTGCAGACAAAAGTCTAATTTGGTCAAAATCACACACTTTTACTTAGATTTTCTAAATTTAGGGTATGTTCAGTGAAGTTTTGTATGCATTTCTATGCATTTAATATATGAAATTCTTCAACAGTAGTCATGTCATGTCTTGACTTCATGCTGATCAACTTCTCAGCGACCAGCTCCTCTCTATAAAAGCATCTCAGCTCCAGAGAGTATGAGTTTCTGTATGTGTGCGTGTATCTGCCTATATTTTTCCGATTTTGATTACTGTGAACACTTTCTCAACAAGCCTACTCTCAGGTGCGAAAACATCCAGATTGGGGCTGTTATTTCCAACCACTTCAAAGCCCGCGTCGCCGACCTCACACTGTCTGTGACTCAGTCTGGCTCGAGCCTAAAGGTACTAACACTTGTGTGGCATTTAGGGACAGCTGCTGACACTTGGAGTTATTGTTAGTTTTAACAGTAAAAAAGGTGTTATTTATTAAACCAAACTGACAGAATCTCAAAAGCCACGTACAATCTTTATTACTGTTGATAAGTTGACTATTTAAGTTTTGTGACTACAGGAGGACACTGGAAGTATCCCAAAAAGAGCTCATTACAGGCAGACTCCTGGATGTCAGTTCTCTGCAGCACATGACCTATTTGGCATACCGACTCCCAGGTGCAGCCAAAACAGAAGCAGGTCACGCCGAGAAGTCATGCATGTGAGATGCTGAGATGCAACTACTGGCAGGGGGATTTCTGGCATCTGTGAGGAAGAATGTTGTACAAAAGGATGCTTTCAAATATCTTTTGCAGCTGTTAGTCACACCTGTACGGACAGCGCCGCACGATGATGCATCAATTCAATTTAGTGTGCGACTGTATTGGGTGTAGAAATTTGATATTTATCATCCTCCTTCACTTCTGGAAAATCCTCTCCCTGTCTCTCTGCGGCACCTGTGCCCTTCAGCTGTGGCTATTGTACTGCAGTGGGAAGCAGCTGTAGCCGTGCAAGCGGAGCATGATGAAAGGCTGTTTCCTTTTTTTTTTTTTCTTCTTCTACTCAATTACAGCCCACCTAGGCCTCTGGTAGCCAGCCAAGACACCCCACAGCGCACCAGTAGGCCATCCAAACCCTGAATAACCGAGCCATTTCTCCCAAAAACTGTCGGAGCTGATCGAGACGCGCTCCATCTGCATCGCCAACAGAGCTGTGGACTTTTGCAGCCTCTCAGAGAATCTGGATAAGGAACGCTTGCCAGAACAAAGCATGACTAGATAGAATAATGGATTTCTGATAAGCTGTTATCATCACTCATAACATTAATGCATCAGTAGCAGCCTATTCTAACATCAGAGGGCTGTGGCTTTATGCACAGACTGTCTGCACGATAAGAAAGCCAGACTGAGTGTAGGGCCAGTGATAATAATTTACCGTTCGTCTGGAGAGTCTTTAATGGAGTATTTGGCTCCAGTGTTACAGATGCCATTATCCACAATTATGTTTCATATGCTTTGGTGAAATAATAAAAAGAAGCACTGAGGGGTGTAACCGCAATCACGAAACATTAAAATTCTGTTGGACTGAATCCAGTTTAAGAGCAAGAGAGGTCAAAATCATAGAGGAGAATATGAGTAGCAAAAGTAAACCTGCTGTCAAAATGGTGCAAAAGAACATAACATCACCTCGTAAGGAGGATTGCCAGGAACTGCCCCAAGTGTTCCCATCACTCTGCATATTTAATCTGGTGTTGATGAGGGATCTGATGTTTTTGTGTTGGCACAGAGTGTTTTCTGTTCATTAAAAATGAAGTGAATGAATAACAGGTGCGGGCACAATTGGTACTGGGTGGTCCAGAGTTGCGTGACTGTACAGGCGTGTGGTTTGTACCAGGCACAGACAGTGCAGCATGGGATGGGAGAAAGTAGATAAAATGAGAAAATTAAATTTAAAAAGAAAAAAAATAGACACATAGACACAGTGCCTTTCATGTCATGTTCATACTGGCATGCATAATGGATGCCAGCAATAAACATCCTCATGCTGGCTAAACTTGCATTACATGTCCCAATCATCATCCATTTTTAGGCACATATCCGAGTTCATCTTAAATCAACAGGAACAAAACATCAGACCAATTTCATGGCTCGGTGAATTCATGGACAGTATCATTTTAACAAGGTAAGTTGAGCAAAAAAATGGACTTTACTGTTGATTTGGCTTTAGTAGACACACCAAATTGGATCTGCTGTGCATAGAATGCAGTAGTCTGCAGTCATTTAATTTCATACTGAAATCAAGACAGACAAAGCCTAAATTGGTGAGATGATCCCAGTTGATGTCTAATTGTCCCTGAAATTGAGTCTCTGAATTTCTGTCATATTTGGGATCTGGAAGAATAATACATAACACAGACCATCACATGTCCATATGTGCTTAATATTGTAAAGATGTACTTTAATATCATATCTGCAATGTCTTTCTAGTTACTGTATTTCTCCATCTTTTAACCATCCATTAGAGCTATCTGATTCTATTTTGAACTCCATATTTAAAGTTCATTATTAATAAGATGTCCCAGTTGTGTTGATTAATTAACACTTATGTCCAAAATGTTTTAAATCAGAGCAAAATATAGACATGAATAAATCCATATTGTGTCAACTTTAACTAAAAGTGACTAATTTATTAGAATATATCATAACTATGGAGCAGAACTCTCAAAGCCTTTGGGTTATAATAACAACTCTGCCTTCAGTTACCATTGCTGCCTTCCCTGTTTTCTTTTTTTTTTTTTCCTACCCTGGATTTGGTGCATTAGTGGAATGAAATGTTGAGTGCACCTGTCAGATTAAAGGATTGAAGGTATCCCATTCTATTATTTGTTGACTGTAACTGTTAAATCTAATCTCCTTGTCTTCCTGTGAAATAGATTGAATTGAAGTGGTGGAAGCTATTTTTATTAGAAGTGAAAGAGCCTCTTATCCCAATTCTGCTTTTACATTTTGCAAGAGAATAAATATAAAATATTTACAGTATCATTCTGCAGCCTATGTATTGTGTGCGTGTGTTTATGTGTTTGTGTGTGTGTGTGTGTGTGTGTGTGTGTGTGTTTGTGTACATGCAAAAGGGAGAATGAAAGAGCTCCTCTTTCATGTTGTGCAGCTTTGATTATTGCTTTCCAGTGTTGGATTAATATTCAACATTCTGCTCTCGGAGGACTGTGTGAGTCAACATCAATTTGTGTAATCTGAGTACCTATAACTGTGTCGTTGGCAGTGCTTTACACATCAACCAAATAATTCCCAGAGACTCAACCATTGTGCTCATTTTTCAGTTCGGATTGTTTTCCTAGCTCAAAGGCCAACATGATGTAACATTAATTAAAGGTTGATTATAAAGAATATTATAGAATATTCAGCAGCTCTCATTAAGAATCATCAAAAAAATAATTGTTGGTTGCAAAAAGGGTGTTGAGTTTGAATGATAGGGGGAAAAAATGCTAATATAGGATGTTTCCACTTATTCTTGCAGCCTGAAGCAGGACTGGTGAGAGGATAGAGTCATCAAACTCCCTGAGAAACATGCTCCATTTCAACACCATAACACAGAGACTGCTGTTGCTACGGCAGCAAGCTGAAATCAAAGTGGTTTCTATTGGCGATTCCCTCAGGAGGTTCAGTGGTTCGCTTCTCTGATGTTTCTCCTGTCATCATCATCATCACCAGAGACACCACCATTGATGCCCTTTAACACGCTTGCAAATACATGCTCGTGTGAAGCTTACACACACACACAAACACACACACACACACACGCACGTGCACGCACACAGCCCTGCAGTCACACTTGCACAAGTATAGACACGATCTTGCATGCATATGCGCACCCACACACACACACACACACACACACACACACACAAAGACAATCACCTCTGGGAATAATGATCATGAAAGAGATACAGAGTGGAACTGTAGGGGGTTGTATGCGTTTCGCAGCAGCTTTGATGTTAAATCGAGTGAAAAAGGGAAAGCAGAGCAAGTGACATCTTTATACTTGATGGCAAACCCTTAAGCAATGTTGAGAAGATGATCCCACTCTACCTCAGCTGTTTATATCTCAGGATGCTCCACATACTCCAGGTGTGGGAAGCAGGGGTATTGCACAACCAATTGTCATGTGCTGATTTCAAAGTGAAGTTTCTGCTCTAATGAACATTTTGGACCAAAAGCTTAAATATAGAGCAGCATCCAGTGAGTTATAATCCTGCAATAATTCTGACTTAATCTTTCCATGCCCACAATTTCATTACTTCCCTAAGTACAGCTCCAGAGGACATACTCTTTAAGTAATCACAGTCAAACTAATCCCCCCCAACCCCACACCCCACGGCCTGGAGGGTGGCTGCCAATTTTCACACGCATTCACCTTTTCCTCAGGGACATCCATGACCCTCGATCTAAGGAGGCGTGTGAATGCTGATCAACAATGACACCACAGCTTCTCTGGGGAGGTTATTATTTAGAGAGGATCACCATCTCCTGTTGAGAAGGTCTGGAATTTCTTCTTCTCATATGGATGAAGCTGAAGCCAACGCTCACATTTCAAATCCAATAACGATATCTATCACATGCAGCGGTAACCACCCCGGATCAATTAAAACCCAATTAACAGGATTCATATGGAACCTAATCTTGCTGCACTATTGTCCAAATCCTATTGGGATCATTAGTAATCATTTCACAGCGCTGAAAGCAAAACTACATCCATACATTCGCAGACACAGCAATACATCACCACGCATACCCTGCAGGCTTTAATCAATCCCTGCAACCCAGTTCAGTCTGTTCAGTAGGTGAATATGCACATCAATCAATCTCCGCCCCTCTGCTCTAATTGCTTAATTCTCTTGTTTGTGAGATCTCCCGGGACACAATCCTGAGGTAACCCATATTAGAGGCAGGGTGATGGAATAGGTCTATACTGCTCCTGCTGTGCAAATGAGACTAAAACATTAATTGCTTAATTAACAAAGGGCCTATACACTAAAAATAGGGAGAGTATAGTAGCCTTTACTCGGCTTGTATTTGCAACCGTGGCTTTAATGTGACCTGACATGGGAAAGCTTGTCCCCTCTCATTTGACCTCTCCGATTAAATATCACCGTGGACACCCTGAATTTTGAGGAAGAAGTTAGAAAAGTAAAATGTCCAGTTGGTGTTTAACATTTGCCATTCTCCCAAACTATACATCTCACATAATATACCATATACTTTGAGTAATCCTTCAAAAACAAAATCAGGCTAAAAATGTAGGGTACATGCAGATGGCATTCATGATAAATAAGGCATGTTGTGAACACTGTAAACACAATCCTTCCTTATTATATCTTCTTATGACATTATGCTTCATGTAAATCATGAATATATGTTTTGACCACAGAAAAACAGACCCGCACAGTGATTATGTTTGGATATCTTCTCATTTTGAAACATTCAATCTAAAGTGTGTGCGGTTTTTCCCCCCCGTGTGAGTTGTGTATCAACAACAGCGCCAACTTTGTATGTATCCTAAGGCTAAGAAAGTGTGTGCTAACTATTATTATTACTGTTTCTAAATGGCAGTGAGTGTTTCCCCAATCAGCGCATCTTCTACCGCATTACCGCGCATCTCTCAGTCAACGCCGCGGACTTACGTCTCTGAAGCGATTCCAGTGCTTGATCTTGCGGCTGTACTGTGAAATGGTGGACAGCCACTGTTCGTCTTCCATGAAATTCCCCCTGTTTTCCGCCTCTTTGACGCTCTTCACGTCGGTCTGGAAGGTAGAGCCCACGAGCATCGCCAGCGGGACGAGAAGGCACACAATATCCGTAATTTCCACCATGGTAGCGGACAAAAACACCTGACGCGCACCGGCTGTCCTCTTCTGGAGAGAAGGAGGAGGAGGAGGAGGATGCTGAGACTGGAATGAAAACTATCAACTGATTAGCCTATAGGATGCTCCTTCTGCTGCTGGCAGAAAGAGAGAGAGAGAGAGCGAGAGAGAGAGCGAGAGAGAGGGACAGGGAGAGAGAGAGAGAGAGAGAGAGAGAGAGAGAGAGAGAGAGAGAGAGAGAGCCTGAGCCTATTAGAGGATGTGGTCAATCCTGGTGCACACTACTGTATGTTCCTATAAATACTTGACAGACTTATTTACATTTTTATGTTGAAATCGATGTTTACAAGCCGCACTTTCCTATGTCACGTGACTCCCTGCATTCCCTGATTCCAGCTTCTCAAATATGAATACTTTCTGGTTGATTTAGTCTTCTAGTAAACTGAATATCTTTGGGTCTGGACTGTGTGGACAAAAGAAGACATTTGGGGCCATCCTTGGGCTTTGGGAAACAGTGATTGACATTTCTCACAATTTTTTTTGACATTTTATGGACCAAACGACTGAACGAATGATTGAGTCGACAGATGAATCGATGATGCGCTACTTGCATGTGCACACAAGATGTAACTGTATGCAAAATGTATAAATATATCTATAAATGTTCCATTTCACTGTGTGGATTAGAATAATTTCATATTAACCAGAGTGCAAAAAAAATCTGAAAAACTGCTTTCAAGATGCATTGTGAAGTTAAATGTGAATATAATATTTGTTCATTTATCAACCCTCAATCCATTTATCATTAGTCTGGTGACAAGTTACTAATTTTAGGGTTTGTAATAATATTTACAGCATAAATAAAACAGCAGAATATCTATTGAAAAAAGCTCCTGCACTGAGTCTGGACATCATAAATTTGTCCACTGTAGATATTTTTTGTACCAAACACAAAACAATATTTTGGGTTTACGTTTTTATCATAATGTAACAAACTTACATTAGCATTACTTTAGCATTGCTGACATATAGATGCATTCAATCACACTGTACATTTTATGTATTGCTTTATTGTTCATCACATACATTTATTCATCTTTATGCACTTTTGCTTCTGTTTGCATTCTGTGGTTAGATGGTAAACTGCATTTTGTCGTACAATGACAATAAGGTCTTTTTTCATTTCACATTAACGGTGGCTCCCTTTTGTCCCATTTTAATATCCCAGCAAACCAGCACGCAAAACACCAGGAACGTGGAACTGGAACACCGACATGCAATGCTGCCATAATTAATGTCATTAATTATATCCAGATATCGCACGTGCCTGCTGTGTAAAAAGTCCTACCACTGAGTTAAATCAACACCTCTCTGACACAGTCTGAACATTTAATGACACACAAATTATTTAGTATTAGCTGCAGGGCTATTATATGGAATTATGATGAGCTTGTGGTCTGGAATTAAGTAAATTGATCATTGATTAGACTACACAGGTGTTTCAACAATGAAACATACCTGGAAAAAAAATGGACAGTAACATTTCGTAAAGCTGGAAAAGTGTAAAAGTGAGGTCTGTGCTGCAGCTCTGAAACCTGGATTGATTAATAGACAACACAACAAGGAGGTTTGTGTCGATTAGTACGCTGTTGCTCTCTGCTCCTCTGTGTTCTGATGTCCTACAGATAATGTCCATGTTTTCTGATGTATTACTGGGAAGCAGAGCATTTACATTGTGCCATCCTATCTGACTGTATCTTTCTCCTGCTGCGGCCTCAGCCAGTCCCCAGAGACACAAGCTGAATGACAGCTTGTAATTGAAATGCTGGATTAACTGATGCCTTCTTTATTTCATCCTGAAAAGAGTGTTTTTGAGGCCCTTTTAATAAAGGCAGGCACGAGACACAGCGTCGTCTAATCTCTCGGCTGAATGCAATCAAGTTCATGAGGAAAGACAAAGAGGGGGGAAGTTGTTTAAATTGAACACACACACGCACACACACACACATACAAGCAGCATCATGCAGATATTGGGATGTGATAAAATGAGCGTCTGAAAGCAACACAGCATATCTTTATCCAGACACAATGCATGTATGCTCATTTTCCACAACACAAAACTAGTCTCAGATGAGTAAAAGCAGCAAATTTACATAAGCAACTGGTTTGGACTGGACTGTCCTGCACGTCCTCACTGTGTATTCATGGCTAGAAACTAATGCTCTGTGTAGTCATACTGAGGCCTTATTCTCACTGATAGTAATCAAACTAATAGCAGTGAGTTAACTGAAGTAAAATAGCAGTGTGATTAACATTATGCATTATTAAGGCATATATTAGTTGAAAACCCTGAAGCTGCTGCACTGGGAGTCAGCCACATGCCTGGTCATGAACCCACAGACAGATGTGATGTGACAGTCAAGAGAGCGCAGATCCAGAGGGAGAGGAGGGCAAAAAAAAAAGGGAGGCCAACAATGTTCATCTCATTTATGGCAGCCAGTTGAAGAAAAAAAAAAAGGTAATCCTATAGAGTCACAGAGCCATAGGGAGTTTCAGGTAATCTCCTTATAAAAGCTGGGGAAAGAATACTCTGTCAGTCATGTGAACGTGGTTTCTCCAGGTCTTTGTAAAGCAAAGGGAGGGGATCTAATAGTGATGGCTGGATGATGGCTGCAGGGGGGAGACATGTAAAGATCAGATGATGCTTATTAACAAAACTTGTAATCAAGAACAGGCGCCTGACATGGCTAGATACAAGATAATGCTTGGTAGCCACGGGCCACTCAAAAATGTGTTTTTCTTCTTGTTCCTTCAGTTGGATGTTTGAGCTTCACTGTGCAGAATGATGTTTGTGCAGAGTTTAACACTAGAAGGCTGTTGTCACATTCATCTGCTGAAAGTAGAAAGTTTCTCCATGCCCACCGAAAAGCTGAGTTTAGGGTGTGAGTCCAGTGAGCAGGATTTGTGACATCACAACTAGTTTGGAGCCAGTCATGGTCCACTGTTCAACTTACACAAAAACTTAAGTCTCCAGTGCACATGCACTCAGAATGGACTTTTTACTGAAGTAGGAGGCATCTTGTGTCAAGTGGTTAAACTTGTGAGGTTAACAATATTTATACATATTAATAGATTCTTCAATATTAAATGAGAGAAGGAGTAGATATCATTTTAATGATTTTAACGAAATAATGTAATCCTTTGTGGAAAAACCATATTAGACAGAAATTATTATTCAAAGCAGAGTACATTGTTATATATCTTGAAACATGTCTGGATGAAATCCTTTAAGTTTTTGCAAACCTTAAGAAGGTTATCATAAAAATAAATTACTTTGTAAGAAATGAGAAATAGCTATAATTTACAGTATAGCAAGGACGTCATACCCATTCAACTTAAAGGTGCAGTGTGTAGGATTTAGTGGCATCTAGTGGAACAGACTTGGCAGAAATAGAATATAATATTCATAAGTATGTTTTAATTAGTGTATAATCACCTGAAAATAAGAATTGTCGTGTTTTTGTAACCTTAGAATGAGCCCTTTATATCTACCTAGCGGGTCCTCTTCCACAGAGCCCGCCATGTTGTACCGCCATGTTTCTACAGTAGCCCAGAACAGACAAACCAAACACTGGCTCCAGAGAGGACCTTTCACTTTTTTCATGAGTTTTGCAGCCACTGTTGGGGTATTCAGTTGGTTGCAATCTGCAACCTCACCGCTAGATGCTGCTATATCCTACATGCTGGTTCTTTAAGGGGGCATGTTTCATTTAGAAATTCGCTTTTCTGTATTTGTTTTTCTTAGTATGTGTCTATAACTGTCTATTAGTCACAAACCCTCAGGTGAAATCTTACAGTAGATAACTGATTTCTAAAAACACTTTCAGTCTAGTGTCTACCATCATCATTTAAAGTCTTTATCACAAAACTCAAAATTCAAAATCTGCCACTATATCTTTACATTTTATGATCAAAATTTCACAGTTGACAACAAAACTTGTTTTATATAACATTAATTTACTGACTTCATAAGGAGATAAAACTGCTCATGTAAAGTTATGAAACTGTGTCTCCTTAAAACATTTGAATGCATTACCCCCCTAATATTTGTATATTAACAAATATGTATAATTAGAGTTTAAATTGACAGCGTTAATCAAGCTTAAAGGACACAATCTATAACTTGCATCTGATATCTGTCCCGTAAAATATGGTCAACATGGCTGATATACAGACTGATTTAAGATTCAGAGAGCAGTCACAACAGCCCACCGAGTCTTGTTTAATTCAAAACCAAACACAAAAAGCATAACATTGGCTGCACTGATAAATAATGCATATGGTTCTAAAATGAGAGATAGCTTCACTCAAGTCCAAGTCACGGTAAGAGTACTTATAAATAATGATCGGGATCTTTTTCTCTGTCTGATGTCATGTGGTTACAGTTCATCATGTATGCATTGACTTTCTTACTCCGGCACCTATCACTTAGCAATGCAGCCTCTCAGTCTAATGACATTCAATCAATATCAATAATAAGGCTCATTCTCAGGCACAGCAAAACAAAATGGAAACTACAAATAATCCTGTTCCTTTGGGTATTTTATGTCAAGTTGGTAGTCAGAGGGGGAGAAATGGTAATACCTTGTTCTAGGGGGAATACATTTGCATTCAGTATGTACAGTACATATGTGATTCTCCTGATATGTGTATAAAAGAAGCAGAAACAGTATATAAATGCATCAAAACACTTGATGAAAGTCGACTATAAGGATGTGAGTCTCTTAAATTGTAGCCACGCACTTCACTCTCTAAGGCTATTTAATACTGTGTAAAATTGGTATTAATTAGGTTGGTTTTCTTAATGATAATGTAGCAGAGTTTGGAGAACATTGTTTTAAAATATGAATGCGTGTCAAAAGGCTGCTTCAGTTTGTTAAAGGACCAGTGTGTAGGATTTAACGGCATCAAGCAGTGAGGTTGCAGATTGCAACCATCTTAATAGCCTTCTCCTCCCCCTCCTCCCCTTTCAAGTGTGTAGGAGAACCTATGGTGGCCGCGAAACTAAAAAAAAAATGTGAAAGGCTCTCTCTAGAGCCAGTGTTTGTCTGTTCTGGGCTACCATAGAAACATGGCGGGATCCATGGAAGAGGACCCGCTCCCTATTTAGATATAAAGGGTTCATTCTAAGGTAATGAAAACACAACAATTCTTATTTTCAGGATTATATAATTATTATACACTAATTATATATTATACACTAATGAAAACATTCTTATGAATATTATATCCCATTCCTGCCAATAGATCCCCCTAAATTTTACATACTGGTCCTTTAAACCTTAGCTCATAAATAATGTTTTACTAAAAGACATATAAGTCCACTTTCCCTAATTTGCCAAAAACTGGCATTAAAAAAAATCCAAAGGGCTTTATTTCTAACACAAGGTCAGCCAAAAATGAAAAGCCCAACTTTGCATTAGGCTAATATTCCATGTAAATTTGAAAGTGGTGTGTTAAGAGTTAATGCTTTGATAACGAAGATTGCGTCTCAGCAAAACATGCCAAACATCACAGTTTCTCGTGCTCCCCCTGAGATTGCAGGTCTGTTTCTGCTTCCTCCTGCAATAAATCAAAACCTAAATGGAACGTTGTCCCAGCTCCAACTCCAGGTGACGCAGGCACACAAATCCAAAATGGGTAAAAATGTTTTTTTTTAGATACACACAGGGCTCAGATGACAGAGTAATGAGAGATTGTGTGATATTTACCACTGAGGTGGTTTGATACTGTTATTCCTCTCTTACTGGAATCACTGCTGCTGACACCGGCCCACTTTTAACAAGGCATCCAAGTTTGTTCCACTGTAGCTTCTTCAACAAAACATCTCAGTCGTCTCAGCGAGATGAACCCTGCTCACAACAGCATGTTGTTGCTATAGCTACTGCCTGGCAAACACAACCCTGGGACCCTTTTACCCCTGGCTGAATTAATTAACAACATGAGCATATTCAAAAGGAGTCTGGAGAAGAAGGTTGCATCTGAACTAATTTAGGTGTAAATTCTCCACTTTCGTGTCTCATAATTGCTCTGGTTATTTCACCCCAATTACTGAGACAAATAGTTCTTCGGAATGAAAAATAAAGGTGCCAAAGGTTCACTCCGCTGCACCTCAGATTAAAGCAAATTGCTCCAGAAAAAAAAAATCCATTCTTAACAATCCATTTGGTAGTAGATTTATTATACATGAATTACATAGCCTGAGGCAAGCCAGCCTAACAGCTCTCTGAGGCCTGTTTGAATTGTAAAACACAGAGCCTGTCACGCTTTATTTCCCCTTTTCCATTTTTATGTTTTTTTCCATGACATGGCACAAATAATGCTTTACCCCAAACATTGTAGTGTAGAAGCTCAAACCTGCAGTTAAAGTGAGAGATCGTCCATCCATAAATAGCATGCTGAGACACATTAAAGATGTAGAAAAACACAATTTTGATCTTTAAAGTGTGTTTTTTCTTTTCTTTGCACAAAGTGTACAAGGACCGATGCATGCCAAAGTGTTCATGGGCACATACGCTCAAAACAATAGGTGCACTCAAGCATTTTACACGAAAACAGGCAAACACATACACACCACACTGGGTTACACGCTCCATTGTGTCATTTAAAGGTGGTGCAGTGAGGCCATCATCTGGATATTCTCTGCATTACACTTGACCCATAAGGACTGTCACAACATATCTATCATAAGTATCTTTTGTATCCTAAAATCCCTAATCCATCTATAAACTATGATGCTATATATTCTTGTCCAGTCTCAAATATTCAAATATTTGGAAATATACAAGATTAAAAGGAATTTCTGTGGGATTCAGTGTTTGCAATGTGAGTTTGAAGAAGATAACTCTTGTTGAGTAAAAATTACCAGCTTTAGTTTGCTTATAAAGGATCTAGAATAGAAAAAAAAAGTTTACTGTGTGGCAAGACTTGTTGGTTTTTCATTTGTTCAAGTCTGTCACAAGAAAACACAATGGAATATTTCAGCTTTAGCAGACCACAATGGTGACAACATGAAATGACTTGGATCAGCTTGGATACAGGAACTGTTCCTGTAAATGTGGAAATAAGGGAAAAAACCCAGACAAACATACTGTAAACATGTGAGAGTTAAAGGAAAAGTTGATGATGTCACCTTAGCTCCTGAGCAAGTCTTATTGGGAAGTGGGGGGATGGTTTGTGTGTGTGTGTGTGTACGTGTTTGAAGTCGAGTCAGAAGTGTGAGAGTTGTTTTCACAGATCGGATAGTTTATTGACGCATATCTCTATCTGAACAATAGATTTTCTTAAAATGTCAAACTATTCAAATGATCAAAACGATCAGAAACGCTCTCACACAACTCAAGCAAACACATTAAACAAAATGTTTGCCTATATTTAAACACATCTACCCCAAAATACCTACATTTACACCCGTACAAACGTTTTAACAAGCTCCTTTGTCTCTTTGGCAATAAAACCTTCAATTGGTTGCAGAAAGAAGTGAATAAACGACAAACACACAACGTCGTCAGATAAGTCAGAAACTTACCAAAAATAACTAATACGTGAGTCATCAATTAGCCTAATTATGCGTTACTAATCATTTTTTAATTTAGAAAGTCTCTAATAATTCTGATAACTTGAATGTTATGATCACAATAGCTCATTACTTTGTTGCTAAGATAATATCACTACATTAATTGTGTCTGGAGCTCAATTAATTTTAGCTTTCTTCGAGTTTGAACACAAAAAGTTTGTTAACATAAACATAAACTGAATCCTGGTTTGGATGCATCGTTTTAAAAACACTGCAGGATTCATGCGGTCCCATTTCCCGATCATTTCATGACAAATACGCAGCCTACGTGCGAAACGTGCCAGTCTGGGCTGTCTTTCATTCACAAGCATAAATCTTTCAACATCTCTCACATCATGATTTTTGTCCAAGTTGCTAAAAAGCCGAGGGGGTGTGTCTTTTTATTGTCATGCCATCCAAGCGACGGACATTGATAGAGTTGAATTTAATTGGTTTAATTTCACATTTGGCAAATTATTTTTTATTATTTTTACAACAACATGAACTATGCAGACGAGTTGGGTTGGGGGTCGGACAGGGGTCTGGCCTTTGCCTCATCAAAGGGGACCAAAAATGTTACCAGGCAGGGTAGAGAGATGAGGACGTGAGCTGCAACCTGATTGGTTGAGAATTACAATGGGCGGAGTCTTCTGGCTTGGGTATTTAATGCTTTGTTCCATTGTTGCAGACTGTGTTTTCCAGCTGGTCTGGCTCAAGAGGGGGGGCCTACTGTTTGAGGATACCTTTGCACTTTTTAAATTTTTTTTAACAATCAGATCTTCTTTTTTGTTGTTGTTATTTTGTTTTAGAAAATGTCTTCTTGCAATCTTTCCCTGGACGGCAGCTTTCCTCCATCCCCGGCGGAGGACAACAGGGTTTCACAGCGGCTGTCCTGGGGCAGTCTGCTGCACAGGCTGACTGAGCTGAAGGGGATCAGTCAGAGAGTCACAACAGATCATCAGTGCTGCAGGAGTGAAACTGGTGAGTGCTGCAGGCTTTTGTCATAGGGGGCTCTTTTGTCTTTTGTTTGGGTTGAATCACACAGTATTTTTTTTGCAACTGTAAAAAGAGAGAGCACACAAAGGGGTACAAAAAAAAGAGGGGGGCAGATGCATTTACTGATGACCCATCTGTTTTTATCATCAGAAAACAGAATAAAAAAAGTTTAGAGTAAATCTTGCACTGCTACACAAGACTTTAACCTCTATTCCTTTTTTTTGTAGGATCTGTGTCAGACGAGTTCCTGACAGAGTCAGAGAGCAGTTTCTTTTGTTACCCCTTGGAGGAGACTCTGGCTACAGAGGTTGTGACCACCATCACACAAAGTCTCAACGATGCATCACACATCCTGGGCTGCTCCAAACTCATCTTACCCGACTGCCTTCTGCACAATATCAGCCAAGAGCTGCTCCACCTGGCTGTCAGCGAGCCCTGCGGCCTCAGGGGAGCACTCATAGACCTGTGCGTGGACAGGGGGGACCAGGACTCCCTATGTACTGTGGATCAAATAGCAGTAGATTCAACCCTGGTCCCGACCTTTCATGTGACCCTGGTGCTGAGGTTTGAGTCCAGCGGGCTGTGGCCAAAGGTTCAGAAGCTCTTCAAGGGAAGCAAGTCCCCGCAGACACCGGCATCATCTCCAAGACACAGACACACTCTGAGGCTGAGTACGAGCTTCAGGGCTATCAAGAAGAAACTATATTGTTCAGGGGAGCTGCTGATTGAGGAGTGCTGCTGACCAAGCACTCCTGCTACTGATAAGCTGAACTCAGTTCATGAAAAGAGGCTGGCGGGTCAAGTACTGTCTCTGTAATAAAATGTAATTCTACACATGTCAAACAGCACTGACAACATGTTCCTGTCTGTTGCTGTATTACGAGGTTTCTCTGGAACCGACTTATGTCTCATGGCAGCTATTCACCTGGTTACAGGTGACTGAAAAGTGAAGACTCATGTTTGAACATGAGTTAGTGTCTTACCTGTGAATGTACAGTCACACCCTTAAGGGAATGAATCATGTATTTGATAGTCAAATATTATCATCTGAAACTTGCGTGTTTTGAATTTTTAAAACAACTTTTAAAAAAACCTGAATAAATTATTTTCCATTAATTTGCTGTTTCTCTTCTAATTCATAAGCAACTTGTCATAAGTGTGTGTGTGTGTGTGTGTGTGGCTGAATGTGTTTTTAAAGAGGAAATATACACCAGTCATTCATCAGACAAATTTAATTCAAAGAAACTTTTATACAATTTTAGCATGTTAATTTAATAAATATGGTTTACTTTTACTTGTGCAATGATTTTCAATACTTATGATCCAACAGGCTACAAGCAAATCCACATAATAACATTATAGTAAATGATATTAACTCCAATAAACCCTGCACTGTTAAAAGTAAAATGAATATTTACAATGGTAAGAACTATAAAAATTACACACTTTCCTTGTGAGTGGCTCAGACACCTGTCTATGAGAAGGCCATGAGGTTTCTCAAAAATGTTTAAGGAAAACAAAAAGATTGGGACAGAGAAAGCTTAATCTTAGCAGCTTTGTTTACCATTCAAATAGACAACTATGCTCTTACTTTCCACCGTGACGCCCAGCGGACTCTCACCGTTCCAGAAGACGCTAAAAGTAAGAAAATATCAGTCGTCAACTCAAAGCTTCTCACAGTTCTACAGGAAGTCAATCTACACCGAGTTGCAGAGAGGTTCCCTGATGAGGTCTGCTGCCCACTGCGCGTAAGGCATGTTTGATTCTCTTGGTTTGCTGCAGAAAGATGCTCCAATTTGTGTGGGCTCTGACCGATTTCTTCTAATTTGATTCAAGTACAGACGAACCTGAGAAAAACAGAGGGATTTATAATAGTTATGCAGCAGTACAGAGGATGAAGTTTCATTGGATTCCACCCCAAAAAACTATACACGAAACTTCTACACAAGTCATTCATTATCAGTGTCACTTGAGCAATAGTCAGTATCAGTGGAACAGCTACAAAAACAAACACATCAACTGACAAGTTTTAGCCAATTAACTACTGCAACTAAAAATGCTTAAAACTGTTCAACAATTTTCAAATCATACATGTTTTTTTTTTATTGATTTCCTACCTTCCAGGCAGAACAAAGGTTTTTGTTCATTTCAGAGACTTGACCCTTGCTCAAGATAAGTAATCCATCACAGTGACCCATCAGTTGCCTTTATTTCGTTGGTCAAAGTCCTGTCATCACATGGTAATGCAGTTGTGAGCAGAGCTTGATTTGAAAACTCTTCTTATTGGTGCTCTCAAGTAGCTTAAGTGCTTGTGGGGAAACTCCGACATCTGAGCCAACGCAGCTGACTTTCAAATATCAGGTGTCGGTCACTGCTTGCGAAGGCATTACCAAGGAATGATAAGTCTGACAGACGAAAATGAAGCTGACTAAATGCTGGCTGTAATGGGTTAGTATCTGGATTGCAACAGCGGCCTAGAAGGTTGGAAATCAATCCAAAAACATTATGTCTTTAAAAATGGTCAACAGTAATGTAGAGCGTGTGTGATCTTGGCAGTTCATACACTGTATACAGTAGCAATTATGTTGTAATGTCACTGTGATGTTTGAGGCAACTTACCCATGTGTGTGCAAGTGATTTCTAGCCATCCAGTATAACCTGAATCTCAGATAGTCTGGAACAACTGGGAGTCCCCATTCTCTGCGCCCTTTGGTACAACTCAGAATCCCCAAAGTAACGAGCGCGATAAAGTAAGCCTTCCTCTGAAAGCACAAAGACACAGAAAACTGTAAGTTGGTCTCAATCAACCTTCTCAGAAATTTAAAGTCATATAGTTCAGGTGTTAATTTAATTGTACTTTTATTGAACTCAAAGAATGCTGTTATTTAATTTTAACAATGAACTAAGAACACACCAAACTTGTAAAGAAAACCAGCAGAAAATCAGGGGTCATACTGTACAGTTACAGGACTGTAAACTAGAGCTCAAATTAATTGTTGATTTATCAATCAATCAACAGAAAAATAATGTAATTAATTAATCATTTAGGTCAGTTTTAAAAGCAAAAAAATCCAGTAGGGTTCACTGGTTCCAGCATCACAAATGTGAATATTTGCTTATTTTCTTTACCTTCTATGACAGTAAATTGAATATCTTCAGGTTTTGGACTGGTGGTCGGACAAAATAAGTAATTTAAATATGTAAACTTGGGCTCTGTGAAATTTTGGTTCATTGTTGATTCATTAATAAAAATGATTGTTAGTTGCAGCCCTGCTGTGGACCTACTCTGCTGCTTCTCCTTCCAACAGTTGTTTCTGAGATTAGAGATGTAGTCTTCTTCTACACTTCTCTCGACATTCTTCAGGTTATTTCCGGAATATTCTTCATTGAAACGGTCCCCAACATAGAAAGGCACCTTCAGGTGTGTTGTATGCCTTTTGTGAATATGTCCGGCTGACCTGGTGTAATAGAAAAGACATAAGAACTATCAGTGAGACCTTTTCAGACGACCTCAGAGAGCTTGGCAAGAGGTGACGCACTTACGGGCGGTAGCTAAGGCTGTAGGGAGGCTGCGTGACCATTATCTGGCTGAGTGCAGAAACAATGATGAGGATTAAGATGGGCATCAGCTGGACAAACAGAGCCAGACCTCCCTGTCCAGAGAGAAAACACAACACTTGATTACAGTTTCATTACAGGACACACACACACACACACACACATCAGATGGTACGGTATCAGATGTTACAAATAGGACTTACATCTCTCTGTTGTTCTCGTCTTTCTTGCCTATTATGATGTGCAAAGTGCATTCTTCCATTTCTGTAAACATGTACATTACCTTAAAAAAAAAGAAAAAGAAAATAAAGATTAAAAAGGGTTTTCAATTCAACCAACCTATTACAACATAAGCTGATTTCACCTATGATCACATTTTCAACCAGAGAGAAGGAACAACTTTTACATACAGGAGTTTATGTTTAACATGGTGGACCAAGCAAGCCATCTGTAGATCTGTGCATATATATAAATATAAAAGTAATTTGCCTGATCCGGTTTAAGAACCATAGTTGTGGTTTCAGCCTGTTAACTTGACGTATACGCTACACTGCTGTGCCTACAAGAGAGGAAATTATCTATGGAGAAGCCAACAAAGCAACTGAACAACCATTTTATGCCACTGTTTATCTGATAAAACAGTTTTCTCGTAGGCTTGTCCTATAAATTGAGAATATGTTGATGATTTTTAAAAAAAAATTGCAGCTGGCACAATAAAGTTTGAAAGATGAAAACATGGTAAGATTCACGAAGCTGAACAGCCAGTAAGACAGCTCTATCTCACTGACCCAGTCAATACGCTGAATCAGCCTAACTGATGAAGGACTGAGTTGAGCCAACAGTGCGAGAGACAGTGCAAAAACTAACGGTGGCAGTTGATGACACAAAACCCAACGGCTCCTGACAGTCAAATGTTGGCTTGGTATGTCAGGACACCAGGAGTTTTCAAAACATGAAGATATAAAAACAAAAAAAATAGAACTAGTTTACTTTCATGCCATATTGGGATAATCTAGCTACTCTAAAAATGTGTGTTATGCGTTGGGAAATTGTCAGTTTTGAGGTACACAGTATTTTATGTCATGGCATAAAACATTCAGTACCAACAGCATAGTCCTTTAAGTTAACACTCCAGTTCTGCAGAACACAGTTAACATATCTGGCTTGCTGTGAGGGTAATTATTGTATGAATATATATAAAGACATGTGTGAACTTCTTAAAGGTTAAGAATACTGACAGTGAGTCAGTCATAGAAACCATGTTTGTGCATCTGAGCAGCATGTTCCTGTGTGAAAGAGGAACAAAGTGCATCTTACGCTGAAGCATTTCCTGTCATGTCTGTAGGGGTATAACCATGCAACAACTGAAAGAGATAAAGGAGTATTCACACGACTCTTCGGGCTGACTTCTCTGCAGCAGCTTCTATGTTTGTATCGAGTGTGAGTGAGCCATGCTGTGAGCATTAAAGGGAGTGTGACAATACTGTACTGAGAAGTTGTTTCTTTCCTCATTGAAGTCAAGTTACTGGGGCATTTGGTAGCATATGAAAACTAATAGCACTGCACCATAGTACAACAATTTCTGGCCTCTACTTACTTGATGGGAAGCCTCCACCAAAGAACATGTTGAAGAGGTCCTCGGGTGAAATGTCCGCTTCAAAATCACGGTGGTGCCTGTGTCTGCTTGGGTGTGATCTCTCTTCTCCGTACTGGTCATACTGCCTTCGTTTCTCAGCGTTACTCAGCACAGCATAGGCATTACCAATAGCTGAAAACCACAGACAGACAAACATTTGCACTTAGTGAGGTTTGACTAATGTGTTTTATCTAGTGCGGCATTCGGGATTACTTTCAATTTACCTTTAAATGCCTCTGTGGCTCCAGGTGCATGGTTTTTATCGGGGTGAAATTTCAGAGCCAGCTTTCTGTAAGCTTTTTTAAGATCCTCCTCAGGTGCAGTCTTTTCAACTCCCAGAATTTGGTAGTAATCTTTACAGCTTTTAATCCTGCAATGAAAACAACAACAACAGCAACAAAACACCACAGATGGTTAGCAGATTGTGGAATAAACCACAAAGAAAACTAACAATACACCCCCTGAGATATTTAAGGGTAATGACACACAAAAGTAATGACACTTCTTATCAATGAATGAGCAAACTATGATCATTTTAAGATTATTATATTCATTTTGTAGTGTTTCTAAATGCTGTTGGCTCTCCATAAACATTGGACAACTGCAGCCACAAAGTGAGCTCAGTTTCACAGAGAACTGTTGGTCAGTGAAAAAAACAAAAACAAAGGAGTAGTGTGGATATATTTCTATAAATTTGGTTTGATTTTGTGCATTTTGCCATTTCCAAATATTCTTACAAAACAACTATGTTGTTTTTTATACTCATTTTAAGTCTCTTTAATAAAATGTATAATAACTACATTCAATGCTGCTTCTGAAATATCTTGTATATCTTGTAAATTTGCTTACTCCAGCTGAGTGAAATGATCATCATACTCCGATAGTACTGATATTTTGTTATCTCTCCATGATATCAGGTAGTGAGTAAAACATATAATGTTGCCAACATTAACCAGCTCTACTGTCTCATGGGATATTGTGGTACAAAGCTGGGTGGTAACATTATTATTAAGACAATATGTATACTGACTTTCTGACAGCTTCCAGCTGATCGGCAGTGTATGGTTTGGCTGAATCTGTGGACCCCTGTGCGGACGCATCAGGCTCCTCTGCGGGGCTGCGGTGCCTCATAGTGGGTCCATCTCCGTTCACAGGACCACCATTCTCATCCGGAGGCTTTCCATTCTGCGCTAACGACTCCAATAAGCCTGTAAAGAAAAAGTGGAGCCACAATAATCAAGGATGCCACTTAGCTTAAGTCAGTATCGCTCTATTAGTAACGTACATTTACGAGCATAGTGAGCTAACGGCTAGCACTATAGCTTATAGCTAGGATGTAAATGCTAACTGCGAGTAGGCAAGCACCAATGTAAGCCAAATAGTATCCATATATATATTAGAGAAAATGCGGGTGGTGGGGCTGAAAAAACTACAAATACCAGTGTCAGTTAGCAGCAGCAGCTGGTGTAACGTTAAGACGGTTTATGCTAACGTTAGCTGATTCGATCTCACAGCCATGGCCCAACATTTCACATATAACCACAGCTAAAACACACGTTTATTCGACGTACCTTTGGCCTGATTTGTTGGAAACAAGCGCTGAGCCTTCTCTAGAAACTTCCTGGCTTTATCCGGTTGGTCGTTGCTGATCGCATTTCGGGCTATTTTAATGCACCGCTCGGCTTCGTCCTTGTTTGAGTCCATCGCGACACAGCGGAAATGTTTACTTGCCCCTGGGCGCGCGGAGATGACGTCAGGGAAGCTATCTGGCCTCGTAAATAACGCGTCATAGCAGCAGACTTGAACCCCCAGCATGCACTTTTTCACACCCGTCGGAACGTGCGTTTTTAAAGTCACTGGTGTTATAACAGCTAACATCTGCAGCACATTCAACCATAATAGCTACTCCTTTGAAAGTCAGAATGGCTTGGGCAGCTCCACGCAGCAGGTCAGTGATGAGGTTATTTCTTAAGCACAAGATAAGAGGAACCTGTGTGTTATTTTCATCTAAATATACAGCTGATCAGAGGAGGACACCATCAAAGAAACGGTTGAGAAAAAGTCAGAAGAAGCCTCCCTGGACTGATACTCTGTCCTGGGAGGAGAGGTTAGCTGATGTGGTGACTCCTCTGTGGAGGCTGAGCTATGAAGAGCAACTTGAGCTCAAGCAAAAACATCAGGAAAGCATACTGTCACAGCTTTCTGGTTATCTCTCAGGTGACTGCCTATCACACTCCTCATCACCTGTCAGAAGTAAACCCAGCTTCCCTGTCCTGCCCGTCCTCCCTTCCCCAGTTAGAGATAGCTACCGCAACAAGTCCACGTTCTCTGTCAACAGAGGAGTGGATGGAAATCCAAAGACAGTTGGGTTTTATGTGGGCACAGGCAAGGAGGGAAACATTGTCTGCGTCAACGGAGACCACCTGCTCAACATGCCGGAGAAGCACAAACAGGTAGCCAGATGCTACCAGGACTTTATCCGCCTGTCTTCCCTGGAGCCCTGCCTACTGTTCCACACCGGGGGTCACTGGAGAGAGGTTACGGTGAGGACAAATGCAGCGGGCTGCACCATGGCTATAGTGTACTTTCATCCACAGACGCTCACCCCGGAGGAGGTGGCGGTCCATAAGGCTGAACTGGTGGATTACTTCGTGCAAGGTCCTGGGTCAGTGTGTCAGCTGGACTCTCTGCTCTTCCAAGAGAGCACCATGACTCGCTGCACTCATGAGGAATCCTCCTACCAGCTGCTGCATGGCCAGCCACACATTTATGAGGAGGTAATTAACATCGCAAGGGACTTCAAACTACAAACAGCTAACATCCAAACTGTCCAGCCTCATAATCTCTTGTTCAGCTGTATCAGACATTTTTTTATCCTGATACAAATGCAGATGCAAATTTCTACTCACATAAGAGTGAGCAGCAATCCCAATCAAGCAAGAAAGTCTCTGCATGCTTACATTGTGTTTGTTTTTTTGTTTATTAAGTGCTGTTCTTGTGTTGTTTTGTCATTCACAGGTGCTGGGCTTTAAGTTCCGCATCTCCGCTGATGCCTTTTTCCAGGTGAACCAGGCAGCTGCTCAGGTACTCTACAGCACAGTGAGAGACTTGTGTGTCCCAAACTGGGATGAAGGTAGAGGAAGAACAAAAGTGGGAGACACTCTCCTAGATGTGTGCTGTGGGACAGGTGCCATCGGCATTACTATATCTCCCAGAGTGGACAGAATTATTGGTATAGAGCTCATAGAACAGGCGGTGGAAGATGCTCAACACAACGCAGCGCTCAATAATGTCCTGAACTGTGAGTTTATCCCAGGAAAGGCGGAGGCAGTACTCCCTGGCCTTATGTCCCAGTTTAGCTCTGCAGACCTTACAGCTGTGGTAAACCCTGCTCGAGCTGGCCTGCATCCCCGTGTCATCCGAGCGTTACGAAACCAACCTGCTATCCGCAGGCTGGTCTATGTTTCCTGTAAACCGGATGGAGAGGCCATGAGGAACTTTAGGGAGCTTTGTTGTGCCCCTGACCCACAGAAGAAACTCACAGGAGGGGCATTTTCTCCGACTCTGGCTGTGCCTGTGGACATGTTCCCGCATACTCCACACTGTGAACTGTTGCTACTTTTTGAGAGGTAGCAAATACATTTTTATTCAGAGATGGGCTTTAACCCTTTAACAACAACTCTAGTTGCTTTAGAAAGCTAACAGGGAGTTGAATAATGACGCACTGTATGCTGGACGATAACCACCTACAATTATCTTACACATATGATTCACCCACATAGGTGTTACACTTATTTACTTGATTAGACCTGCTTACAGAACTGTGATAGGGCTGCTACTAATGATTATTTTGATTATAGATTAATCTTTTTAATAATCATTTGGTCTATAAAATTTCAGAAAAAAGTGAATAATTCCCAAAGCCCAAGGTGACATCTTCAACTTGCTTGTTGTACCAAAAGTCCAAAACACCAAAGATATCAAATTTACAATATAAAACAGAAAAGTAAAATCAAATCCTCACATTTGAAAAGTTTGAACCAGTGAATGTTTTGCATTTTTTTTGCATGAACAAAAACCATTTGACTAATCAGCCCTACTGTTGGGGTGGGCTGCAGAGGGTGAACACAATGACACAAAACACTTGAACAATAAAATGCGATGTAATAAAAAAGTCCTGCAGTAAATACTACATGATTCAAGTCTGAAAACGGACACAAATTGACTAAAGCACAGAAAAACCTCCTGAGATTTGTGTCAGCAGTCTTTTGCCCCACAGTTGCCCATTATAAGCTTCACAAGGGTAGCATTTGCTGCACATTGGATTTCATTAGATGTTCATACATAATTGTGTCCAACTCCTCCTGTCTTGTCCTATTGTTGTTCCCTGTCTACCTTGCACCAGCTGTATTTGTGCAGTAGATGGTGTCATTTCAACTCCTCCGGAACCATCCTTCAAGGAAAGTTGCTATGTAACGGCTGTTACACAATTCCCGCTTAGGTTCATCCCATTCATTCCAGTTCACTAAGGGTCATAACATAATGAGTGTACAGTTTGAGCAGCCAAGTTTAGTTACTGAGAGGTTACCACCGTTTATGTGAGGTCATATATTGCAACAAGGTGGCCTTGGTTTGAAGATAATATGTTCTCTTATCTCTTGAGTGGAGTAATGGGGTGATGATGCCCATCCACATAATCATCTAAGCTGTGCCAGTTTAAGCAGAAAGACTGTGAAATAACCTTTTTTTTTTTACCCCCACAACATTGCACTGCCTGGGTGCTCGGGGTTCATATCAATCAGCATATTTTTACTCCTTTCTGCTTCTGTTCTGTCAAACTTTACTGAAGTTTAAGATTTGAAAAAAGACACATTTTCACAACACATCTTTGTATTTTATTGACCAAACCTCAATCATTTTGAAAATGTAACATTGCATTTCAGTACTACCACATTGGTTTTCTCTGTTTGAGTTGAGTCATCTGCCTATTCTATGTTTGCTGATTTATAGAATATATTCTACTAGAAAACTGTAACCAACCAAAAGTTAGGATGTTTTGGCCACAGTTTCACCACATCAGACTAGTCTTGTTTTAAAATTCCTAACTGGAGCCTGCAAAATCACAAAATTGCCGTGTCTGTACTTCTTTGGAAAAGTGACATGTGAGTTGGACTAAAGGGCACAGTCATATGAATGCAAATGTCTTGATGGCCCCATGACTCAGACAGAGACTGTCGTTGCCGTGTGGCATCATGGTGTCAGATGAGTTGACCTTTGTTTGCAATCTCTTGCAATGTTTCATCAGATTAAAGTAATATTTAGATCGAGATGTTGATTCGAAAGATCGGGCGATGGATTCCTTATAGGATACCACTTTCTGTTTGAACATTTCCAACAGTATCATCTGCCCTTTGAAAAACAAAAGAATCAGTTCTGCAACTGTGTTGTTTTTCTTGGGTTTAATGTGTCTTAGTTTCCCATGGTTCCAACAAAATGTAATTTCTTGTGGAGCCAAAGAAAATATAAGTCACATATGTTAATTGATAGGTTTGGGTGTGTTGAACGTGCCCTTACTTGGTCTGGGATATAAGCCAATAGCTGGGATCATCACCTTGGCATACATACACCCCTAACAATAAACCAAACACAGCTCAGTAGGGCTTGATAAATTGTGTAATTATCATATATGCAGCATACAAAGAAGGAAAACTCAACCTAAACAAAATTGTCTTCAGGATTTCTCTTCCTTAAACTTCAAGAAATGTTTTTATTTTCAGCAAACACCTTAAATAAAAAGACAAAAAAGTACAACTTGCTATGATCGTTTTATAATCATACAACATTTATGGTTGGTTCTTCGGTAAAATGCCTGGCTGAGTTATCTGAATAACTAAGCTGAGTAAAACTGAGAACAGATTTTTCTCTATACTTGGATGATTTTCAGGTTAGTCAGCCCCAGAATAGTCAGATGATACGGGTGTGTCCTTGTTAACCCTTGGTGCTATTCTTTTGACTTTTATGTGATAAATATACATTTGACACAACATTTTCTTACTCTTCTGGCTGCCAGACATATAATCATTATCAGAACAAAAGTATGTCTGATTCTTATCTTATTCACAAGAAAAAGTAGAAAAATAAACATCTCTACACAAAAAATGTGTTTTGCTTTCATAACGTCAGTTGAATGTTCGAGCTTCACTGTGCATAGTTTGACACGAGAAGGGTGTTTTCTCACATTGATTTGCTGAGTGTGAAACGTCCCTCTGTGCTCAACTTTGAATCAAATTTTGTGACATCACGCAAAAAAAGTTTGAGAGCCAATCGTTGCCCAATATGCAACTTACAGAAGCATGATTACACGATGACTCGGAGTCACACAGAAGACAAATAACTGTCTGTTCCATGTTTGACTTCGAAACACCCTCGAAGCATGTTGCACAAAGTATTAGGGCGACTGATCAAACACTGACGGGGGAAATTGTCACGAATGGTGGTAAACAACATCAGATAAGCAAACAGCCAATGGGATATTCAGAGCTGGAGGCATGAATTTTTCCATCGACCAATTGCTTTAAAACGACGTCGGAATAAGCAATAAGAAGAGGACTTCAGTAACCAGGGACCGTAACGCACCAGTTACGCATCTTTCTATTTTCATCGGCACCTACATCTCTCAGTTCCCGGATCCGCTGCAGCTGTGGTACCTTCAGCACACGGTGAGTATAGGCGCAACCTGCTGAAGCAGCCATTTAAAAACTGAAATAAAACGCAACTGAATGCACATTTTTAGCTGCCGCTTGTACACGGCCAGCCGCCGTACCTTCCTCTTTCTCTCTCTCTCTCTCTCGCTCTCTCTCTCTCTCTCTCTCTCGCTCTCTCTCTCTCTGTTTCTGCATCCCACCGTGCGCATTTACGAAACCAACTGAGCTACATCTCTTTTTTTCTCTCTGCTGCGCACTGCTGTTACAGAACCACTTCAGCGAAATGACCGAAACGGAAACCAGAAATCATCACGATGGCAAGCAACAGAACGGAGATACCATGGCAGAAACATCGACGGTAGAGGATGTTTTTGACGACACCTATAAAGAAAAAGAAGGTCCCAAACCGCCGAGGATACTAGTGTGGAGAAATATCATACTTATGTCCCTCTTACATGTCGGTGCGCTTTACGGACTGACCGTCATCCCTTCCGCATCGGCGTTAACTCTTGCTTGGAGTAAGTATTTACAGTAAATACAGTAGCAGGCTTGACTTTGCAACATTTTTAGTGTGTTTTTTTCCCTCCCTGCAGGCCACAGCCAGAGAACAGAATGTGCTGATATTGTGTGATCATTGCAAACCACAGGACATGTAGGGCTACACAGCCTGGGGTGTCATGCCAGTGGGAATAATGGAGAATGAGTCACTCAGGCCTTGTAATTTCCATCATACACATCCCATGCTTGTGAGCCTCCAAATCTATATTTGGCCTCTTTACAGAGCTAAAAACCTGTGGCTGATTGTGAACTATTTGGGCTTGTGGGAATGTGATGGATGTCCCAAAATTAGAAGCATGTGGATTTCAGAGTTAGTAGCCAAACTGTTTACAGAATAAATAGAATTTGTTGCCCTATATACAGTATGTAGACTATTGCAGCATGACTCAAATTCCTGAACAGTCTCAACTTTGTTTCCACTCTGGCACTGCATAATTTTCCCCTCTCTTTGCAATGCTGAGCTGCATATTATTTCACCGCTGAAGACAAAGCACAATCACCATTCCCATAGACATCCCATTGTGAACTGCGTGGCACCACAACAGAATGTTCTTTGCCAGCCAGAAGCCCCCGGTTCTCAAATCCTGGGTAGCCTTGTCTAGGCTTCACATAGAAACACATTCAGCAGTTTTGCAACAACAAAAGTGTGAGGGGCAGACCTGCCTGCTCCCACCGTCCCATCTCCCCACACTTTGCTCATGACAGTGAGGCCTGGGTGTAATGGAAAGAACATGGTGTCCCAGTAACTCTGCTCTCACGGGTGTAAAATTAATCTCAGTGTGGTAGTGACAGTTTCCCTTAAATGTCTGTCCTTTTCACCCTCCCTTTCTCCCAGCTGTGGTGTGCTTCCTCATCAGCGCTCTCGGTGTGACTGCCGGTGCACACAGATTATGGAGCCACAGATCCTACAAGGCCTCCTCTCCCCTGCGAGTCTTCCTCGCTATCGCCAACTCCATGGCCTTTCAGGTAAAACTGAAAAAATTAAATATTCCACGTGTGTTCGCATTTATGTCATTTTATGCTTATTATTGATCAGATTTACTGCATTTACCACCAAAAAAGTGGAAACGGGACGGTTTTCATGTAATATTGTATAATTTCAGTAACATTATGTAATCTGAGTGATATGTGTTTATTCTTTCGTAACCACCTGATCCCTGATGTGATGTAATTCTCTCTGTTTGTGTGTGCACAGAATGACATATACGAATGGGCGAGGGACCACCGCGTCCACCACAAGTATTCTGAGACGGACGCAGACCCCCACAATGCCATGCGGGGTTTCTTCTTCGCCCACATCGGTTGGTTGTTGGTTCGCAAGCATCCTGACGTCATTGAAAAGGGACGAAAACTGGAGCTCACAGACCTGAAGGCAGATAAAGTGGTCATGTTCCAAAGGCGGTGAGCAAACATTGTTTGTCTTTGGTTTTACTGCTTGCTCAGGTCAAATTTGTCTTTCTGATTGGATCTGCTCAAATATACTGAGGAAGCTCTCACTAACGGAGGACTTTTCTTTGAAGTCATACATAAGCACTAAATACGCTTAATTTCTTGGATGTTAAAGGGCATTTGGGGGCATTGATATTAGGACTCCTCCCTTGATGTTTCATTCAATTAGGACCGTAGCAGCACAAAAAAATGAAAGCAATAACTTCCAGTATTCTTGAACTAGGGTAACAACAAGCTATTTACGGCTAGATTATGATGAGACACTCTTATTGAACACATCTGCAAAAAATATCTATTTTATACGTTTATTTCAATACATTTTAATATCTCAATATTGCAACTAAATTGCGATTGAGAAATTAAAAACACTTAGAGAAAGATCACAGTCATCGTTTAATAATAAAAATGTCAACACTGCCCACTAGTGCGAGTCAGACCATGAACCTGCACCATCACCCATCCATCACCCTGACCTCCACACCTTCACTAAGCAAAGCAATATAAAAATGTCACACTACATCCTGCATCAGTACTGAATGTTGCCGCTGAATACATCGCTGTATTGCTGCTCATGCAAAATAGTTACATATGAATGTATCGGCAGGCTTTGTGTCTTGTTGATAAAGTCATTTGCCCTCTGGCCCTAACTGCACAGGATGTTGTAGTCTGGGTTACAGTGGCCATGATAACACTTTAGGGACAGATCTACTGATAAGGGATGCTTTTTGCACCAGGGACAGAATCGTAGCATGCCCAAGCAGTGTCCACTGGCTGGTCATTTGTCAACATTTCTACTCCTCTGGAAGCAGTCCCAGATTTTCACTGCTGCACTCACGCAAAAGGGATTCACACTGACCAGAGCCACCCAATTAGAAGACTCTGTGAACTGTGTACCGTGTACTGATATCCAAATTGTCCGGAGATAATAATGATAATATGTTTACATTTGCCCTCATAACAATGTAGAATTAAATTGGTAGCCCGACACTGGTGCAGATTTTTATTGTATATTATCAATCAAATCATGTCAATTTATACACATGAGATGCAATTTTGCCTTTCACTACCATTTAGAGTGTGTTGTGGGTGTGCTGTGTGACTTTTGTCAATACAACAAAAGAAGATTTAATCTCAAAAGATAATTTTTAAAAGTCATATCTATTTTATTTCATTCCAGGTGAGAATGGATCTGGTGTGAAATATATATTTTCTTCTTTCATTTCAGGCACTACAAGCTCTCTGTGTTGATATTTTGCTTCTTGGTGCCCATGTTTATCCCCTGGTACTTCTGGGGTGAATCCCTCCATGTGGGATACTTCCTCCCTGGACTCCTGAGATACGCTCTGGTGCTCAATGCCACCTGGCTAGTCAACAGCGCTGCACACATGTGGGGCAACAGGCCTTATGACCGCACCATCAATCCGAGGGAAAACCCACTGGTTGCTCTCAGCGCCATAGGTAAAGAAACAACATGTTTACTACTAATCACCTATGATAACGTGTATATGCTTTATTGTGAATATCTAAACATTTTTGCATTGTTCAGTGTCTTTTTGTGCCTGAGGGATTTTGAATGATCTTTTCCTCACTCGCTTAAAGCTGTCTTGTCAGGTCAACCGCAGTGGGGGCTCGGTCAAAGCTTCAGTCTGATGTGTAGTGGGGCAATTTTCTAATCCAGTGGCTGATGTTTAGTTTGTCCTGGTTGTGCCAGTTTTTGCTAGTGAAACAAAGAGGTTGTCAACTCTGTTGCTGTGTCTTTATTCACTTATTTTGGATGGTGAAAAAAATGAGGGCCAGCCCTATAAATGCAAATGCCCGTCACTGACTGATTGAGTGAGTCACTGAGTGATGAAGTTATGCCATTGGTCAGCTGAAGGCCGCCAAAGCTTGGGACAGCCAAGTATCCCAGAATGCATTTTGCACCAACCGGCAGCAATGGTGGATATTTTGAGCCAGGCTAAAAGATAATTTAGCTGTAGGACTGTTACTACATAACTTTATTAGGTTTTAATATTTTTTCAGGCAAGAAAAAAACATTTAGATTCCCAATAAGGGGTCAGTTTATCCAAATAACGATTATTTTGAAATTTGCTCCGACGTTTTTGGAGATGTAAGGAACCGCTGGTGGGGTGAGACCAGCTGGTCATCTCCTGAGATGGTCAGCCCATCAACGTCATACTGGGGAGAACATGATCCGATGAACTGATCTGTGCAGCTCTTTGGTGATTTACTGCTGGATCTAATGTCGCCGTAGCATTTTGATATATGATATAATTCCTTTTGGAAGATAAATGTTGGTCTCACAGATGAAATCTAATAATTGTTGCTGCCACATTAGTTTGGCTGAATGTAAAGTGAAGCTTCATGTTTTTACTGGACAGAGCAACAGCGCTGCCCCAGGGGCTCTATATGCACAGATATCACCACATTTCAATGAATATAAATGTATTCAAATGAACAGATCAGTCTATATTAAATTTTGTTTTATTTTACTAAGCCATATAACAGTTTGGATTTTTATTATAGCTACATTACAGACTGAATAACATCACTTACTGCATCTCTCTGTCTAGCGTTTTATACACAGTCCAGCCATATAGTATGTTTTGACCTAGTCTTGTTGAGTTAGGCACTGGTGTTATTTTCTGCATCATTGTTTGTCATTGTGATGGCTGACACTGAAGGGGTGTGAAGCTGCAAACAGCGCTGAGCATTGTTGGCTGCAAAACGGCTCTGAATTCACAAACTAACTAATGATTGCACAAGAATGCACCATTCTGACATGCAGGTGTACTAGGATTAAAGGATAGGTTCACAATTTTTCAAGTCTGTCTTAAAACAACAATCAGGTGCCCAAATGAACATTGAATCAGGTTTTGCTCGCTGTAATCATTCCTCCTGTTCATACTGACCATTAAAGGATCCCTTTCAAATGCACTTACAATGTAAGTGATGGGGGACAAAATCCACAGTCCTCATTTTGAGCAAAAATTTAATTGAAAGTTTATCTGAGGCTTCCACAGTTACAGTCTTTTTAGTAAAACAATCCCTCTTTGTGTCTCAATGGACAGTGTTTTCCTGTTAAGCTGTCAGTGGAAGGATCGTAAGAAAAAGGAATTTTGCACTAAAAAGACAATTTAATAACTAAATTAAGTTACAACTAATTTGGACAGCTGAAGCCTCATATTATCTTAAAATAAATGTTTATATATATTTTTGCATGGGAGGAGGGCTGTGGACTTTGTCCCCCCATCACTTTCATTAAAAGTGCATTATGAAAGATTCTCTCGATGGCCAGAAAAGGAGAAATGATTACAGCTAGAGAAACATGTGTCAATGTTCATTTGGGCTTGAGAGAAAAATGAAAAAATGCGACCTTATTCTTTAACACTGTCTGCTCTGTCTTGTCTAACAAGCTTGCAAGCAAGATAGCCCTTCTGTTGCACGGCACCAAACTAAATGCTCTCTAGAGACTGAGTGCAGCGGAAAAATGCCCTGGAAACAATCACTGTATGTGTCACCTGCACCAATTTTCACCTTCTTTTAAGTCCTGCTCATTGTGTGTATTTTTAATTGGTTACATGTTTTCTGTTACTTGCATGTTCCTAAGCAGCCAGAGCAGCAGTTTGATCATAGCCTCAAACACAAAAATATCACTTTTATCATTGCAATCAGGAAAAATACAGTTGTAAAAGTGATCCAACCCCTCGAAACATGATAAAATTGATCTTATAAGCTCTGAAAGGACATTTAACTTAACCAGCAATATTACCTCAATTTGAGGAAATTCATGCACCCAACACTATATATGAATATGACTCATACTTGACTAACCTGTGCTGTTACCATAAAATAGCACTCCTGATTTTTGTACTCGTAAATTGCATTTCACCACAGTCCACCTCAAAGATTTTCAAATCCAAAAATAAGTCTCCACTCCGCTCTCTCCACTTAGCATCAAATCAAATAACAGTCACACGCTGCTAATCGCTGTTTGTCCTGTGATGTGTTCAAATGAGCAGAAAACAAGTGTAAATAAAGTTCACTTATAACTGTGCATGTCTTCATGCCTGTGAGCTTGTTGACTTTTAGCATAACACTAAGCTTTTCTTTTGTTTTGTGTGTTTTTTCAGGGGAAGGCTTCCACAACTACCATCACACGTTCCCCTATGACTACGCCACCAGTGAGTTCGGCTGCAAGCTCAATCTCACCACTGCCTTTATAGACCTTATGTGCTTCCTGGGTTTGGCCACGGACCGTAAGATAGTGTCAAAGGAAATGATAGCTGCGCGCAAGCAGCGAACGGGTGACAGCAGCAACAAAAGTGGCTGAGTCACTCTTGCTTAAAAACTCTGCAATTGATGCCGATGTGTCGAACCAAGACAGAACGTAGCAACAGTGATAGCAGCATTTCGGTGAGGCAGTAGTGGTTGAGTGGTGATTACCATGCTTCTGATTATAAGTTAAACCTCTTCCAGAGACTAATATTGGCTTTAAAGAGTCATAGACCTTTGCATAAATTGTGTGGGTCTGTTGTTTTGAAGTGTCCTCGCCTCGCCACAGCCAGCGACATGGCTACACGTGCAAGCACAGCTTTTTCACCATAATATCAAACAGGTGCAAGGAGAATGGAAAAAAAAATGGCTAATTGGGATTTAAATCTCTTTTGGCACAGCCAAACAAGTGAGCGGTGTCAAAGCAGTGATTATAGAATAATTAATCTCTTATTTATTCATGTGCTATTTATTAATAGTCTTTGGGAGCTTTATTGAAATCCTTAATAGTGAGGTTTCTCTACAGGCAAGGTTTAGTCGTGTCTGTTTTTTAAGGGTCTTTTGGTCTAACTTCTGTCAGTAGTGCTTTGTTTCATTCCGCAGGGAGTGGAGTGTAATCTCGATATTTGTTCAGCTTTTTTAAGCTAAGGTTTTCTCTATTTTTGGTAAGCCAGTAGTCTTACTAAACCATAAGCTGCTGTGTTCAAGGCCAACACTGAGACAGTCAACACACTTTTGAACTGTCCCCGTGTGTCATATCAGAGCAACCCGGGGTGAATTCAGTTCAGATCTGATCTACTTTGGGATACTTTCTCACCAAATGTCTCCTGTCCGAGGGGCTCTTAATGAAAGTCTTTATAAGGGATTAAATTCTCTGGTTTAATACAATGTATACCTCTGGTTGAGTAGTGAAGCTGCCTCTGACTCCATTATCCAACCTCGTCATGGAGACATCTCTGCACAAGCATACAACCAGAGTTTTCACTCTTAATCGGAAAAGCGAGAATTGTTTGCTTTTACTGTCAATCCAGATATAAGGTCTCCCTCTCCCTCAGATAAGGTCAATGAGGCATGTTTAGGAGGTGCATTAACCTTTTGTGCTCTCTGATATTATTAAAACAAATATCAGGACTCTTGCCCAAATGCCTTATAAGGGTAATATATTGTACTTTTCAGTTGCACACTTATTAAAAAAATTTAAAGTGCAAGTTTCAGAAATCAATTAGGGCTTAAATTTGCTGTCTAATCACGGCTGTGTTGTGACTGTCTGTTTGTAAGGAACTCTTGAAGAACTGAAATCCCTTATTTATAGTAAAAAAGAAAGAGGGACCATTTAAAAAAAGACATCGTAAAAAAGTATGGGTTATTTTCATTTAACCTTTGAATAAGCCAAAAGATTCCTCTTAAACAGGATATTGTAATATTTGACACACTTCCTCTTTTCAAGTACAACAATTTTTACAGTGTTAACTTCTTGAAGTTTAAATGCCTTAAAAAATGGCACATTTTTTCAAAGAATGTTTTTGCCCACTGTATGTACCATAAATAAACCAAATTTTCTACCTGTGAAAAAGTATGTTTTGCTGTTTTTGTTGGATTTCTGTAATACTCCTTATTCATATACTGAATAAAAAAATTATGAGCATACCATTTCTGTAATATTCTTGAATACTGCAATGATAATGACTATTACTGAACTACTATTATTGAAGTTATTACAGTATATTAGCTATACCATAAATAACTATTCAAATGTAGAAAGAAAAACATGAGGCAACTGTCAAAAATCATGAACACCTCATGCTTGCTTGGTTATTAAGTAGAATATGCAGGTTATATTCTAACTGCACACACAACACAGAAACCTGTTAACAAACTGCACCCTGACATGCATAGTATTTCAGAAATGATGTGACGACATCACAGCTTAAAAAACACGTGTGAAATGTCCAAAAAAAAAACCCACGTGCCTCTATGTGAATTCATCCAGTGAACAGCTTCACATGTGACAAATGGGTATTATTTTTCACACCCTCCCATACTGCAGTATAGTGGCATATACTATTTGGTATTTATGGAAAGCTTCACTGATAGTTGTGGGTTTGATTAATATCTGCCTGTGCAACACATGTTTATATTTCCTCAGCAGGGGTTAAAGTGATAACTTTGATTGGTTTAATTGTTGAGAAAGAATCCTTGAATGTTCTTATCTCTGTCTTGCTGCTCACATAATCCAGCCGTAGCATCGCTTATAGACATCTTGTTCTTGTTAATAGAGAGCTGTGTCTCCTGTCTGCATGCCTACTGATGGGGATCTACCTCTGCTGGTCATGCTCGGCTTACTTGTCTCAACTACATCTAACAATGTTGTAAGACCACAGCACATGTGACACTTCCATTACGTCTTACATATTTAAAATACCTGCAGATATTGTCTACACATTCCTTAAGGACAGCTTACTGCGGATACAGTACTTAATGTCATTTTGCAGCTTTTTCTGCAAGACCTAAAATGAACAAATGTCTTTCTGTTCTCACTGTGGTCATTTTTGCAAGCACTGATAAGAGCAGCAAGGTAGTTAAGACACCATATGAGTTGATTTCAAGATTTCCTGTCAGCTATGTAACTGGTTTGTCGATGAGCCCTTGAGCAAAGCATTGGGTCCCTGCCAGCTCTTTTTGATCTTGATTTCCTCAGAAGTGGACTTTTACAGTGATTATCAAATATACTGTATGGAGGATGTGTGCATTTGCTCCCTCTGCTGGACAACTATGACAAGTTAAATGAACAACCAATACAGTACATCCTCCATCTGTGTAAAAGCAGTAAATTTGTTTGTTGAACATGATGATTTTTTGGTAAATGTGCCAAAGAGCTGCAGCCGCCAGACTGAGTGGGTCCGGTCCAAAAGTACTATAAGTGGTCCCACCACTGCTGATCTCTGTTGCCCCAACAGTGACATCAGCCCTCCGTCCATTGGCTACTGACTGTCAGGCCATCCTCTTCTCGGCATGTAACACCTCTGTGTGGTCACACTGCCAGTTATAACTCAGACACTTCGGTGAGGACAGTCAGACGGTTTTAACACCACTGAGGGCGTGTTAACAGAAACATGTGATGCTGGGGAATCTGATTTCATCACTTTAGAAAGACATGAAATAGCCTAAAAGTTTGACACGCACGCATGCGTTGTGGATGTACGTTTTAAAAATTCTCATCATGTCCAATTTGACATATGATATTTGATATACACACACACACACACACACACACACACACACACACACACACACACACACACACACACACACACTCGCACAGGCGATTTAATTTGTGCAAAATGTGGGCCAAATGTGCTGATATTTTGCTCGACTTGTTGCAATAACTCATTTTGGTGATGCTCTCTCTAATGAATCATCTATCCTGTGTTAAAAAAAGAAAAAAAAAGCTAAAACAACAGGTCGGATCCTGCTTTTGTCTCATGTCATTCCTCTTTAAATCTTAATCCAAAAACATCCCTCAGAAGTTCGCCCTCCGAATGACTTTTTTCCCCCCTCTAATCCTAATTTGCACACAAGAAGATTGCTAAAGGGCTGCCTGCGCTAAAGGAAAGGGACCTAAGGGTCAGACGGGGTTATTGGGGAGTAAACCTTCATCCAGTGTTAGGTAGGGACCGTCTGGATTAGTGATGCAAATGTCGTATATCTGATCAATGACTATAGGCCCAATCCAATATCCCAATCCCTCACCTTTCATTTGCTGTTAGGGGATCATCACTTTGTTGGGGAAATATATCTTTTAAATTCTCCACAGGCACTCAAACAAAATAAAGTCATCCTATAATAACTTTTAGATGAATACGACTAAAATATTTCATAAAAGCGTGAATATTACAATCATTACAACAGTAGAGGGGAAAAAAACTCGAAAAGAGAAGAGCACAAGTGACTTTTATCCCCTCTAAGAACAGCTGACTCTTGGACTTTCTGCTAAATGACTCAAATTTGAGCAAAGATGGATTTTCTTATTTTTCGCGTATCAACTGACCTCACACAATAGAAAATTACGCCAGATTTGTGTCTGAAGATGTCCCAAATAACAACTAAGTTATCATCAGATCCAATTCTGCGACTGCGTAGATCTGGTAAAAGTGGGAATGATACCCTTTCCTTACTGAGAAAAAGTTACGCATTGACCTGCAGTTCATTCCTTTAAATAAAATAATACGTAAATTGTTCTCTGAAATCGCCATTTTTGCAATTTTAATGATGGAGTTTGACCCCATCTGGAATTAAATGGTCAAATGACAGTTTCAAAGCGATTATTTTCTGACGTTTTCCGCCTGAGTAACAGTCTCTGTGTTTCAGGGTGATAAACACTGATTCAATCACATCTTTGTTAAACCGTGAATTACTTCCTCAAGAGCAAACACTATGGGCCTATTTCTTTGTAGTCCTATCAAACAATTCGTCATCCAGAGGACTATATCTCCCACTAATCCCTGACAATCAGCTGCGAGATAGATATCTTAAATAAACTTTTTTCTCTAGTCAGAATTTCAGGGGATCAGTGTTACACTTTTCCTATAGGATTAAACAGATCTTCCTTTGCTCTTGAATAGAGGCAGGGAAGCCCCCGTTGCCCGGCCCTGAAGGCCCAGGGTGCCCTTTTGATCATCGCAGTTTCTCCTTGGTGCAATACTTCTGATTGGCCAGGAGAGTAAGAAGGGGGAAAATCTTTAATTAAGCAGATAATCTCTTGTTGGGACGAGAGCAGCTCCATTTCAGAGCCCCCTCCTTGAATCTCCTTGGAAGCCCTGGTGAAGTTGCATGTGCTGGGAGCTCAGTTTGCTCTCCACCGATAGACTGTCTGCAGGCTTTGGACGGGCTCTGAGTGACCGTCATCCCTCTCACCTGTCAGGATGTTCATGCATTTGGAGGTTTTCTATTATATTTTCATCCTCCTGGCTCACATGAGGTCATACTGCTGCTGGTAAGTTGTATTTATGATGAAATAGCATTTTGTCTTATATTTTTCTGTTTAATTTTGGGTTCAGATGATGCTAATCTCCAAAAACTACATTTCATGGCTGTGGTAATACATGCAACACAAACATTTATTTTTGTCAGTATAAATTTGTTTATAAGCCCTAATTACTTGTGTTTTTTCTTTTATCAGTTGTTAGAATAATATTCAAAAGGCGTAACATGACCCATAAAATCACTTAATTGAACAACCTGGGAATTGGAAATAAAAAAATTGCTTAAATTAACGGATTGTTTCCCCACAGAAATTATACTTGTACTCATTCTATTAATTTCACAAGTACCACTCTCTAATTAAGCAGCCTTTATAAAGAGCTGTAACTAATGACTTTATTAATGGTTAATAAATCAGTTCTTAATAGATCAGTTGTAAGAACAACTTTTGGGTTGGCAAGCTGTGACAACGCTCTTTGATTGGTTACACCATCTGACCGCTTATTACTAGAAAAAGGGCGGCGGATGATCATGAACAATTTATAAACACTCACAACCTCAGATTTAATGGTTTAAAACCTTTTTCTTATAATTTACTAATATTTATAGCTGCAGACTTGGTGGCCTATTAGAAATCGAGAAACCCATGAGCATTTAGAAATGGATTACCAACATTTAGAACTGTGTTACAACCTGGCAACCCCAGATTTTTCCTAATTAATGGCACATAACTGATAAACCATTAGTAGATTATTTTACTAACCACTAATGAAGCCATTAGTTACTTATAAGCTCTTTATGAAAAGTGCCTTATTTAAAAATGGTAGTTTCACCTAAACCCTCGATGCATCATCTGTACTTGCATGAATTGATGAATGTTGGATGGGATAAGAACTATTCCGTTATACTCTAAATTGTTTCCCACTTTGTTAAAATCTTGATCAAGTTCTGAATGCATGGCATTACCTCCAGTGTTCCTCCATTTCTAGAAATGTTTTAACAAAATCAGCAGTAATGTTCACTAAGGTTTGGTTACCTACTGGTGTCACGGTTTAGCATGTTACAAAGCGCACTAATGAGAGATGTTAGCAGAGGAATTTGTGAAGGACACTTAGCTTCCTTGAGTGAATAAGCTGTCTCCTTTTCCAGGTCAGTGAATAATTTCTTGATGACTGGACCCAAGGTAAGCCAACTTTCTTTTGATCTTTTCTCCCTGTCCCTTTTCCAAAAGAGAGAGGGAGAGAAAAAATGGTTTCTGTGTTTTTTTCAGTATTCAATTCAAGTCTGTTGTCCTTGTGATATCTTAACTGAAGTGTATGGACAAGCCCTGTTACCTGTCTGTATGCAACAATGGCGCTAATGATATATCAGTGATATTCTTGGCCCTTTGTGATTTTCTTTCCCCCTCCCTACACTTGACCTTATTCAGAGGCTCTGTGTATCTGTGGGTGAATGTGTTAAGAGGCAGGAGAGGCGAGGGCAAGGCATTGCTGTAGTGGGTGGTCATCATTAGTGCGCCAGAACCCTGTGAAAGAGGTGGTACTCCATTTCTCCAAAGGCCACTTGAGACATATTAGTTATATTATCGTTCACACAGTCTGAACAAGCAGCAGAACAGCGGGCGAAAGCCAAGGACAGAGTGTACTGGTTTAAGAGAACTTACGAATTCATTGTATTCACCATTCAGTTTAAAAAATATAATAATATTTCAGTGAATTCTTATTGTTTTTGTCACTAACCAAACACTGTGCGTTATATAAATCTCTAAAACAAGACTTGTCCATATGTATGCAACCCACTTTGAAATTGTTGAGAATTTTTAAACTTGGCTTACAGCACTGTTTCTAGTTTATTATCATGCATGATTTGACTTTGTGAACCCTGAATCAGCTCAGAAATGCCAGAATTTCTCTGATGATTTGTCACATCTGCTTAGGACTCACTGAACACCTGCACAAGTTACACAGCCAGCCGAAGTCGAAGCCAGCCAACTGCTAGCTGTCCACAATCTTTTATTGCTGGATATTGTGACTACTGTCTCTATTTATCTGTGTGAGCTGTGTGTTCTGGGTTTATTCAACCCAGTCTCCTAAAATGTACGTTTCCATACCACTAATAGGGTTGGATTTAATAGGTGGGATGCGACCACCAAAACCGATTATCATAATCTACCGTAAGGTAGATTTATCAGGGTATCAAATCATACCAGATACTTCATCTCACTTTCTTAAATCATCTTGTCATTATTACAATATGTGGGGGGCCTGAACATCATTTTCACATTTTCCTTGCCTCTTCTTCTGCAGGCATACCTGATCTACTCCAGCAGTGTGGCAGCAGGAGCTCAGAGTGGCATAGAAGAGTGCAAATACCAGTTTGCATGGGACCGCTGGAACTGCCCTGAGAGAGCTCTGCAGCTGTCCACGCACAGCAGTCTGCGCAGCGGTAAGTCCTCATGAAGGCACCATGCGCCCTTAATAGATCTGGATGAGAAATACCCCTGAAAAAAAGTTTGGAAAGTTTTTGGTAACTGTGAACTTTTGTTTCGTTTCAAAACTCTTTATCATTCCTCACAGGGGAGGGGTTCTTTTTTGTTTGTGAAACTGAAATGTTTGCTCAGTCAGAAGATTCACCACGCTTTGGGATCGTTACAGTGGCCATGGTCGCTAGGGCCAAAACAAACACACTAATCCAATTCACAACAACCACGGCACCCACTGCCTCTTTGTGTCTTATGTAAGCAACACTGGTTTTCACAAGACAAACGAGACACCAGACAAATTTTGCAATTCCAGATCAGCTTTATTTAGAAGGCAAAGATAGATAACCTCAAGACCGGTTTCATGGGAGGTCATAATGTCTAGATAATTATACAATGATCTGTGTGATGAAAAAAGTCAGTAAATGAGCCTCTCTGCTCTCACCAGCAAATCGGGAGACAGCATTCGTCCATGCCATCAGCTCCGCTGGCGTTATGTACACTTTAACAAGGAACTGCAGTCTTGGAGACTTTGACAACTGCGGCTGTGATGACAGCAGGAACGGACAACGAGGTAAGACAAATACACAGATCTGTACATGAAGCACAGGTAGTGTGAAATATCTACTAACGAAATATGACACTCACAGCAGATGTTGATGTGTGAGCGGATCATTTAAACAGTGGTCAAAAAGCAGGGTAAGAAGTTTCCTTCTCTTTATCTTCTAGGTGGTCATGGATGGCTCTGGGGTGGCTGCAGCGACAATGTTGGCTTTGGCGAGGCCATTTCCAAACAGTTTGTTGATGCTTTGGAGACTGGGCAGGACGCTCGGGCAGCCATGAATCTCCATAATAACGAGGCTGGGCGCAAGGTACAGTGGATGCCCTCAACTCGCTCGATCCACTTGGAGTGACGTTAATACCTTGGTTTTAATTTCAGGCTGCTTGTTTTCTTTAAGCCTGAACCATACAGTATTTATCTGCTGTATCCCACAAAAACTGGGTGGCGGCTTGGTTGATATTTTGGGGATCTTTCCTGGCCCTCCAACTGATTGCACAGTGTAAAGCACCTTTTGAATCATTTTTCCCTTCTCAGAATTACACTGAGTGTGCCACCCAAGCATCCCTTTCACGTCGCTATAAGTGAGGTGCCACTCGTCCCCAATAATAACAGTGTGTTCGGTGTACCAGAAGGGCCTATTTACCAGTGCTGAATGCCCCTTATGACAATACCTCAACTCAAGAATCTCAGGATCACTGGTGCAAGCTTAATTAGAGATCCTGTGGAGCCAGACATTGCACAGCATTCTATATTATGCTGCTTTTTAAAATAAGTGTTTAGTTTTATTCTTGCAATAAGGATCCCACATTTATGTTGGTCTTTGTTTAGCCCCGAGGGAGTCTGAGGGGACCACAGGCGTGCAGCTGAAGTGCTCTTTGTTTACGGTGCCTTTGCTCCCCCCTGTTGGGCCCTAGGATCCCCATGGCACCTGGAGCATCATTGTAACAGAAAAAAATGGGGATAGAAAGAGAGAAAAACTCCTTTTTCATTTCTCCACTCAATGGGACCCTCCATTGGGTCTTCTCACACTAGAAAACATGTTGATAATGAACATGCTAAATAAATACTCCTATTTCTTCTGGGGGGACAATGGGACTCAATGTGAAACTTTGATTCAGCCTCACCTCAACAGAAAGTTCATCCCCTCCTCAGGGAAAGAAAACGTCCCTTTTCAACTGACAGCTGTTTTGTGTCGGGTAAAGTCAGGACAAAAAAAAAAAAAAAAAAACTCAGCAAAGGACCTTGAAGCTATCATTTCTTCCTTTCAGTGTATTCATCCTTTTTTTCAACTTCACTAGAAAACCTTGAGAATACAATCAGTTAATTTGACAACACATCAATCAAGAGACAATGGACATCCTGTCTCTTGCACACACACTTGTACCTACATTTATACCTACATAAACACACATGTATATATATATATATATATATGACTGCATACTCACCCCCACAGAATCAATTCCTTTATTATGATTGAGTTTTTGGTTCAGTTTTTCATTTGAAACTCAGAGCAAAATGTACTTTCATACTCGTGAATCTTCCCTGTTTCAACACTTCTCTGTTTGTCTTAACTCCAGGCTGTGAAGGGGACTATGCAGAGGACATGCAAATGCCACGGAGTGTCAGGGAGCTGCACCACACAGACCTGCTGGCTGCAGCTGCCAGAGTTCAGGGAGGTGGGGAACTACTTGAAGGAGAAGTACCACAGGGCTCTGAAGGTGGATCTCCTCCGTGGAGCAGGGAACAGCGCGGCCAGCCGAGGGGCCATCGCTGAGACCTTTAGCTCCATCTCACGCAAGGAGCTGGTCCACCTCGAAGACTCCCCCGATTACTGCTTAGAGAACCGCACTCTGGGCTTGCCGGGCACAGAGGGCCGCGAGTGCCTCAAGAAAGGCAAGAACTTGAGCAAATGGGAGAAACGGAGCTGTAAGAGGTTATGCGGAGAGTGTGGGCTGGCTGTGGAGGAGCGCAAAGCTGAGATGGTGTCGAGCTGTAATTGTAAATTCCACTGGTGCTGCGCGGTGAAGTGTGAGCAGTGCAGAAAGACAGTGACCAAGTACTTCTGTGTGAAGAAAGGAGGTCAGAGGGGAAGGAACGAGAGTGCTGGCAGTCGCCGGAAGAATCTCAGACTGAGGAAGAAGCACTGAGCATCCTCATCAATTCTCCCGGTGCTGTCATCATATTTGTACCACTGCACCTCCTGTTAACATCCAAACTGTCTGTGCATGTTCAGATTGTGTGTATTTAAAAAAAAAAACAATTTAGCAAACATGCAAATTAAGACTGTCTTCATTGTCAGTTTTGTATTAAAGATTAACAACAGTGGGATGTGCAAAAAAAAAAAAATCATGATAGAGAACACAAGAAGGGGAAGTTTTTACATCTTTGTAGTTTTTTTTTGGTATAAATGTATTTAAGATATATTTTTATACATTTTGAAATATCACTTGGCATTTTTCTCTGACTCTGACTTCAAAACTCTCCAAAACATGATTTATTTATTTTCATACAGACAAAAAAACAAAACAAAACTGAACCTGAAACAGTTATTTGAGTTTTTGACTGTTGAGCTATGGCATAATTAACTACAAAAAGAATAATTTTTAAGACCTCGTTAGGTTGTATTTCCATGAATCATAAGAAGTTCAGCCAAGCAGACATCTGTATAAATATGAACTATCAGTGCCAAGCTTTGAATTTATTTTACAAAGACACATTTTGACATTTTAGGGCACAGTCTGCTCTCACACCTGTTGGCTCGCCCTGACCTTTACTGCCCTCTCAATGTATTTAATTGTATATAAAATGAAGCACTTTGTACTGTACATTGTTAATTTATTGCACAGCATTTCGTAGTTTTGTTTTATTGTTAGTTTTCTTGGTGGTTTATTTTCTATAAAAATGTAATGAAAGAATAATAAATCCATCATAATATCAATTCAGCGTGGAAAAAGTGCTTATCCTTCCTTAACACATTCTTTGTGACAGTAATACCTGATGGTCTGAGGTAAACACAGACGTACTCTTCACATTGTTCACACTAGGGTTAGGATACTTTGGGGCAAAGCAGTAAGAATGGAAAACTCCTTAGCGTACTCTTCCCTCCATCACGCCTTTCTCAATTTCGCCTCAACAAAATACCTCCCGTTCTCTCCCTCATCATGGTAATCCTCAAAGAGCCCCCTAACTCCCGAGCGCTTGGAAGTTTCTTTACTGTTTAATACTAGTTTAATTAACTTTGTCCAGACAGAGTAGGGCTTGGGGGTGGAGGGCATGAGGCAAGTTGCCCTTAAAAATCATTCCGCCTCTAATTTTGTATGCTAATCTCCTTTTTCACGCCGCACCTCCTTAGGAGTGGGGGAAAGAAATGTTGGGAAAATTTTGGGTTGCCTGTGCAGGGCTTCCTGCGGCTGTTTTATTTCTGGGCCCACCTATTTGGATCCTTTCACTCCTCTAGGGCCTTCCTTTGCTCGATTTAACAATGAATGCAGAGCTAATCAGCTCTCTCGGAAATGCACCACTGTCGAGGAAGGTAATCCCTTCTTCTCTACTCTCAATGGGCTGTCGCCTTCTAAAGGACTTTGGGAAAAGGCTTTGCACAGATTCACACTGTTCGCTCAAAAGAAGTTAGTTCAAGTATTGTGCCCAAACAAGTGGGTTTTATAAACACATGCTTGCCAGGATACTCACCCCACCTGCAAGTAAGAAGTTCCAGGCCCAGGCAGACTAGCACATGGCAGCCGAAGCTGAAACCCTTCAGACGCGATGGGACATGAAAGAGGAGATTAGAGGTCCCATTGAGAAGGGGGCGTTCATTTCTGCACCTTCCTCCTTTTACTCAATAAAGTGTCAAGGAAACACCTTGTTGACATCTTATTTACCAAATAATGATCATAATCAAAACTCCTCCCTCCTCTGATGACCCCTGTGGGCTGGCTGGATTGCTCTGCCTGGCATTGAGCAAAACCTTCTCACCAACAAAAGAACCAGCATACCAAGCTTTTGCCCTGCGGCTACTGTGGAAGTTCTGCAATAGGTATACTGTGATTGGGTGTACAAAAGAGGTGCATCAAAATTCTCAATATTTTAAAGGTATGGCAAAATTATAATTTTGGATTTGCCTTAACAAAGCCACTTTAAATTAGATGTGTAGAATGCAACGATTTTTGTTCGGTTAATTATGTGTGTCTTTCTGTCATGCACTGGCTCTCTCAGCAGAAAAGCGCCCATTTATACACACATGTAGATGTAATCATACAAAGGAAAAGCCTACTGACACAGCAATCAGTGCATGTGTGGCAAAGACACACAAAAAACATGTTTGACTGTTCTAAAATTCAACAGTTTGACATACTTGTGATACTGTTCGCTTCAAGATCATTTGCGCATCAGTAGCAGACATGAAAGAGAGGACACTGCTCAGCATTTGAAGATAATACTATGCTTAACCTGGAGACCTAAAGTCAGGTGCAACTGAGAGAAGCAAAAAGGTCTAAGCTCCAAAAAAAGAGCAGATTAATGCTTATATTGCACCAGACTGACACTGTAATCCCTACCCTTTACCCTCTTGTTCTTTTCCTAAAAGATATGCATTTAATCATGGGGTGCGTTTTTATGTTCATAACATCATGTACTACACTGAGTAGTCACATGAACACAGACACACACAAACATACAAGACACATCTTTATCATCTCTGTCAATGTCATTCCCTCAAATGAACCACCATACACTCGCAATAAAAGGAAGGGAGATTAACTGAAGGGTGCACTCTTCATGATGGCGTGTGAAACAGCACATAATGTTGATCATGACTCAGACACACAACCTTTTCCCCCACCCAGAGAGTGACACGACCTCCGACCGAGGGGTCTGAACTTCCGTCTCCCAGACCGGCCCTGCCATGTCGAATTTGCAATAACGCATGAGCCCAAGGTGGCGGAGAGAGAGGCGACACCACAGAGGAAGAGTGAGGTTTTAAGCAGATGCTTTCATACAGAGCTTGAATAATCAGTTAATGTAGAAATGCGGGAGGATATTGATAGAAATTTACAAGTATTTTCATCATGCTGTATACTGGCATCAATGAAAGCCAATTCCAAGAAATTCTAGGTTTTGGTTTAAGGTGGAACCTTTCATCTGACTTTTGTGTTAATTAATACTTTTGTGGCTCTACAAAATACCCCTTTTGACCTATTAATGATATAGACCAAAAATACCTTAAGGGGACAGATTTCTCTCAGGTAGCAAGTGATAATGCAATCAGTAAAAAAATGGAAAAAACTACTTATAATGCTTCAGAGCATCCCTGACTAATAGGATTTATGGCTTAGGGGTTTTGGACCTGCAACACCTAGAGGGGCGAGGGTCAGTATGAATGTGAGAGAAAGGCAACACAGATGAGGACAGATGAGTGGGACGTCCGTCGTGTGCTCTTAAAGTGGTTAACAAAAACCAATTGAATCTAGTTACCTGTATTGTATCATTATGTTAATTTGTTGGCAAAAAATGTTTACAGCAGGTGATATCACTCATCGGGAAACCGTTTTATTGTAACAGTAACTCCTCAGAGAGTCTTTGTTTTGACAGCAGTCCATCTGCTGTGGTGAAGACAGCAGTGGTGAATGTGTTTGTTGCAATCAGCAGGATTGAGATACAAGCTTCTTGGGGCTCACCAGGGTGGTCTATCTCCTTGCCCTGGGTATCTGCAAAGAATGGGGAGGAGAGGAGCATCAGAGGGATCAGATCAGCTCAGCTCACTGATCTGCACAGGAAACACAGAGCATGGGAACCCACCAGGGAGCCCAAAGTAGCCCTGGGGTGGAAATCTGCTGATAAAGCCTAACACAAGAGAAAACATACAAGCATCAAGTTTTGCAGAAATTTCAGCAAATGCTTTTATTCATTTGAGCTAAAGTCACAGCTTTAACAAGTGTTCTCAAAAAGTTTTGAAGTTCAGAGTAACAATGATCAGAGCGATTGATAAGATATGCTCCATCTAGTTCAACGACAGTCTGGCATTGAGGAAACAGAGCCAGGCTCCATCAGCTGATCAGTCCACTGAGCAAGGTACAGTGTGCACTGCTGTCTGCTATCTCATGAGGAGTGATCGCCCAGTGATCAATACAGTAATGCTGAGGCTACAATGACCATAGTTAAAGATTGGCTCAGGATTTCAAAAGTGTTTGCTCAGCCTTTCATTACCATATCTTCTCATACAGAGAAAGAAAGGGGGAGGATAGAGGGGGATTGGGACAAATTGTCAATCTGCCTGAAGAAAAAAATATGTGTTTTGTATTGTATATAATACATGATAGATGTTGTGACTCTGCAGTGAATGCATGCTGTAAAGGTTTCAATTTATCAATATTTTATTACTGATTTCAACATTGCTTTTGGGTGAAAACAATTGGGGTTTTTGTCTTTTTGCTGTTTTATTATTGCTGATTTATATATAAAATTTGTTTTAGAGAGATTTTGATTTATTTTATGGACATTTAGGCTCTAGTTTGCTGTGCTGTTGAACTGTATTGGGTTATACTGAGTGGTGTTTCTAATATTTAGTCTACTCTAACTTATAAACATGGGGTGACGCCACGGTGGAACATACATGATAAAATGTCCTCTAAGGTGCCCCCACAAAGGAGAAAACATACCAAAGTTCTGTAATCACTGTCTTAGTTATGGGTAAATCAGGATGAAGTGCCCTATAGAGGGCCACTACATGTGTTAATCTGGAAATTCCCTCATGGGTGCTCTGTCACTGGAAGAAAATGTGATAGTGCCCTGTAACGTATCCCCACAAGATGTAATGCAGTGCCCTATGAGTTGCCGTTGTAAAAGGGTGAGGTTCTGTAGGGGTGCCATTTAGGGTTCCTCTAACCTAAGAGCAGAATCGGGTGCCCTTTCAATGAAAAATGGGATTAAGTTCCCTCTAGGGTGCCCCCAGGGGTGAGAAAACATGATGCCATGATAAGCGCACTTTTAATTAACATAAAAACATGGTGAAGTGCCCTATAGGGTGCACTATATGGGAGAAAAAGATGGTGAAGTGCCCCTCCAGTGAAGAACATGAGATATTTTGCCCTGTGAGATGCCCTTACGATGGAGTAAACTGGCCATTATTGTAGAAATGAATGTATCCTCTATGTAGGGTGACCATTATGAAAAAAAAAACATGTTGTAATTGTTGTAGCTGACATTATTCCATTCAGCTGATTTTGGTACAATACTACTCACTAGTTTGCTCAGCCACAACCCCTTTAGATTGTCCTTTTGTCTTTGGGTCAGTGCAGTCTAAGCTTCCAGTGTCAACTGCATCAGTCGAGTGATCATTCTCCAAACTAAAGCTGATCAAGACCCTGCTTAGAAACAGACGTGGAGTAGGAAGGTTCTCAGATCTTCTGCTGTTGTCTGTTGAGAAGGCCAGAACATTTACAAACTCACGGCCAAAAGAATTCTCATTTTATTTCACCAATCTTGCTTCTCGCTTCCCTGACAAGACTGATTAAAACAGCTTATTCTCAAAATGTTAATAGTTCCATGTTTTAGCTTCAGATGTGTTAGAAATAACATTTTAAATGTTCCCCATTCCCTTTATTTTATTACAGAGATGTTTGCTAAATACATATTTAAAAAGTAAATCCTTTTTAAATACAGAGGTGTTGTTTTACTTATATTCTGAGTCACCCTATAAAATGTTTATCTTAATTGGTGATTTTACCAACTATGCATTGTTGTACTCTGCTGATGGGTGCCCACTGAATATATCAGTTGCACTCTATACTTTTTCGGCCCTGCCCCTCAGACAGCCTCAGTCTGCTACTTCTTCTACTCCACTACATTTATTTCACCGCTATAGTTATTAGTTACTTATCAGATCAATATCTTATATGTAAAACATGTGATAAGTTTGTTTGTAAACAGTACAAGGTGTTAAAATTAGCTCTGCTTTGACAACATTTAAATGCTACTTAGGTGTACACATCGATGAATCTGAATATAACTGTAAATTGGGCCATTTTGCATATGAGTACTTTTACTTTTGATACTTTAAGTACATCTTTCTGACAATACTTATATAGGCTACTTTTTCTTTAGTTTTGAATGCAGGACATTTACTTGTAATTGAGTATTTTTTCATTGTGGTATGGTTACTTTTACCTAAATAAAAGATCTGAGTACTTCTTCCACTACTGAACACATTACGATTACTTCCAAGGTGCAAGTAAGTCCAGTGCCTGATTAAAAACTGCAAGAAAAGCAGGTACAATAGCTCTCTCTAGTGGTAAAGAAACTGTCTTACAACATGAGCAGGTGGCCATCCGGTGCACCCGGTGTCGCTGTCCGACATTCATTGCAGAAAAATGATGCCAAGTGTTTCCTTGACTGTATTAGTTAGTGTCGTCTGTCTTCTGGCTGTCAACACAGTGTGTAAACACCCACACGGAACAGACCCCGAGAGCAGGGCTGCAGGCGCCAGGACCGCGCAGATTTCCTTTATTAAATCAAGAACAGTGAATGGGAAAGCTTGTATAATATCACCGCTGCTGACTCTGTAGCAAAGGAGAGTAGTGTCCCGGAAGGAGAGCCTGGTTGTCTCGTCGTAAGGAGGACGGAGGCGGCTTCTCGACCACCATGGCTGCAGCGACTGTCGTGGAGGCTGATCGGGCGGCGAGCGAAGGCGGCGCCGCTTTCTCCGGCGTGCAGGCCCGCGGCTGGGATGAGTCTCAGCTCCGAAAATACTCCTTCACAACCAAGCCCATTCCCAGACTGTCTCACACGGATCCCAGAGCCGAGATGCTAATAAATAACGAGGTAAAGCTACTAGCTTGCAAAAACTTTTAACACTTCTTACTTGCCCACAGTTCACGGGACATCAGAGCTTTTCATATCAAGAGCATCTGCACCACAAGCTTTGATAACAGTTTGACTTTGGGCTGGGCAATATATCGATATTACATTGATATCGTGATATGAGACTAGATATCGTCTTACATTTTGGATAGATTTATATCATGATATGGCATAAGTGTTGTCTTTATCTGGTTTTAAAGGCTGCATTACAGTAAAGTGATGTAATTTTCTGAACTTATCAGACTGTTCTAGCTGCGCCATTATTTGTTTTTTATCAATTTAGTCATTATTTCCATTAAGGCTGAACAATTAATTTAAATATTATCAAAATCACAATATGGTCAAGTGCAATTATATCCAAATTGCAAGAGCTGCAATTTTTTGATAAAGGTAAAATGTGTCACAGCATATCATTATGAATAAAGCTCTGTGGTGCTACTGAGATGCTTCATATTCTCCAGATGTACGGAAAGGTGCTTGTTTGGTACAGATCCCAGCAAGAAATCACATCATCATCATTTGTATATGTTTTTTTTTAAGTGAAAATGAAATGGAAAAAAAAAATTGATATTTTAATCACAATATCTGTCAAAATGATGATTATTTATCAATACCAATGTTATCGCAATATTGATATTGAGGTATTTGGTCAAAAATATCATGATATTTGATTTTGTCCGTATCGCCCAGCCCTAGTTTGACTCAAGAAGCTGTAGTTATAAAGTCAAAAACAGCCATCAGTTGACATCTTATTATTACATGGGGAGAGGATTGAAAGTAAAAGTGAATATCACTTTGTTTTCGTGTATTTTCAGTGACATGTGTCATTATCTGCCATCTTTGGGAAATGCTTTCACAGATGTAACCCAACTTTTTTTAAAAAAAAGTGTGACAGTAAAGTATTGGTGGTTTTGGAGATAACAGCACAATAAAACTGCAAACACCCATTTGGATTCAAGTGCAAGGGTTATGGAGTCAGTACCGTCACATCAGGTGGTTTTGCTTTTAAAGGTCATTGCTTACTCAGAAATGCATCATGCAAGAGAGGGAGTCAAAACTGTAGAGGGAGCAGTCTGCAGAAATGTTTCTACTGTGTGTGATTTAATGTGGACCTCCCATCTGAGATAAATGTGTAAACAGATGTCTCATTCATTGGTGGAACATCTGTATGTCTAATAGCCTCCTGTCTTGGATGATATATTTACATTTCTGATATTATACATACTATATTTTTCTTTGAAAGGAGTGAACTTGTTCCTGTAAAAAACTTGTTTGACCTCCCTAAACAGACATACAAGAGGAATAAATGCGAAATTGCATTTTTTTTCCACTTCAGAAGACAAATCTTATTCCATCTCTCATTATTCTTATTCAGTGTTGATGTCAAAAGTAGCTTTTTCAAGGAAAATTGTGAACCTGTTCAACATAGCAAAGAGTTATTATGCACATGGTTGCCATAGAAGTAAATGACTGTGTGTTGTTATTTGTTATCATGCCTATTTCAATGGAAATAACAGCCAACTCACCACACCCTAAAAGGTTCAAAGTAAGTCTTATCTCACAAGAGTTTGTAATATGTGCAGTTTAAAAAAAAAACCCAAAAACTTTCCGCTGGGCCTCGGATATGACAGCCCTGATACATTTGGTTTTCTCAGGATATGTTTGGATACCACAAAAAGCTTAGATATGACATGATTAATGTAACCAAAACAAACACGAGTCAAACATGATGTCTTCATGGAGCTGTGATGGTAAGCTGATGATAAAACGATATATCAATTGATAGCTTTACAAGTATCTTTGTGCATTTTCTGGTTAGGAGAAACATCTGCTTATTGCATTTCACAGAGGACAGGATGGGTTGCCTACAAGTGCTGCACAGACCCGTTTCATCAACAAGAAAATGAACAGACATAGTTTGTGTCTTGACAAAGGAACCGATTCTCTTGAATAATGCTTTACTGATGTTACTGATTATATAAAACAAAATAGAAACATGCACTTTAAGGTTCATTTAAGTGTGTCTCACCCAGATACAGACCAAAAAGATGTGTTAAGATAGCACATTAGATTCTTGAGTTGCAGAACTGAGTCTTTCTCTTTATTAAATCTATTTGTTCTTTATTATTGTATACAGAAAGAGAAATGTGTCATCTCTGATACTTCTCAAAATTGAGTTCCCTGATCCTGGTCCACTCATCTTATGGTGATTAAACTGATCTATGATGATTCAGTGAATGATTTACAAAAATAGCACTACAACAATCTAGTGAAACTAACTTGTGTGCAACAAATGTGGCGCCATCGGACATTTTTGCAAACTTTTGAATGGGCAGATTGTTTCAAATACACAAAATTGTTATTATCTTCAGATACAGTGAACTAGTGCTGATGTGACTGAATTTGATTGAATGTAGTTTTATAACACTGAGGAAAAAAAGTTAACACTGAGATTGCTAATTTGCACTAAAATGTCTGAGAAATCATGATGGTTGAGTTCTTAAAGTCTGATTCCAAGAAGTCATGAAGCTGATGAGATAAACTGCTGTGTGAGCTGGAATATGCAGAAAAAATGATTATTGATACTATTGATTGTATGATTTATAATGGTATAAAATGGAGATTAGTATTACTAATAACTCATCACACTGGAGCAGCTAGAAATAGAGAATGTTTGACATCTTTGCTTGAAGAATGAATCAAATAGTTAAGCAATTATCAAAAAAATAATCAGTTTACAGATTAATTGACTAATTTTTTTCAGCTCTAAAATAGGTTATGATGGGCAACCAAATCAGTCAGAGGTAAAGGAATAATAAGTTTGTTGTAGTGTACAATTCTAATGTTTTCCTGGTGGCTCTGATATTATTGAGGAACATAATAGTGAAAGATAAACACCTATTCATTTATGCTTCATGTGTCCTTTCATGCACTGCACTGGGCTTGCGTGGTTTGCACTATTGTAAATTATAATTTAAAATAGGATACAAGTTAACGTTGTCTGTTCAGGATCCAGAAATCGTTTACATCAGTGGTTCTCAAACTTTTTCATGTCAAGGACCCTTGAACTGACATAAATTAGATGACCCAGGGTCCCATCTGAGAGGATTTTTGCTTTCAGATGTTTTATTACAGAAAATGTAAGCCACTCATGACCAAAATAGTCATACATTATCATTTTTGGATGGAATTATAGTGAAAATAAATGATTCCCCTTTTTGCTGAAGATCCCTTAGAGCCCTCTCAAGGACCCCTGGAAGTCCCCGGACACCACTTTTGGAACCACTGGTTTACGTGACTCTGATAGCTACATTAATAAATTAACACATTCATGCTTTACCCTACACAAAAGTCACCTATATTTGCTCACATTTGGTCAGTCGTCTTCCAGTTTTTCATTTGACCTTAAAACCTGCATTCAGCTGTCTTCTTCGTATCTTTTACTGAATTCAGGCAAACGGCCAGTGACAGGCGCGCGCGCCCGAGATGAGTGTAAAAGAGAAGCGTTGACCAAATATGGCGCGCCCATACTGTCGCTGTGTTAGACACGTTAGAAGCGCTGAACCCCGGGGATTCAAGTCCCAGGGTGCTTGTAAGTCGTATCAAGGCAGAACCAAGATGTTAAAACACATTTTTTATGATTTAAAATGTCGCACAAAGCCGAGTTTATAATCAGTACTAAACGCAAGCGCAGAGCATCGCGCGTGTGTGAGGGACATTTCTGTTTGCTGGCACCTGCAGAGAAACAGAAAGACACATAAGCAGCAACTTTAACACAGGAAAGTTCCAACATTTCAACACATTAAAGTTAGTCGAAGGCGTTGGGGGTTTTTCCCCCTCCAGCATCATTTAACTCCTCCCGTCCTCAGGCAAAAGTGAAACCGATCCGGTGCAGAGGCAACGCGGGAGCGCGCTCACCGGTCTACGTTCAGTTAGTCACGTAGCCCTCGCAGCTCAGTGTGTCCGATACAGCCTCCACAGCCACACACTGCACTGTGGATGTATACTGCGCGGGTGTGTGTTGGGACTCATGTTCCTCTTTGTTCAAAAAAGGGTTATTCATGCCAGAAATATAAATACCAGTGGTTTCAGTAAACACCACCACATAACCGAGAGAATACTTCTGCAGCATCTGTGCAAGTTATTTACCTAGAAACAACAAAATGACAGTATAAAAGATGTTTTATCTCTCTATGAAGCACAGTAACAGGAACAGATGCATGAATAAAACAATTAACTGCAGTTTTATGCAACTACAAAAACAAAACAACCCACTTTAAAATGAGTAAGGACAACATGTGATATCGCCCTTTTAGTAGTTTTACAGTGATTGTTCCTTAGAGCATTATTCTGTGGAGAGGTCTTACTTGTTTTTGCAAGTTTATAGGCTAATTCACTTGAGATGAACAATATAAATGTTTTTTTTCATATTATTGTATTGAAATGTCCTTTTATCTGTTTTCAGGAACCGGTGGTTTTAACAGACACAAACCTGGTCTATCCGGCTCTCAAATGGGACATTGCGTACCTGCAAGAGAACATTGGAAACGGGGACTTCTCTGTCTACATCGCAGAAAACCACAAATTCCTCTACTACGATGAGAAAAAAATGTCCAACTTTGAGAACTTTGTCCCCAAGTCACAGCGAATGGAAATGAAATTCCATGAATTTGTCGAAAAAATGCATAAAACGGAGGAAATGGGAGGGGAGGAGAGGTAAGATTTATTATATGAGGACAATTTAGCTTGACTTCTGCACCACCACAGGACTATGACGTAAGCCTTGTTTATATTAATCATGCTTCGGCTAACGCCGAACAAGATGTGACTGTGCTGCAGGTGTGCCTGACAGTGATGAGTGTTTTTCTTCTCATGAAATGTAATGCAGTACAGGAAAGTGGAGCGAATGACTAAGCAGTTACACAGGAGAATCAGGGGAGAAGCTTATTCCTGTGACCTGCCTTAGCCTGGCCGCACACACACACACACACACACACACACACACACACACACACACACACAGGCAGATCACTTATTAAAGTGAACATGCTGTTTGACTCACTGACATTCACAGTGGCTGTTATCTACATAGATTTACACTGTCTACTTCCCTCAATGTCATATTGTTCTTGTGGTTAAAGGAGATGAAGTTTGTTCAAATAAAAACCTTATGTCCTGCTGACACATTTCTTTCACTTTGCTGCATTATGACTTGTGTAAACAAAATATCTCATACATCTTGCATTTCTTAAGGGTATATTTGCAGCAGACCCTGAATGACACCGTAGGAAAGAAGATTGTTGTTGACTTCCTTGGTTTCAACTGGAACTGGATCAACAAACAGCAAGCCAAGAGGAACTGGGGACAGCTGACATCCAACCTGCTGCTCATAGGCATGGAGGGTAAGGGTTTTGTGGACAGTTGTTGCTCACTGCATGTACTTTTTGCAGTGTCACAGTTTCTAAATGTAGGATGATATCGCTCCAAGGCTAGCCTGTGTTTCAACTCATATCTTTCATTATAAATACTTTTGCCTCTTTTTTTCCTACAGTTGCGCTCAAAGTTTTTCGCACATCACATTTTCTTTTTGTCTCTCACCGTAGGGAATGTGACGCCAGCACATTACGACGAGCAGCAGAACTTTTTTGCGCAGATCAAAGGCCACAAGAGATGCATCCTTTTCCCCCCAGACCAGTTTGAGTGTCTCTATCCATACCCTGTACATCACCCCTGTGACAGGCAGAGTCAAGTAAGTTACAGATATTTAAAAACTCACTTGATCTGCTCAGTTCAGTTGCCTTTATTTATAGCAGTGGAGATAATTAACAGTAAAGGTCTCAGAAACAGGAAATCCCCTCAAAGACATAACACAATGCTCTCAACACAGTAAAGAAAGCTTTTACAAATATATTAATTTATTAAGATAAAGACAAAGTTCACATTTTTTTATATTAACCTAAAGTCAGCTTTTGTGTTTTCTCTGTATTAAGTAGCACACAAGGATGTTTTAAAGCAAATGTCAGAAAAACAAAGTGAGGGGGAATGAAATGTCTTTTATGAATACAAATGAATACGATACAGTAATGTTATTGTTTTATAATGAATGCGTATGTTTTATTTATAGGTTGATTTTGACAACCCTGACTATGAGAAGTTTCCCAATTTTAAAAATGTTGTTGGCTATGAGACTGTTGTGGGCCCAGGAGATGTGCTCTACATCCCGATGTATTGGTAAGAAGTACATCTGTATGGCTTGTCTGTTTATTTACTTCTGCTGGTTTATCCCCTTAGGCACTGAGCTCTCGGATGCACCGCCAGCAGATATATTTTCGTGCTCTTTGCATGCCAGTATTCTGTTCTTTGATATATCTGCTAAACATGCTGTTTGAAAATTACTAAGCTGTGTCTGCATGACTTGCCCAGAATCAGTAGACAGTTGCTGTCAAAAGTAACTTTATGATGCATTTGTGATTGTTAGTAACAAAGCTGACTTGTCAGAGAATGAAACCACAGTGGTGTTAGTTCATTCAAATATAGTGTTAGTTCATTTAAATGTGGTGTTAGTTCATTTAAATTTAGTGTCAGGTCATTTAAATTTAAAAGTAAATAGCAACTAAATTTACTGGTGTGTTGATCTAAAGTAGTTTACTGATGGTCTCCAACTTCTATGAGAAGAGGAGGTACATTATATGTCTTTTTGGGTAATATTGCAGTTATCAAGCAGAGATCCACAGAGGCTCAAGGATTAAGCAAAGTTAGACTGTGAGCTGTCACTGCTCCCAGGCCAGGTGGCATTCATGCTTGGGACTTTCGTTATGAATCTGTGTGTAACCGAGTTACTATACTGCCTCTTTCTCACACAGTAGATGTCTGAGATGAATCTATTTGCTGCTTATCACACTATTTGTCAGTAGTTTCTCCAACAATCTCCTGCTTGCACTTATGATGTTGACATTAAATAATAATAGGCAGGTTGATGGCAAGAAGAACTGCATAAAATTGCTCTTTGACAGTCAGCAAGAGTTGGATGAATTTAATTACGTGTATTTTTCTTCTTCTTTCTTCAGGTGGCATCACATTGAATCACTGTTGAACGGTGGAGTGACAATCACTGTAAACTTCTGGTACAAAGTACGCACTTTTGAGTCACTAGAATTTTATTTATCATAACCTTTTGCCATCACGTGTTTGCACTTTTTCCACAATCCCTCACCAGTTTGACTCATCCATCTAGGGCGCCCCCACACCCAAGAGGATAGAATACCCGCTCCGAGCTCATCAGAAGGTGGCCATCATGAGAAATATTGAGAAGATGCTGGGAGAAGCACTCGGAGACCCACATGAAGTAAAAGCACTTGTTTTCATGTCCTCCTCACAATGCGGACTCTTTCCTTTCATTAGTGTACTGATGGCATAAGTCGCACATGAATGTCAGACTGCCAGTTTCTAGAACATCAAATGAGATCCACATTTAGGTCACTCGCTGCATAAAATCCCAGGGGCATGCTGACCCTTCCAGCAACCCACTTACTGTGAATATTTATGGCTTACCTGATTTCAGTACAAAGAAAAGATATATGCAGCTTTGAAGAATGAGTAAAACAATGTAATGTCCGACATTCCTAAGCTAGAATCCTTTTTTTTTTTCTCTGCAGGTTGGACCTCTACTGAAAACGATGATCAAGGGGCGATATGACCAGGATCTCAGTTAGAGCCCCCCCCTTAGAACTATTCACTAGACTGCTTCAGAAACTGTACGCGTGTGAAAGTGAGACTGCTACTTGTGTGATACGCATTCAGTCAGCGGAGCGAATCACTGCATGGCAATAAGTGGCCATCTTGAAACCATCCTGCTTCAGCCGTCTCCGAGTGCCATCGTCATTGCAAACACAACAATCACAGAAGAAACATTTGACTAACGTCACAATAACGTCGTGGGAATTTTCCCCTACTTGAAAAGGTCTGTTTTCTTTTGTCTTTTGAAGAGAAGGCCTAATGTGGCTTAAGTCCAGATATATATATTTGTGTGAATCAGTGTTCGCTCAACATTCTCATAATTCAAGCTGATGGTATTTGGGTTTGCGTCAGTAAAAGTTGTATGAGACCGCAGGTACCTTGGAAGCAACCTCAATTTTTAGACCACTAATGGATGGGTCAAGGGGTATTAGTGTGTGTGTGTGTGTGTGTGTGTATAGATATATATATGTATGTATACACACACACACACAGTTGAATACTGGTCATTTACATGTAATAACACAGTCGTAGCTTGATTACTAAATGTGGAATGACCACACTGTTCTCCATCTTTGTCACAAAGACAGCTTTACAACTGATTTGGTTACCTCTAAAGATGACAGGTCTTTTAAGTGTTTTCAGAATATTTGTAATCTACATTATCTCTACTAATAATGCAGTTTTGGGGGGAGTGATCAGCAAGTATTTTCTGTTTCAAAAAAACAGTATAGCCAGAGTAATAAAACAGACGTACAATCATGAAAAACTGATGAAATATGATCCAAAATATGTGTGGGTGTAAAAGTTGGGCTCATATATTCAACTCAAGGAATATGTGACTGCTTGCAGCTAAATTATTTTAGCTGAGTGATTGCGTTGTTTTATTTATGCTCTTGCGTGTTTGATTTGTATTTCAAGGACTTTATTGGATGTGTTATTCTGCATACCAGTGATAAGTGAGGGAGCCCTGAAAATAAATTACATACTGCAATTTTCATTGCAAATACACTTAACTTTAAGAATGAAAAGAAAATACTGTAGGTTACTGGTATGAAATGGCAAAACTTCTCAGAGCATTTAAAGGTTATTTTTTCTTGGAAATATGATGGTTAAATTGTTATGAGTGGTTTAGGTGAACTGCATTAGTAGTAGATTTATGCTAAAATGGTATTAACTGAGTGAATTAGCAGGAGCAATCTACTGCAATGTTGCATATGTATCAGCCATTGCAGGGCAACATAATGTACCATGTAATGGTCGGGTTTGAAGTTGCATGTTAAGCTTTATATTGCTAGCTGGTTCATGCACTATACTGCTACAATACAATTATTCAACATGCTGCATTAGATGCAGTGGAACTGAGCTACAATTAAGCTGCAATGTGTATAAAGGTCTAATTCCAGTTGAAAACATGCAATTGCTCCTTCGATTATAGTGTAGGTCAACAATCCTCAGAAATGCACTTATTTCTACTTTCATGCAGCCATATTTTGAAGACTGTAAAGTGAGAGAGAGAACTTGAAAGATGGTCGTTGCTGTGCAAGTTTTAAGCGCTTTCTTGGACTGTTGTAAAAAATGCATATCAAACAAAAGGAAAGGATATGTGCCAAACCAACATACAAAACAGTAGATGGGTATCTCCATATTCAGAGAGCATTATTTGCCTGTCAAATTAGATGAGTCAGTTAAGTGTTTAACCATAAACTAGAAATATCTAAGCACTTAATTCACCAGGTATATACAGGTTCTCAAGAGTTATGTTCTGTCTGTTAAGGTTCAGCATTTAAATTGCTCATGTGCATATCTGTCTATTACAATGTACACAACAATGGATCAGTGCTACTTCCTCTGTATACATAATTTACCTGATGTAAGACGTTTCATCTCTCTCTCTATTGCTAGATTAACCTTGTTTACTATATGTGCCTTGCTTAACAATAGCATCGCACTAAATGTTGCAAGAAGTTGATTTTTCAAATTTATTTTACGGTCAAAATGTTTTCACTCTGGCATTAAACAGCTTTAAAGGTGAGACTGACAAGGGTTTATAGAGATAGAGGCATGTTTTCACTGATGGATGCCTGTTTTTTGTTTTGAATATAGAGTATGTGCTCTCCTTGTTTCTCTCATTAAAGTTTGTTTGCAAAGTTTTACGCTGCTGAGTTCTGAATGACTGCTGAAAGATGTGATTATGTCTCATGTACCTAACTTTAAAATATCCTACTTTGATACTTTTCTAGCAGTATCTTATATAACACAGCTGAATAAATCAAAGGAAATGCTGTGAATGGTAGTCTACAAAAATTAGTATTTATTTACTATAAATTGTGCGTCAGCGTTTTCTCAAAGCGAGGGGTTAAAACTCAGTTGTGACTGAACAGCTTCAGTAAATTCATTCCATGCTCTACAGTAACGCCATCATAATAATTAAAGACAACATTGCTGCTGATAATGATCAGTAACAACACATCTTTTCAACACTACTGTTACACCTATACTCAGGAAAATTATATTATACCACCAATCAAACACATTTGCTTATAATTTGCCTCGAATGGTTGCAGAAATGAACACAAATAAACAACAGTATAACAAAAACCCTGACTGATCCATTTATCCTAATGTACTATTAACAAGATTAAAATGAGAATCCAATCATAATCCAAAAATTCTACAACCAACAGTCACAAGTGAAGCAAAATTCACAAAACACAAATGAGATTAAAGGAGCTGTGATAGAGGACCACTTCAGTAGCATGAGGTAAACAGACCCTGAAAGCACACAACAGTCCTCTTCACGATAAACACATGATCCGAGATGTTCCAAATCTAAACATTTATATCAAAAATAAAGACAATGCTGTTTGAACTTCGAAATCAAGTCCTCCAGCAGTATGTTATCATTTAAGGGGGAGTCACCGTCCTCCATTATGCCAATAATTTACAGTGCTGTAATAGTTTGTACATGCCTTGAGAATTGAATTTGTTTTGCTAGAAAATTAATTACTAGTTATTTGATAGTTTACGTTTGATACGTTTTCCATTACAGTTGAGTAATAAAATCCTTTTTTTTAAGGTTTGTAAAAATGAGTGCACCCCTTGTTGAATCTGAGGTTAGTTGTGTCACTGACAAATATTTAACATTTGCTCTTATGCTGCTCATGTCTCAGTCATAGCAACAGGTTGTCAAATCTCACTTTTGGATGGCTTTGGGCCAAGGTCATCATGTTTAAAAATTTTTTGTGTATTTTTCAGTTTTTTGTTTTAGAAATTTGAACAAAATAATTTCTTATAGTGTAAAACATTGCATATTATAGCACAACTTTCCTTCATTTGCCCTGTCTAAGCAGGTCTGCAATGATACAAAAAACGATCAGGACTACGCCCTTCCTCTCGTGGATTCCAAGCTAGCAGCCAATTTACTTGTCATGAGGACTAACCAACGCTGTACTCGACTACTTTGAATACAAACCTGCTTCATTAAAGACATAACTGGATAATTCTACTAGGTAAAACCCAGAAACCCCTGAAATCTGGAACATGGACTGATAAAAAAAAAAAAATCAGTTCAGTAAAGTTATCCAGATACAGCAACTGAGTAAACCTGCCTCCTAACATTCAGTACGGTACATACTAGTCTCATCTTTGTGAGAAAACACTACTAGAAACATGATTTTTGTAGCACAACCAGGAGAGGCCACATCTTAAACTCTTAGTGAGGACTGATGTGCGCATCCACTGTACAAATGTTCATAAATTATCATTATCTCTCAGACAAACCAGTTTTGTTTAAAAAACATTTTGCAGCTCAACAAATTGTCCAAAAACACAAGGCTTGAACAAACATTTTCACAGCACTGCATTCCCGCGAGATGTAAAAATAAACCTTTCTAAATGACTGGCATCGATGATTGAACACGTACATATACAAAAAGCAGTTGAGACCTGTAATGTCCAGAGGAAAGTCTAAAGCACCACTAGAACTTATTTACAAAAATGAAAATAGATTCATCCCTACAACATCCTCTCATAAATATGAATCTACACTGTAAGTTAAGAATATACAAAAAAAAAAAAAAAGAAAATTAAAAAGGTAAAAAAAAAAAGACTGTCAGTGCAACATCAGACCTGCTGAGATGGCAAAAAGTAGATGCTGTTACACAAACACAAGTTACAACATTCCCACCAAAATATCACACAAAATTCCAAAAGCTCCACAAGAAATCAAACAGAGAAATAACTGAAACACTGTCAACAAATGTTTTAACCAAGGCAGATAACGGTAACATTTTTTTTTAAAAATAAGCCACTGACACACTAACAAATACCTTCTTCTAGCTGGGAAATACCTAACAAATTCAGGCTAAATCAACTTAATACATTAAAAATAACGTAAACAATATTGTCAGTAGCTGCTCTTATAGTGGTGTGCTTGTCATCAATGGAATCTGTACTTTCGTGCAGGCTTGAGGTTAACGTACGTCTTCTTCATGTCCTCTGTCTCGTTTGTCTTCACAAGCTGATATCGCTCTCCTTTTGTGGTGACCACCTGATTGCTGTGGTACCGAACCAGCTTCTTTGGAGCCTGCAGAAATTACGCCAGAATGCATGAAACAAATTTGATAAGCTATATTTGTGAACGTGGTGATAAGCTACATTGAGAATATGGCCTATGAACAGGGACTTACATCTTTTGGGGCGACAGGCCGGTGTGTTTTTTTATCATCTTCCCTGTCAACCAACATGTACCTATGGAGATGATCCACAATCATGAACAAGGCCGCTAAGAAGTGACGTCAATTCTGCTCTTTTCAGGATAACAGCATTCTTACTTACTTCTCAAGGATGCTCTCTTTAAGTTTCTGGTCTGCCTGTGAGGAAATGTTCTTCCCATGGTTTACCTGAGGAAACAGAATAGACTTGTCATTTCCAGGTGGCAACATTCGACATCAAATCAGACTGCTAACATACACAAAGACAGAGACAGTGGCAGTGTTTCTGTGTATTGAAGAGACTCACATTAAGAGGAGTGGGGCTGAGTTGGACATCACCCTCTATAATAAGGCGCACAGCTTCCTCCATGTCTCCTTTGGCAATAGACAGGGCACTGCGGGCCTCGGACAGACTACACTTGGGAAACATCTCCAGCAGGTGCTGCTCCTGGGCCTCCCACTCAGACACTGACACCTGGAAAAATACACATTTATATTGCTTAATGTTTTAGACTACTGCAAAAAATATCAACAGCAGGACACATGGGTACCACATATAATCATAGCAATTCAAAACTTTAAATGCATCAAGAAAAGAAAAGGAAATGATACACCGATATGTGCTTAGATGATTACCTTGGCAGTGGCGCCCTCTGTCTGTGTTTTAAGGCACTGCGTTTCTCTCCCTGGTGGAGGTGCACTGGGCAGGCTGGTGAGTTTCAGTGAAATCTCATCTGTCCTTTCTTTAGGCACACTGTTTTCTTCTTCAGCTAAAAAGAAAAACAAATCAACATCAACACACTGTAGTTTAACTGTTAGGCTAATGTTATCTTTGGCAACATTATGAAAATGAGAAACCGACTTGGAAGAGGTAAGAAATAATATTAGAAACACTACCTGAGGTCCGAGCTGTGGCTAGTTTTGAAGCCAGGTTGAACATCATTTCACATACTTTGACACTGTGAAATGAAAAAAAAAACTCCTTAGTAAAAACAACAAATGCCAGCATAACGCAGTTGTCTAGTCTTGTTATCACTAACACGGCACATTTAGAATAGAAATAATGTATGACTGTCTGCTTACCTGTCAATTTCAGCAAAGCCAGGTATGTATGCTTCCAGCATCTCTGCAAAGACCTCCACATCAAAGTTCTCTTCAACGCTCTGCTGGGAGCCAAGGTCCTCCAGGACCCCAGTGATGTAAGACAGAAGAACATCATCCAGCGTGCTGCATTGAATTGTAAGAAAGAGGTTAAGTAAAACTGATTAAACAAGTGCTTTATGTAAGGATGCACACAAAAAACTGGGGTGTTTTTTTTTTTTACCTGAGATCTGCATCAGGAATATAAGTCTGAATAAATTCGTGCAGCGCACTGTGGATGATTTTGTGGAGGTCCATTGCGTTCTCCTATCTGTGCAGCAGATGACATACAGAGTTGACAGCAGATGGTCAAGTCAGTTATGATGAGCAGCAGCGACTGCAAACCTCAAATAACACAACAGAACAGTTGTTATGCATTTACCAAATATGGCACAGCGTGGGCAGACTTACATGAAGAGGTTACAAAAGCATTTCTTACGAAAGCTCAGTTGTGAAAGCTTGCTGGCACTGCAGTAGTGGTCAGATTGACTATTTTTATGTACGACCTCACACTGCATGAATTTCTCACTCTGTCCGTAAACTTATTATTCGTCCAAACAAAAAAACTGACCTGAATGCAACAATAACAAACATTAAAAACATCGAGGAAGCCACTAAACGTCTACATTATACAAAGTAAGTTAACTGACATTAACGTTTACCTTACTCTAATGTGAAACAATATAAAAGGCTTGCTAACGTTAGCATTTCAGCTGACCACTCGGACAGCAGTTACCAGCCAGCGGTTGATGTTAGCGTTAATTATCAACGCCATAGAAAAAAGCTATCATAAGCTAAACCATTCACCACAGGACAGTCGTGTTATCATCTATAGTTAGCTTATTGTTCTGCTCACTGTCAAGATTTTATCAGCGTCCATTCATCAACAAGGTCAACATTCATCCTCTAGGAGAAATAACGGAAGGCTGTTAGCTAACTAGCTAAGTGTTGTTTTGTTAGCTAACAACAACTGCTAGCTAACGGCTAGCGCGTAACACCAAACAAACCTCAATTGTTTTTTTGTTTTTTTTTACATCGGAGCGACCCTAAATGGAGCACACTTACTGTGACACAAACTATGGGGACATGAAGATGAAAGTTTTCCCCAAATGTATTAGGGGGAGGCTGGTCAGTGCAGTGGTTACAGGCTTTCTGTCCGTGCTGCTCGTTAACCCGCACGATTCAAAACATGGTCACGTCATTTCCTTTGATTGTAAACAGCTGCAGCTCTTCTACTCCAAATATGTTTGAATGTAATTAATTTATTTTAGATTTCATTCATTATTTCTCTCCTTTTCATAAGTGCTAACTTTCTTTTAATCCATTATTGTATATGGGCACAAAGACAATCCAATATCAGTTCAAGACTGCGATGAGGCATAGAAACACTAAATGGATCAAAATATCATCATCATCATCAACAACAACAATGAAAATATTACAATAATAATAATAATACATAATCTTTTTAAGCGGTTCATGTATTTACCCTGTTCCCTGTTCTTTGTTTTACCCTGATTTTTTTTTTTTAGAACTAGACAAGTTATTAAACATATATTAAAAAGACAGATAAATCTGATTGACAAGAGCCGTGACAATTAGGGTTAGGGTTTTCTATTGAACGGATTATCAAAGGTTTACACCACCCTCTCAACCCGATTGAAAATTCCTTACGATTGGGCCAGTCTCTTCTGATTGAGGTGGTTACATTGAGGTGGCATTTTTATTCTGATTGGGCTATTATTCTGATTATTAGTGGGATGTTAGAGTAAACATTGCCACTGTTCACACTGGCAAACTTGACTGTCTTTCCACCTATAATTGTCAGTCTTTACAGTTTGAGTACTTGGTATGGAAGTTAGTATGCAAACAGACTCTTTTGTCGTGGAATTGCTGCTAAAACATTGGACACAAACACAGAAATACAAGCACAGACACTGGTTGATCTGAAGATTAATGAAATTATTATTGATCAATAAGGAGACAGAACTCACACAAAGCCAATCATTCCTCTGTCTCACTATACAAAGCCAAACTGACCTTTTTATATTCTTTAGAGACAAAGAAATGATCATTGATTGGTCAAATCATACAAATTTATCGATTACAGCCAATGGCAACAACAGCCACGAAATACATTTACATGCACATGTATGTTAACTAAGAGCCACATCACCTAAAGACACAAATCAAGGAAGAGCCCCAAGTCATATGTGGCCTCCGACCCCTTAACATGTCCTGTTTACTCCAAGACACAGAATGGTACCTTATTTGGGCCTAAGCCAGGATGGAAAGAGAGGAGTGGGCCTCCTAAGGCACACTCCTTCTCTCAGGAACATGCAAACATTATCAAGGGAGAAAAATGATGATTATCCTTGCACATCTCTGCACATTAAATTGATAAGACAGTCCTTTGGTCTTTACCTTTACAGTCTCAGTGGACTTAACTCTTTTCAGTGCAGCACAGTGCATGTGTCAACCCGTCCCTTGTCTTCATGACAATATATACCAAAATAAATGAAAAGGAGGGAATGACATCATTACACAAATACTTTGAATAAAAAGGGGAAGAGGACAAAGTGCTGAGAGCTATTCCAACGCAGCCTTTTTATGGTTAACCATATAATATCTGCATTTGAATAACTTAAATTAGAATTTGGACAAATGTTTCTTTTATCTTATCATCAACATTTCATATTTGATATGCTATCCCACACATGCAGCCCACAATGGATTCATTAAGGGGAAGTCTGCATCAACCACACACACAATCTAATCTGTGGCGTTCAAAAATGGTTCAAGGTCATATTAACTCTCTTAAAAATGTGAAATCTTTCGCAGGTGCTCCAGCTGTTATAAAACATTTTGTCAATGGGAGATCACATTTTATTTTTTTCCTCACATCCTAAAGAAAACATAGGTTAGTAGCAATTAATTAGCTAACGTGTGGTTAAGACTTTCTGCTCAATAAATGTGAGGCTTTCTGTTACCCATCTTTGGCTCCTGACTCAGCGTCGGTCTAACCTACATTAGGCCAGTAAATAGTCTACTCTCACTTGGACATTATCTTATATCTTTTGCTGGATCCATACATAGTTGATGATCAAGGTGTTATCTGAGGCAGCATCAATGATGTCATCAGATCCTGCTCTCAGTTACCTCCGCCTGTGTTGGTATTATAGCAGATATGTACCTGTAAATCATTAATGCCCATTCAATTGTTTCCTCACTCTCCTGGCGGTATCTCTTGCCGGCTGTAGTATTTCATCGGGAAATATGGTACACGCTACTGATAAAACAAGCAAGAACAATTCTCAACTTGGCTGAACTCTGTTTCAACTCTGAGCTCATGGCTAGACAGGTGGGCTGAGGTGGCGGGGGAGAGCGTGTAAAACCTACAGCAAAGGAGAGCATCTAGTTTTTCTCAGTGTATCAATGGCTGACACTGGGCGGAACACACTAAAAAATACATGCGCATACTCAGGGCTTCAATACAGTATATAGTTATATAGTTATTTTATGGTCACATTTATACATAAAAGTATACAATCTCAAGCTTCAGGCAACATTTACTTACACTTTTATATAAGTGAAATCTTCACCGTAGTGTCATGTCACATTTAGCCCTGAACAAAAACAAATGATCTTAAAGCCACCCTGGAGCTCAAACTATATTTTCCTTATAGAGAAATGAATAATAAATGCATAAATGTAAATATTAACTCATGCTGACAGACCTACTAGAGCTGAATCAAAACATATTCTGACACAAGGTGGCAGCATTGAGTTATTAGTGACAACAGAGACTTATCTATCCAGTTTCTGGAGAGATGGTTTCCTCTTGAAAGGTGCAAGTAAAAACAAAACAACAAAACAGATTCATCGCTAATATCAGATTAACGGAAATGAAATGCTCTTATTGTCATTTTAAAAATAGGCCTAATTATTTTATGATATACATCAACCCAAAAACACAAAAGTTTGGAGTAGAGTTCATCAGTACAGAAGCAACATTAGTGCGCTCAAATATGGTTGTTTAAGTCTTACATTTTTCTGATATGCCTTCATAAGCAAGAGCTTCTCAGTTTTGTGCATGTTTGGGCTGAGCAGTTGGTGTAAGAGTGTGTGCTTGTGTGTCAGTGAGAGAAAGGAGAGAGAGAGATGCATGTTGTGCTGGCTGTGCTGAAGCATCCTCAGCCAGTCCTGCACTTATCCAATCAGTAATTCCAACTAAATTTCTGCATAATTAGACAAGAAAAGCGAGGAAATATCAGATTATATTTCACAAAGATGAACATAGAACAAATATCATATCAGCATCAATTTGAAGAGCCCTAATATTTAATGATAAATGTTTACATATATATAATATATTTGTCTTTGAGTTAATATTGCTGCACACCTCCTTAAACAGTTTTACATGAGAATAAAATATCCTGAAAAACATACAAACATATTGTTGTATAATAACACATAGTACACACACACACAACACAAACATTTCAAATCCATGTGTACAGATCTCTCTAATAGTAACAATGAAGATATTGCATTACACCTCTCGCCTCAATCACCCTTATTATTTAAAATTTCCATAGTAGGAGACATAAACAAGTTGAATATTTAAGTTTAAAGGAAACACATTCTTAGTTGCAGTCATTGTTTTGTGCATGTGTGTGAAAAATAGATATTTAAATATATTTGCACATTTTCTTCTATAAACTGTATTTAATACAAGTTTGAAATAAACACAAGAGCAATACTCTCAAAGCAACAAACACTCCTGTTAATTATTTGAGGCTATTCCACAAATGTCTAAGAGGTTTTGTATTCAAAAACGGAAGAAATAATTTTTAAAACTCTTTAACTCATATATTACATTTTGCTGTAAGTGGAGGACAAACCTTAATATGTGCTAACACATTTCTGTTCCTATATGGCTGGGTATAATCAAGCATGTCATACAACAATGTCGAGCCAGGGCACATAATGTGGATATTGTACTGGTGGCACAGATTTCCATTTTCATTCAGACAATGGGGACTGGGGGTTGGCTGGGGGGATGTCTGTGCAAAAAAAAAAAAAAAAAATTTTACAATTCTCATCAGAGTCACCAAAACACTGCCAAATTAATTACCCTTTACCCAACTTTTTGACAATAATGCTCAGAGCTGTCTGTCGGAGCAGTATTATTCTATTAACGTTTGATTTGCAGTTCAGGCAGAGTGACTTCATATTTAGATTTTATTGTATTTTCTTATTGAATGTGTAGCATTGCATCCACAATAGAATGGCAAAGAATTATTTGATATTTTCAGTTGAATCACCTGTGCAGCAGAGATCGGATCAGCACATTATTTGGAGAGAGAATTTGTTAAAATTTTTAAACACTTAATGTATCTGTTCCAAAGCATCACAAAAGGTGCATTTACAGAGTGAATTCAAGCACAGTGCAGTTTAATTAATTGAAACTTTTACAATCTAACCTTCACAATCATAATCCATCTTTAATCAACTCTAAGACTTACTGATAATTTCACCTCTCTCTACTTGGTTTTGAAGGTGATTTAAAGTGGTATTGTGTAGATTTTACAAAAGTAAACTGTTAATAATGCTTGTGAAATCAAAGGTGGCATATGTCATTAATACATTTTTTTTTACCTTTGCACTTTTTTTCTTTATCAAGAGCTGCAGGTTGGTGACTTGAAGGGACTTGGAGCATGAGCGTGAGATTAGCTGGCTTGTTGTCCGAGGGCGAGGCTGACCTGATCCAGATCCGGGCCACCTGTGTGGGCTAGCCTGCCCTCCCGTCTGCCTCCCGTCCTGTCTCCAGGAAGTGGTCACCAGGCAGCTCTTTGCCACTTTTTTTTTTTTTTCTCCCCTTCAGCCTCCTCAACCGGCCTCAGGGTACGCAAGATTGAAGGTCTATACAGTACATGTAGACCATGAAGCTTGCAAAATATTTGGATTTCATATCTAAATCAAACTGAGCAATAATTTTATTTAATAAAGAAAAACTGACACGACCTCAGAGATGCATATACAGTAGATATATTTTCAGTAAATTACTTTATAAAGTCAAATAATTAAAATGTTAGATGCTTTTTTGCAGCAGTAAAGTTTTGTTAGGCATATCTAGAACAGACGGGTATATTAAGTAGGGCAATTCAGTATACAACTAGCTTAGGTTCATCTCAGTAAATGGGTTGGTCTGTCTTGTCTTGGTCTGTGTGTCTCTGTTTAGCAGTCGATAGGTTAACCTGCCCATGGCATCCATCTTGTGTGGCCCCCCTCGCATTACCATTGATCTGAGGGAAATAAAGAGCACACGTGTTATTATATACAGCCCAGAAAAACGCCCTCTCATAGTGATGGAGTGAACAGGCCAAATGTATGAAATATTGCCCCTCTGACACATTCTGTCTTCCTGTCAATAGTGCAGCCTTTGCCCACAACCTGGATCAATAGGGACTTATCTTTTCATGATAACACATAACGATGTTGTCTGTTGTCTTTTTCTGATATTGAAGTTCTAATTCTATCCCTCCGCCTTTTTTTAAATCATCCATACTGATATGATTTCGAAATGTCTAACAATAACAATTTCTCATTTTCCTTGTTTTTTTTTCTCCTAAAGAAATAAAATAAGCGTGGACCCGCTAGTCTGAGATGTGCCAGTTACAAATTTACATGTTGGTTTTCTGGACATTTCTCTGAAGCTTTTGGGGGTCTCTCATGTGTGAGACTGCTCAGCGGAGAGAAGACACCCCTCTGTAGAAACATCTGTTGTGGAAATGGCTGTCAGACTGCCTTTTGTGGGCTCCGTCTCTTCTTTGCACAGAGATTGTCATTTGTTTTGATCATTTATGAGGGTGAAAGAATAATGATAAAAAATCTGGAGGATGTACCCATGCAGTTGAGCAGTCTACAGTTTGGCCGTGTGTGTGTGTGTTTTTTTTTTTTAATAGAAAGGAACATTTCTCTCAGATTTAGTAGCATAGTGGCCTGCACATTGAGGCATGTCATGTAACTATGTTATTTAATATAAAAGTAAACTATAATGTGCTGTGAGTGATATGACAAAGTCAAGTTTTTAGGAAGATTTTTTGCAGTTAACCATTTCAGTAAGCATACATTCCCTGTCTGTAACTGTTATAGACAAGCTGCTTAAAGATGATAACCTAAAATGGTAATTATTCATGATGTTGTGATTGTTATCACATGTGGAGGAAGTCACTGTCTCATATTGTTTAGAATGATTTCATTGTGGGAAATGCAATTTGCATCAAGAATGAAATACCTACTGTACTCCTTCATCCTGGCAGGTTTATACAAATACAATACAAAGTCACTCACACCAAATGCTGTAAATAAGTACAATACCACACATAAGAGCTGATCAGGACAAAACGTTGCTGTCTTGGTCCTTGAAATTTATTGTCAACAAATGACAACACAAGCTTTGTGTGTTTTTCAGGGCCCAGGGTGCGGTGACGCCACCGTTCTCCACCTACGCAGGAAGTGTTTTCAGAGCACCTGTCCAGTAGTGCCACAAGGCACATCACCTCTGTGTACACCCAGGTCAGCTGCCATTTATCTTAGTCAAGTAGCTCTTTCAGCTAACTCCTTTTCACCACTGAACGGTATTGTCCGGTCAAAACACAAGAGGGAGCATGCATACAACCATCCCGACTGAGAGTATTTCAAAATGACTTGTTTGATTACCTACAGTCAAGTTTCAAATAGTTGTTCAAATGTACGGGTACTTCAGGTCACAGGTCACAGATCAGGGTTTAAGGTGTCACAGAGAACTGAAATGATTTTGACAAAGGAATTTGTCAGTTGAATAATATTGAGGGCTCTTGAAGTGACTAGAAAAAAATGTGTTATATAACATTGTTAAAAAATAAAAAACTGTCCCAAGAGTCTGTTCTGAGCTGTACTGAAGCACAGCATCAATATTCGATCATGTTACGTTAGCGTTGATGCAAGACATTTTCTCACATTTTGTGTTAACACACTGACTTTAGAGTTATGTCAATGATATGTCTGAGTGTAGGTAGAAGTTTCAGTTTTGATTTCTGTACATAAAGTACACATGTATATAAAGTAAAAGCAGACAAAACAATAACAAAATATGCTTTTTTTTGTAAAATATATTTAATTTTTTCTAACACAATAGAGCAAATTCTCTGTAAGAGAACAGAAACATTGTGCAAGAGACATGATTTAAAAGGTGTAAAAGACATCTACATTTAAATGATCCATAACAGCAAGATCCCCGCATGAATTAATGGGATGCCTGTTTGTGATTCGATGATTTTCCTGCTGAACAGGTGAGTGTTTCAGCAGAGTGACACCTCATAAACTAGCTGATAACCTGTTCCTTGTGTCTTCTTATCTGTCTTCCAGACAATCCCTGGTCCCTGAGCACGCTGTCGTTTCCCCTCGGGCCCATTATCAGATCCCCTCTGTAGGCTCCCAGCAGCTGCAGTTATTGTGGAAGACTCTACTTTTATAGCCCCATGATGTCTGTGACAACACTAGCTTTTATGAGTGAGTACATGTTGTTTTGTGGTCGTTGGGATGGTAGTTTCCTCTTTTTTTTTAGTTTTGACTGAGAGGCCTTGATATTTTTTTTCTTTTTTTCTTCATCAAATAAAATCTAATAAAAAATCCTTATTCCATTTTTTAAAACTAACTACATACATTAAATGAACAGTTGCTTGGAGACAACTGAAGAAATATAATAATTTCAGCTCTCTAGCCAGTTTTAAAGACTTTAAAAATGAGCCAGTATCTAATAATGGTGTTTACACAAAATCAGAAAAGTGTGAATAATAAAATAAACATAACATAACAAAACAAAAAAGGACAAGGCTGAGAAAATCCTATTGTAGAATTTAATGCTGAATTTAATGTTGAGGTTATTTTCAAATATGATATCATTAATCATCTTTTTCCACTGATGTTTCAGCACTGATCGGCCCCCTCGCACTATCTGTGGGAAACGCGTTATCTCCCTCTGCCATTCATGTACACATTTATTGGATTCCAAGTCTCTGGGATCAATCTTTTGGCCACCAGAGGAGCATAACTAATGGCAACATTAGAATGGCTTTGTGAGAGGGACTGGCCGGATGCGGGTTAACCAAGCAGGAAATAATCTTGGATTTTATATCCTGCATGAATGGCCATAGGATATGCTGAGAATAAATTAATCCCCCCCAAAATTTTAGCAGTGAGGTTATCTTTTGAATGAAACAGTTTCAGCGGGGCGGGCGGTTTGTTTGGCTGAATTTTTTCTTGAGAGGGGGTGTTGCTCCCTGCATGCACACATGTGGAATTTCTTGGCAGATAATGACCGTCATCTTAATGCTCTGCCAGGGTCAGACTATCTATTCTGTCTCTGACCGCAGGTCTAGACGGCCTTCCTCTGGAAAGCCTTTTTTTCCCCTTCCTCTTAAAGACCCACTTCTATTTTCCTGTTGTGCCCAAACAAGGATTTTATAAAACGGGTGACATCGCCACACAAGCTGTCTGCCGAATCCCCATTAATTAAAGTGACGTTTAAAGCCTTCCTCAGACACTAATAAACCCCCTCTCCATTAAGATCCTCCTAATTACTGTGTGCAAAGGAAAGGGGGACACACACAGACAGACAGTGTGGAGGTAAGCCTGCTGGCATTTGGCCCCATAAGCTGAGCGCCACACAAAAGAAAATGTCCCCTGGGTTACCCATCCTACCAGAGAGATTCCTTTTATTTTTTTTTTCAACCTCGCTCCCCCTCTCCTGTTTTCTTCTTTATGAATGAAAGTATATGACATATGGGGCTGAGAGTGTCCATTCATAGAGCTGGTGGAATGTGTGAATACGGGCTTTGAATGAGGCATGAATCACAGCCACCTTATTAGTCACTAAACAGTCTTTTGACATTACCATTGTTTAAATGTGCAGGGTGGAAGTGAGAGTGCTGTCATCTATAAACACCCGTTCACTCAGGTGAAGCTGATTAGAAAAGATAGATATTCAGTGTAAACGGAGAGATGACGGGATGTTCTCAGAAAGCAATATCGAGCATTTTTCCTGCGATATCAGTGGACTAATTAAAAGACACAACAAGGAATGTTTATTTTATAAAAGGCTTCAGTTGCCACGTTGAATGATAGCTCCGTGTTAGTCTCATATGACTTTATAATGGCTGAAATTGATGTGGACAAGAGACTCTCATATCGTTGCACGTCACACACTGAGCCACAAGCACAGAGTGTGTGGACAGTTGCTACAGGTTCGGTGGCAGAGGCCTGCCCAGAAAGGTTAAACATGTTTGGTTCATGTCCTGGTCTGCAGATTAATGACATTAACGAAGTTTCCATTAGTTGTGCAACTGGGGGAGACATGGGCGTCCATGCGGAAAGCCACATGACCAAAGCAGAGATAAGAGAAAATGAAATACGTCTTCGCGGAGACAGGAGGGGCCAGGAAGTGCCACTCCAAATTAGCCGAAGGCCCAGTTTGTTGTTACTTCATTAACCCAACAGCCCCGGGAAAAATAAAAAAGCGGGGTCACAACCTTTAGCAACGGGGAGACCTGAAATTTGTAAAGAGAGGCTCCTTCAAACTTTAGCTAGATGCAAACTATTGACACAATACAGACAAGTGTTTATGAGGGATTGTTGCCATTTAAGGAAAAAGACAGTCAATCTCACCATAAGTTTTAGCGTTTTACCTTAAACAGTTCTTTTAGGATAGTACTCAATTTTAGATGAATCCAGTTCTATTTGCTGCAATGTCATATGTAGACCATGAAAAAAAACACCACGTTGCTGTTTTTTAATGATCCTGCAGGGTAATTATCAACATGTATTCCGTTTTACATGCTTTTGTAAACTTTGTTTACTTGCGACATTTAATGCAACACCATCCAACATTGTTGAATAGTGATTAGTGTCCTGACAGGTTGCTGGAAAAGAAGATATTTTTTACTTTCAAAAAACTGATATGTTAAAAATGTAAATACTATAATATAAAGTTAATAGCCTATTTTGAAGGTATTGATAGTCAGTGGTTCAGTTAGTTTTCCTTTAAATTACATAAAATAATCAATTAAAGTTTGTGAGTAAAACTAAAAGTGACTTTGGCTATTTGGTTTGGGCTGTAAAAGTTCATACAGTCAATCACTGGTCATTGGTCAGCAAACCAGCTTTTAGTGCATGAATCACACAAAAACACTCTCTTGGAAAGAGAAACCTTACACAATATTACATTAACTATCCAACACCGGACAATAAGATCTGTATTATAAATTCATGATCAGCTGCTCTACATATGAGAATAAAACAGAATATTACTGAATCATAAATAGTAGATAATGTACATTGTGCTCTGTTTGTTCCTCTCTAACATTTGGTGGTGTCCTTCAAAAGAGAGCCGGGTTGTATAATGCCGTCCTTGTTGTTGTAACGCGAGCTGAGCAGTGGCTCTTTATTTGCAGGCAGTGACTTTATTAGAGTCTATGGTTACAGACCCTTGGAAGGAGGGCTATTGTATTCTCACCCCTTCTCTGGCAAACATACCTCTGCTGCTCTCCTCCTTTGTACACTCTTCATAACAAACAGGTCTGATGAATTCTGCACAGTGTGGGTAGAAATCTGAAGTTATTGGTAATACTTTGAGTTATTATTTGATTGATTAAAAGGAGGTGGAGTTTGTCAGCTAAAATTTTGGCCTTACACATGAGCATTCGTCGCCATAGATCTATATTCTATGTTTATTTCTTAAAAAGTCACCTTAATTCTTCCTGCTCTTTCTGTCTTTTCCCTCTCATACACACACAGGTACACACATATATACCTACTCAGCAACATGGATCAGGAGCAGCTGACTTGGCTAGAAACTCTGTGGCACAGGTAGACAGAAGCAGGGTCCAGCGAGTGTCTACTGAGGCTGTAGACACATCTGCCTGCTTGATTTCGCCTGGTAACTGAGCATGTAGTATTTACTTCTCGGCTGAAATGCAATCAGGGGCTGCTAGCTGGCAAGGAAGCAATGAGCCTGCGATTAGGTGCAGGGTTTTTTTCCCCCCTCAAGAAGTAAGGTAGAGTTTGAGTTGAAGAAATAAAATGGAAAAAAAATGTATTACAATAGTTTGGCAACTCTCTGAAACTCCAGGTGGATTTTTAAAGGTAAAATTATATTAATTAAGCTATTAAAAAAGTATTTAGTTATTTTCAATATTTTAAACTGATTATTTCTAACATTTGATATTAAAGCATTAAAGTTCTAGCTTCAACTAAAAAGACGCCTACCTTATGCATCATGATTCTGTGTTTTAAATGCATCATTATGAGCTGTTTCACTGCTGACGACCAGAGCCTTGTGAATTCCTGATGATAAACGTGATTGTGACACTGCTGAGGCTCCTACGGTAGAGTGCTCCCCTGCGCACGTATAAACATTTTACATCCTCGAGACAAGAGTCACCTCTCTAATCTGTCTGAAGAAGTGTGTGGAGAGGCCCTTTATCCCACCCTGCTTTAACCGGTTGCTCACAGAAGAGCCATTTACCTCCACTAATGGGGGAATGAGTCTTTCACTGGGGCCCTGTTTGCCTTTTAGCACACTGAAAGAAACTTCGCCAGAGAGGAGACATTAAGAAAACCAGTTAACCTGGAGCGGTCTGTCTGGGAATGGATGGAGCTCCTTGGTGCCTTTTCAAGAGGTTTCTCTTCACAGAAACTATAGAAGTGTTAGATCAGCACTTTTCTCAGTAGCTCTGATGAAGACACAGTGGTTAAACAAATAGGCCTAAGTGGTTAGCCTTTTAGTCGTTGTTTATCCAGTTTGAAGGCTTTATGAAAATGTTGCTGCTGTAATAAATGAACCACTCAACATTCATTATACACTGTATCATTTCTGTTTATTACTATATGCCCTTTAACTCATATCCCAAGGTCTTATCATTGTAGCCTAGAAATTTTGTAAAAGTCAAGTACTGCAGTAACACATGACAGATTTTTTAACAAGCTTAAGAATCTACAGTGACAGTGAGGCTAATGTCAGCATACAAACACGTTCACAATGATAATGCTAACATGCTGATGTTAAACCGGTATTGAAATTTGGAGAGATTGCTTCTTAAGATGGAGGTATGAGGAGATGCACTTTAAGCCCAAGAGGGTTAAAGTCATATTTGATTTTAAATCAATAAATGTTTTTTTTTTGGAAACAATTGTAAATTCTGTTCACAGATGGATGACTTGACTTTAAGGTACAGATGAACTTTGTAATTGCTTGGTACTATTCATAAATGTTAAAAAATGGAAATGATGTAAATAGGCTGTGCCTTGAAATACAAGTTTAAATACAGAATTTAATTTCCTGAATTGGAAGATGAACATTTAACTTTTTTATTGATTGATGGCTTGAGATGAAAATATACATTTTCTGGATTATATTGTGTAAAGATTGGATGTTCCGGTTTAATGGCATAAATATTTTTCTTAGGATTATTCACAATTTTGGATTTTGTAATTCTAGAGAATCAAATGATTTTGATGTTTTATATTTTATTTATTGGTCACATGATGAATCTGTGAAATAAATGGAACACCAAGCACCAGAAGGAGAGATAGCCAAAAACATTTGATGAATAAAGGATGGTGTACTGGAGAAGAGTTGTACGACATGTTTTCATTTTGATAGCCGGTATTATTTACCATGTTCACTATCTTAGTTTAGCGTGTTAGCATTCAAACATTTGTGATTAGCACTCAACAAAAAGTACAACTGAGACTGAAGGAAATGTCATTAGTTTTGTAAGTAGCCTATAGTCATAAACCAAACAACCAACTGAACAAAGTGAGATTTTGACCTGATAAGGGTGCTGGATGAAAAGTTTAGGGATCACCAAATTGATTAATGCTGTACCAGATTTCATGGCAATCCATCCAATAGTTGTTGAGATATCTCAGTGCCACTGAGCCATGGTGAAAACACGGCTGCCACACTAAACAAATACTGCTAAAACAAACAAGGAGAACATATTCTTTCTCTCAAGCCTCTGTGGTGTTTAATTCTCACTCTGGTTCATATACTGTAGAGAAAGCAAATTATTGATTTTAGAGCAGTGGGTAACTCTGAATCAGGCAATAAAACCGCACTTGCCCTACAAGGAACCTGAGGACAGAGTCGTACCAGAAGGAACAGAAGCTCTACAACAATCACAACCAAGTCACTGTTACTTACCTTTGTTTGTGATAGTGGGGGCTTTTAACCCCCCAGACACTCAGTCTTTACTGACCATTTATGGAGCAATCCTACTGTGGCAGGAGTGCTAGACCAAGGTCATCAGTGGCTACAACCAGAGTGATGGGACAAATAAACACGAGAGGAACTCTGGAGAAGGTTGCTAATCAGGTGGGTTGCCACAATGGCAGGTGAGGGAGGAGCAGAGCTGGTAAATATCTGCATTTCAATCAGAGAATCTGCCTGTAAAGCAACAAAATGATTTAGTAATCAGAATCAGAAATGCACAACAAAATGCATACTCTAACACACACACACATGCATGCAAAAGCATACAGAGACACACCAACATGCCCACAGAGGCATGCATGTGAAATACACACACACACACACACACACACACACACACACACACACACACACACACACACACACACACACTCTTGCTTGTGTTTCAACGGGTACGACAGATGCCGTATGGACTGTTGTATTCTCAGCAGTAAAAGAGGGCCCTGAGGGTCTCTGCTGTCTGACAGTACACCAGGGATCAGCTGTGACACAGTGACACCGCTCCCCTCATGTCACACACAATGCTGTCCTAACACCACTGCATGTGTGTAAGTGTGTGTGTGTTGTGGGATTTCATCATGTCACATACACTGCAGCAGATTTATTCATGTCAGTATTAGGAGTTGTCAGTCTTTTGTGTACATGCACAGGGCAACATGCCTGCCAGTTTAAAGTTTTTTTTTTCATTGCTTCAAATCATAGTTAAAAAAAAATGCATCAAACTGAATGTTTTGTTTGTATAATTTACATGTCTGCGTCCTCTCTGGTTAATTTTTTTGTACAGACACTCGCTAGAAAGAGAGAGGTGCTGTGTGTTGTACTGCTCATGTTTGGCCAGTTGAGGCCATGCTTTCCTCAGGGTGAGCAGAGTCTGTCTCCAGCCTCAGCCTATACTGTCGCTCTGGAGCACTCTCTCCTCACAACAAAGCTGTATATGGGTCATGTAAAACGAAGCAAGCTCCTCATCTGCATATTCAACAGAAAGCATACTGTTTTGACAGTGTTGGCAAGTTAAAAAGTGCGCACACTTTTCTCAAGTTCTGTATACAGTTTTTAGATCCTGATTCTTTTTTTAGTGTTTCATTACATTTCCCGTATTTTTTCTCCATTATATTTGCAGTTGTAGTTACTGTACTACTTACAAACTTCTCAACACTTTGCAGGAACTACAACATCAAAATACTTCTTACATCAATAATTTAACAAACCATGAGGAGCCATTCTTCAGAGCAAGTTCTTGTACTTACATTTTACTGTGAATATGTCTATACATTTACTCAAAGGATTAGTCTGATGAGATTCTATATTAATCATCAATGCATTGATCATATTATTGTCTGTGTAGTCAAAGCCCGCCATAGATTATTCTTCTATGTAGTAGAGCTCTATTGTGGTCCAAAAACTATTTTAAAAAATGTAATTTTTTTCCTCCTACATAAACTGTAATGCTGCCATCCGCTGCTGAAAATAGTCCCTTTAAAAATTCACTTTTATTTACTCCTGTTTAAGAAAAGTTTGCTAAAAACTATAATACACCTGCTGTTATAGGAAATTATTTATCCTTCTGTAAAAACGAAACTGTAAATTTGTGAGCCCTTTTTAAAGAATTACTTCCTCAGTAGGGACCAATGAGCTTGGGGCCAAGGCTGAGGATATCAGAACATATATTGAGAGTAACTAATGCTCTGGTAGTTTTGGCCTTTTCATGAGATTTGTTGACGATAATAAAAGCATAGAATATAGTGAGTCAAATTTTGAATGCAGGATTTTGAGTATTTCTGTCATTGTATTGTTCATTTTATGTTAAGGATAAAAAAGAAGTAGAAGTAATTCCAACAAATAGGAAGTGAATGTTGCTGCATTTTTAGCTAGAACTGCACACTCTATATTTAATATTTTACTTTTAACATATTTACTTTAGCAATGATTATCATGGACATTTGGAGTAAAATTATGTTTGATAGTGGAATTTGACATTTTTTAACACACATCTTGTTAAAAAGTATTAAACATGTCTGCAGCTTCAAATTTGGCTTCAAATTTGCACATTGGCTTACATAACAAACACACCGTTTATATTATACTTTTGTATATGATGTGTGAACATTACATATTTCCTCATAACATATATAAGACTAACTATATGAGTCCAGTTTTTGCCTCTTCTCTCAACAGTGGTGGTACATGCGCCATGCTGGTCAGTCTCTTTCCAGGTGCAGACCTTCTCCACTGAAAGCTACCATGAGCCTGTCAAATAAGTAAAGCCAGGGAGATGTGTGGCCTGTGAAAGGGATATGCTCACCCTGGTAGTGGGCTCAGAGACGCTCCTTTGTTTCCTGGCATGTCTCACATACTTTCAGAGGCCAGATAAGCCCCAGCACCATGAAACACTGCTTTATGTTTGGCCTCGGTAACGTCCCAGAGAGGGCAGAGTGGACTCAGAAGAGAGACCAGTCAGTGAGCAGGTAATATGTACTCTGTGTCACACCTTATTAAAGGGACAGATACAGTACATATAAGAACACAGGTTATGTATTCCTGAAAGCGCCTGCTGAAAAATACTCAAATATCCAAATATTCCCTCATGACTTCTCCCCACAATTCCTTCACCATCACTCAATTTTCTTTATTTTCTTCCCTCTTGTAGGAGAAAGGGTAAACTGGGACAGTGAAAGGCATGTAGGGGTGGGGGGGCCGGGGACGAGTGGAGGGAGAGGGATGTGGGGGTTTGGCTGTTTCCTGAAATCGGATTAGCAGCTACTCTACACTTAGACTGCAGGGACTGGGGCTTTAGTTTAGCCCAGCTCAAGACCACCCAACAGGTAAACAGGTACACTACTGTGGAGCAAGAGGGAAAGTGAATAGCGAAGGGGGTAGAGGATAAAAATACTCATGAGAGATGGATACGGTGAGAGTGCAATAAATACGATGCCAGTTGACAGGCTGCTGAAAGTGCAATTCTTAGTGTGGTTAATTTGAAATTAATTCTAAAACCTGCTTAATGGAGTGGTGGAAATTTAAGAATTGCAACAAATAAAAAAAGTAACAAAGAAAAGAAAAAAAACTCACCAAACCTTACTTACTTTTGAAATTTATTCTGAACAACCAATTTGTGAACTTCCCCTTCTCGAACCAACTCTCTGGACCTTCACAAAAGACCTACATATCTCAACCCCAGCCCTCCCCGCTCACCAAGATATCTAAACCTCACACTGTCATGCTGCTGCCACTGCATCCCACAGAAAACCTCCTGAAAATTAATTTTTGGCAACCGGCTTGCAAACACACTCTCCTGTCTGCTGCAAGCCACCAAGGCTTTGTTAGGCAGGCCTGCTCTGAGCCCAGAGCCTTCAAGACCCCCATTATGCAGCAGGACTCAGCGGGGCAGAAAGAGCAGGAGTGTTTTCGCCAGTCATGTGGGCACACAGGCATTATACACTCTTCAGTGGCACAGTAGATATTTTGTGAGTCTTACAAACAGAGGGGAGGCCTGCAAAGGCTGCAAGAAGAAGTTTTGATAATTGGGAGTTATATAAGTTCCCAAATCCTCACAGGAGGATTTTAAGTTTTCTCCCCTCCTTTTCCCCTATTGTGTGTTTTGAAAAGCTGTGTGTGAAGGCCCCACTGCGAAGGTGACAAATCCTTTGACATAAATCATTGTGTAAAGGTTAAAGGAATACAGTCAAGTGCTCAGGAAGAAGAGCCTCTAATTGCCTGCTTTGCTCCAGCTTTGCCGAGCAGTGTTTTACAAATTAAAAAACAGCTCTTGCACACTGCAGAGCATTTGTCTGTGTGTGCACGCATTTCATGCATGTGTGTTTGTGTGTCTTTGTTTACATGTGCTTTTGCGCGTGTCCACTTATGTCTCATTGTAAAAATAAACTCGCTCACAGCTGGTGTCAGGATCCACAGACAAGCATATCAGCTGCAGCTGGGCAGGAAGGAGCAAGGAGTTTTTACTAATCAGTGATGGACAAACTCAGGGCTCCCTGCATCTCAAACATCACTGCTTCTGTCAGGGGCCCCGAGTGCAGAGCAGGCGGGCTGAGCAGCTCTGATCAGCGGTGTTGTGTTATTTTTTTTCCCACTGAATCACACTGGGGAACATGTGTGTGTGTTTGAGATGCAGGGATGCATGGTGCTAACCCTCCCCTGAGTAGTAATGCATGAACTGTTAGCAAAACATTGTTGCTGCTGCTGTTGCCTTCTATGTTAATAAGACGTGGATTGGGGTTGGGGGTGTGTGGGGGTGCACAGATGTAATTCAAGGTTGACATCACAGGATTCCTAATGCACCTGTAGTAAGCAATATTGTGCATTTGGCAGACCTTAGGCAAACTTTCAAAGTCAATACAAAAGACAAGCATGCAGATAATGATTTCACATGAGGCATCTGGGATAAATGATGACAAAATGATTTTAGATTAGATGTTTCAGATTGCAAAACATGATCAAATATGTTGTCTCTAATCATTTTCTTTCAAGGAAATACATATATTCAATAATATTTTGACACAGAAAGCCTGTGCAGCTCATTATAGGGGCCTCTTTGTAATCGCTGCTGCCTTTTATGCAGCATTTTAAGCTGTCAAGCCGCTCGCCTTCATGTCACTCAGTTATGTGTTGTAGAGAGAAGAGTTCAGGGTGTGTAAATGTATTTATGAATGCATGATTTTGTGAAAGTGTGTACTTGGCTCTCTCCTCTTGCTGTCTAATAACTGGTAACCCCAGCTGTGAGTGTGTGTGTGTTTGTCTGCCTGTGTAAAGCTGAGGCTCGCCGGGGCACTGAGGCGTAACTTGGCCCCAGTCAGGCCAGTGCGCAGAGGGCAGAGACCAAAAAGCCTCCAGCCGTGCTTTCTCTCTCTCTCCCTCTCTTTCAATCTCTCTCTCCTCCACTGGGATTTGGAAATAGGTAGCCCGGAAGATGTAACGTATTTATTTTGTATACAACACTCTGGGATTTTTTTTGCCTTTTTGTGAATGCACATGCAGTACATTTTACTGACTCTGCAGTAGCCAGTGGAAAAACTTCAACTCTCAGTAAGATTAATCAGTTTCACAATATTCATGCAAAGTTCTGACAATAGTAACTCTTTTTCTTGCATCTTGCTCAGTGGCTCAGAGATTTGTATGTTCTCACAGTGTGCCTCCTGATCTCCTTCCCTCCACACAAGGCCCTCCAGTAGCCTGAAGAAAATCAGCATGGAGCCAGGGCCACTGGTTAAGCATTTTCATGCTGGATTTGAAATCAGATTATATACGGGCCTGCTCAATTGACTTAATGGATTTGAAGAGACTAGATCCTATTAATAAAAGAATAAAAGAGATGGAGGAAAGGGTGTGATTTTGCCCCCAAGGCTGTGGCTCTACCAGTGGGACTAGAAGGCTTATCTGCCATGCAAATTAAATCCTGCCTCTATACACTGGCCCCTCTAATGTCCTCCATTACACACCTTTTATTTGTTGTGATCTGATATAGCAAACAGATATGGCTCCAGCAACGATCAGGGACATCAGACTGCTATGGGAGTGATTACTGAGGAAGATGGAATTTGCATCCTTCCTCATCCCGGCAAAGTGCTCCTTTCCTCGGAGGAATGAGCACTGGGAATATTCCAAGATGTTCTTCAGATTGGGACTGACACTCATTTGGTATCCTCTCTGTTATTTTTTTCTCCTGCTAAAGAATCCGTCTGCACGAGTTCCAGGCAGGATTACAATGCAGTTGAGACTGAGAGGTTTAATCAGTGAGAGTGGCAGTATTTGGGCCGTAACAGAGCTTACCTCGCCGTTTTCTCTTTTGTCTTAATGAGGTTGTACTTTGCTTCATTCCTTGGAAGTCTACCTTTCACACTCTGTTTCTGTCGGGCTGTCAAAAGTAGCTGTAAAAACACACATATGTCACATATGCTAATCCGATTTGCACTTAATCATGACAGGGATTATACTGTACGTACAGTAGCCACAAAGCTGTGAAACTTTCAGTGTTCTTTCAATGTTTTCCAGCAGCAAAGTTCACCTTTCTGTGAGCTTGGCGCAAGTATACAGGGTGGACAATTTCTCCCTGATGAGGATTTAAAGCTAAACAAGGCGAATGGAGAAAAATAAAATCTTAAGTACTCTTGCATAAGTAGCTTTCCCGTTCAGGCTTTTCCTTTGAATAATCACTGCAAATGAGTAGATGAAATACTGGCTCAAGTGTTTGTTTGTTTGTGTATTGGCCAGTTGGTGGGAAAGTCTAACCTCTTTGCATGAGATTAATTCCTTCTGTGTCTGGCATTTAGTCCAAACATACAACAGATGAAAAGAAGGTTCCCAGCCAGAATTAAAAACACTTACAAACAAAGAGATATCTACAATACATTAACCTGATTCATATAAAATAACATTTCAGCAAACTGAGAGCACTCACATTAACCCAAAATAGTCTTTGACCTCAAAATACATGCATACACATGTCCTCATTCATGTTTCATTATTGTAAAGTGTACAAAATATTAGAACCATAGAAATAATTTCCAAATAATGTATGTTTTGTCTCAAAACATTAAAAAAACCCTGTAATTTTCATTTAAACTCTCTCTGTGTTACACCTAAAAAAAATGACAGAAATGGAACTGATGTTCTGCTCTTTCCATTGCCTAAATGATCAGTGTAGGAGGAGCATTATTTCTGTCCAATCATAACTGAGAAAAACACGCGACTAATGTCAAACACTGGCGTTCTTCAGCCTATTATCGGCGCTTGACTGTTTGACCAATCACTGCAAGAGAAACTGCTTCTGAAGGATAAACATAAACTAAATATGAAATATATCCTGTATCTTTGATATCAACATCCTGCCAAATAAAAATGAATATCCACCTTTCAAATAAAGGTATGCCTGGGAGTGTGGACCTCATTTCAAGCACAATTAACTTGAAATGGAGTGCTGCAAGATCAATAGTCCCCAGTTGATCCAGAGGGAGCTGTCAGTCTATGGAAATGGCACACATATGGTAATATCCCCAGCTTAACAACAACTTAGAGGATTTACTGTTGCTGTTTTCAGACCCACATGAATAACAAACAGTGGGCCACCCCCTGGGAACCATTTTGTTTTATCCCAGCTTCAATTAATCTTTAAGGGGGAGGATACCATTCGGGAGAAATGGCAGGGGGGATATGAAGAGGGCGTTTGTAGATTCAAAAGGTATACTGCTAATTATGAAAATTACAAATAGACGATCCACTCATGCAAATTCAATGATGTGTGTGTTCCAGGGTTCTCTTCACCTAACTAGCTTTTCATCATCTCTTTTTCTCTCAAACTCTTCCTCTGTCACACACACACACACACAGACAGATCAAATGTGTTTGCACTTTCATTTTCTAATTAGGACACTTTTGTCTCTGTGAGAGCTGCTATTGACAGGCACCCAGACATTAGTAGGATTATATGAGTTCTTACACTGATGAGTGTGATGAGATCTCAGGAGATGTGTATGGATTTTACCTCCTGCTGACTGCACTTCTCTCCTCTTAGCCTCGAGGCCAGAAACCTGTGACTCTGCAAGAAGAAATGAGAGCGAGGATAGCTGGCAAGCATGGCAGTTATACGCTCCAGTGTGATGTCATTAAGTCAGATTCATTTAACAGAGTCAGGTGTGGACAGCCAGCACGTATAGACAATGCAGTGTCACCTGAGATAGCGCTGGGACTCAGGTCAATTCGAAATTGATTTACCTCAACTCTGCAATTGATGAAGTCCGTTCAGGTTAAACTGCAGAATTCTCGATTGGACATGCACTTTGGGGAGTCGGTATTGGAATTGACTTCTGTGTGTCGCCTTCAGCTCAAGCCAGGTGGGAAATTGAGTTACAAAGCACAGTATGAGAGGGATAGATGACCTCTGTGACAGTTATACAGTTTGTGTCTGTCTTTCATAACTCCAGCTGAAGAAAGTCAGATGATTGAAGTGAAAAGAAGACTATGGTAAAAATCCATATTACTCTTTTCATACTCTTGTAATCTTGAGGGCTGTTGAGTCCTCTTCAGAATAAGAGAGAAATGGCACCCCTCAAAACATGACTGGGAAAGCCCTGCTTTTGTTAAATCAGAAAATGATGGGCCAGTCAGAGGTATGTAAAACACCCTCTTCTTCTCATTCAGGAATGTGAGTTGTAGATGGAGACACGTGACAGGCGCAGAGGCAATTCCCTGTCCTGTTTTCCAGAGAGTGTGTTAAACTAAATCTAAATTGCTACTATGATTTTGTCACTCGCCTCTGATGAAGGAGAGGTGATGTTGGTAAAGAAATGAATAAATGGAAGAGAAAAAAAAAAAAACACCACAGCCCGGGGCCTATGGCTCTTCCTGACTCCAGCTTTTATCATGTAAATAAGGTGACTAGGACTGGGTTAGGGGGACAATTCCCCAGCCACCACTTGGGCCAAATACAACTTTCCTGCGCTTTAGGCCCACAATGAGAAATGTATTTGGAGGCCTCAGTTTTAATTTAACTAGAGTGGCAGCTGAAGGGGCACCAGGGACCTCATCTCATGGCTGCTACGATCGCTCGGGTGGAAGGAGGGGAAACCTCAACCTGGTGCTGTACAATTTCAGTGCGCAAGATCTCTTCCACTGCCTCATCACTGTGTGTGTATGTTTGTGTGTTTATGTGTGTGTTTGTGTGTTGCAGTTGACTGTTGCACTTGCTCAGTAACACCTCTTTGGTTTCCCAGGGAGGAAACACGCTTCTTGCTCCGCTGTAACATTTGATTCATTACGATCTGAAACAGCACATCAGTTCGCTTATTATGTCTTAAAAAATCCTCCCAGCGTCCCAAAGAGCAAGGGGGAAAAAAATCCACCAAAGAGGCACTGCCTTGAAATTGACAGCTGTTATTGTGCTGTGCCATCTGGTGCGTTTGCCAGAGAACAGAAAAGGGTTAATATTCTATGATGTGTGGTAGCAGTGGCACAGCCTCTTTTGCACAGCCAGAGTGAAATACCGTGTGCCAGGAGTCTGTGCACCCGATGGAGAGAAACCCTCAACATTAGCATGGCACCATATCAACCAATGTGACTAATTTAATGGGTCAAATACGGTTGGGAGGGTGCCAAAATAACAGCCGCACTCGCAGAATTTCTAACAGGGTGGAGAATCACAAAGGAAAGTTACAGCTCCGCTTGGAATTGCGCAGCTTTTAATCATAATTCTCTGCAGATAAAGCACAGCAATCCCAGAAATTTTATTTTCCTTTTTTGTTAATCCTACACGTGTGGGGAAATCTGTTTTCAACGCATGCGTCTATTCATGTCCCTGTGCATTTGTGTGCGATTAAGTGTTTTTGCTGTGTTGGAGTCTACACCGTAGAGCTGTCATTATTCATTGACCACAGATGTAAATGGATCTAAACAATGGGACGCGCGTGCTGTGGGTAGTGATCGCCCCTGGAGAGGACAAGGCCTGCTGAAATTAATAGGCCTCCCGTGGCTAAATAAGCAATGGCAAAATAAGCCTAAATGTCTCCCAATCGCATGACAGACAGGGCCCAAGAATCCGAACAGCAGGTAGTTATTATATGAATTGCTGGAGAGGGACATATTGCAGACCCAACATGCCACATCAAAACCATGACACTGCACTGGATTTGAGTCATTATGTGTGCGTGGTACGTTTCAGTGGGGAAAAAAGCAAATTTTCTGCACAATGTTTCTTGCTATTTTTGCTTTTTGTGTAGCAGTGTTTTTAAATGTCACAACAAATCCTTTCACAGCGTAAAAGCCTCACTGTAAAAAAGACAAAATATTACTTTACATACTATCGTAGTGTTATTCAATTTTTTCATGAAACATTAGATGTTAAAACAATGTCTTTCTATGAGAAAATACTACCTATGGGCAATAATATACCCAAAACATCTATTGTTGAAAAAATGCAGAATATGGTTATAAATATGCTCCTTAGCTAGAAGACACACTTCTTTGAGCCATTGGCTCATTTCTAATTCTGAGAGCTGGTACACAAAATGGTCCCACATTTAAAGCGACTGGCAGGGGGTAAATTAGTGCTCCGAGATGAATTATCATACAATTAAGGACCCCAGAATGTGCCAAAACACAAAACACACAATATGGAGGAAAGACCTACTTTCCCCTTAATTCCTCAGAGACAGACCAGTGTCCCATCCTCTTTTAAAGGAACAAGCTTTGACTTTGTAGCCCATTTACACTTACACTTTACACTTGATACTGGTGCACTTTGTTAATAGATTTCCGTAGTGTTGCAGTTCATTGTGAAATGTCTCACTGGTTGCTCTGCTTGTATTCAGCAATTCAGAGATAGATTTTCATTCTGAAAAACCATCTAATTCTAAGTGGTGAGATTTCAGCAATTTGTGCATTCACATGCATATAATATACACAATGTAGTAAGTAACAGCTTTTCATTAATCATAACGTGTTCCTTCCTGATGCTGTTGCTCTCTGCCTTTTCTTCTAGCTCCTGTGTGGCGATAAAGGTGGCTGTATTGGGGATCTGAGCTGTGTGGAGTGATGGGACTGCTGAGGTGGTCAATAATCTATTACAGCACACAGCCCTCCGCAGAGTGACAAATGTCTGTCAGAGAAATAGGTCCACAGAGGTCAGAGCTGGGCTACTGACCTCAGCCCCCCTTAGCCACCGCACACAGATAGAGCAGACTACAGTGAAATACTCAGTTTGATGGCAGGTGTCTGTTTTTGTGTTCACTTGCCTTTATCAAAACATATCAACATGTACACTTTCAATAATTAATTAACCTTTGCAGTCATGTCAGTAGATCTCAACATGAATGAATGAATTTATTTGATGATTAACACATATAACACTAAAAACCAAGAATGAAAACACAATAAAGCCTGAAGGCTTAGTTCCATTGCGGTCCTCTGGTATAGCACTTAACACACTACAAGATAAAAGCAAAACAACAACAAGACAGCAAGAGGAGACAATACAATCAGCATATAAATAGCAGGCAGTGGAGTAGCTATGTCAATTTGCTCATATTTTTGGTCATAAAAAGTTAGTATGAGAATTGAATATGGTACATGGTACTTTGTAACTATTTCTTTAAGGGCACTTTAAATGTGCTCTGTGAAACACTCAATTGCAGATTTGTGGGCAGATAATACCACTGTACTGCTGCACTGTAGAGAAATGTGTTTTTGCCTATTAGACTATTGAATCAAAAAGGTATGAAGTCTGTCGAGCTACCTCTTGTAAAGTAGCTATATATATATATATATATATATATATATATATATATATATATATATATATATATATATATATACCCATTCAGGTTAGCAGAGAACTAACTGGAAGTTAGCCGGCTTGGCCGGCGGAAGTCTCTGGATGCGCATCCAAACAGCCAGAATGGGATTTTTTTGAGGTATTGTGACAATCCGGTGTACCAGCAGATGGCAGCGTAATCAAAATGACTTTGAACTAGAGCTCCAGTCAGTGTGTAAATAATTGAGCTGTCGTGAAAGTTGGCTTTTCTGGCTAGAAACTTAATTCTTTGATTTGTCTTGTGAGGGTTTTTAAAGGCATATTTTTGCCTGATAAAAACCTGTCTGATATGCAACCAAGATAATTTACATTGTCTTTAGCAGTAATATGGAACTCTCCAACTTTGACCTTAAAACCTGGTGACCTTGCTAATTTTATTTAGAGCCAAAAAGAATGGATTCAGTTTTTCCCAAGTGTAGGGATAACCTATTATCTGATAACTACTTACATTTTGAAGTTCCTCACTGAGAGTGTTCTTAACCACTGTTTTATCTTTATGTTCTACCAATAAATAGGATTATCAGCATATAAAAAAAGATTGCATGAGTCATTTATATATATTAATAAGAATAGAGGACTCAGGATACTACCCTGTGGCACCCCATATCCCATGATTCTTGACTCTGAAAGGGTCCCATTAACGTCAACCATTTGAGTACGATTTGATAGGTATGACTGGACCCAATTCAGGGTCAGCCCACTGAAACCCATGGCTCTTAATTTCATTAATAAAATGCTATAATCTACTGTACCAAATGCGTTGTGCAAATCCAGCAGGACCATACCACAAAACATCCCACCATCCACTTCTCTTCCAATAAGGTCTGTTAGATACAGGAAGCATGTTTCAGTAGAATGGGTTCTTCTGGAAGTGCGGCAGCATGATTAACGAGTAGCCATGTCTTTACCAGCTCCTGCATACTCATTAATTAATAGGGTGACAAATGTCATTTTAGCCCTCTACTTTGAGTGCTTTTTATTGTCAGACCACTTAAGATACATCTTGGTATGGCTTGGAGAGGTAGTTCTCGCCAGGAACATTCAGGTCGAGCCCAATCTCAACATGTTAGTGAGAAAGCTAACCCTCCACTATCACCCATATATGTGAGAGTAGTTGAGATAATTAGATCCTTTGGCCAATGCCCCTGACCCCCAATGTATCCAGGTCCCCAGCTTACTCTGCCCCTTTTCGTTGGTCACCATCAGATTTTGTCTACTTGGGTTTACACATTATCCCCTCCCTCTTTCACCTGTACAAAGTGAATTTTGTGCCCCTAATTCACAAGTTTAGAGAAGACCTGGCCCGCTAGACAGCCACTGTCTCTCCTAGGAAGAATGAACCTTTTTAAGGTCCATGGTTGTTGTACCCCTTTTAAATGATCCCGGCTCTTTTAAAGGTCCAGTGTGTAGGATTTAGTGGCATCTAACGGTGTGGTTGCAGATTGCAACCAACTGAATAACCCTCTCCTTACCCTCCCCTTCCAAGCATGTAGAAGAGCTTACGATGGCCGCAAAACTCTGTAGAAACATGGCAGTGCAAAATGATGGGCCCTGTGGAAAGGGACTCGCTCCCTATGTAGATATAAAGGGTTCATTTTAAGGTAATGAAAATACAATGATTCATATTCTCAGGTGATTATACACTAATTAAAACACACTTAACATAACAGTTGCCCTTAAGTTCTACACACTGGACCTTTAACAAGGACATCACTTACAGTTATAAACAGCCCTTTGTCTTCCTTTCTGCGGGGAAATAAGCGAGCTAGGTTGAAACGTACTATGCTACAATGTCCTCTCGAAGAAGAGGGTTTGGTGGCGGCAGATATTAAATGCTACCAAATTGCATGCCTCTGTATTTATCTGTGGCATTGGTTTAGAGATTACCCTGAATCTACGTGGATTACCCCTGAGGCTGCCCCAGTGGTCCCTAGTCCTCTCCGTAGCATTTTGTAAGCTTCTAAGCAATAGGTTCATTTTAATGTAGAGGGCAACTTTATCCTACAGAACACAAGAAAACTAGAAAACCAAGAAGGCTTTATCTCTCTTCTAACACCTGTCCACTTAAACCGAGAATTCCCCCCTGGTCTGGTGGACCACGCCTTCTCCTTATGGTCTGGCAGGGACTGTGGGCAACTTGGTGACGGATGGCACTGTGATGTCCTTTGATCAGCTCAGAGAGAAGTACAGCCTTCCTTAGAATAACTTTTTTAGATATTTACATAAATGCAGTTTTATCACTTCTGCTGCACTCCAGTGGATTTTATCTTTCAGCTGTGGAGAAGGTTATTCAAAATCCTGACACCGGAAAACTGATCATGAGGTTACATAGGGCCCTGTCAATCCCAAACAATGAATGCATGGTTTGTGTCAGGTCCATCTGGGAAGCTGACTTCAGAAAGACTATCTTGGATGATGAATGGGACAGTATTTGGTCAAGCCCTTCAGGTAGCTTATTTACCAACAAAGCCAGGGAGTTGCAGTTCAAGGTTATACACAGGCTTCAAATTACTCCAGTGAAACCTAACAAGCTTAATCATTTGCTTTCAAAATACTGTAATAAGTGTAAGACCACTGAAGGTTCATATTTCCATTGTATTTTTGAATGCCTTCTTATTAATGACTAATAGGTCAAAGTGTGTAAGGAAATTGATATTATATTTAAGAAAAAACTGGCCCTTGAACCCATTTTCTACATTCTGGGAATACAGCGAGCAGCATCGAACCTTAGCCCCACTTCACTGAAGCTGCTTAAGGTGTGTCTTTTGAGTGTAAAGAGATGTGTTCTTCTTCAGGGGACTTCGGACTCTGTCCCCATGGTTTTGCAATGGATCCACAGTGTTATGGAACTTATCCCTTTGTAAGGTATGAGCTTCTGGCTCAAGGACAAACCATTTAAGTTTATTCATATTTGAGACCCCTTTCTGGGCTGTATTGGAGATGACAGGGCCCAGGCCCTTCGGAGTGGTCTCTACTGACTAGCATGGACTGAGATCTCAAGGCACATTTCCGTGTAGGTCTTAGTATTTAATATTCCATTAGCATATTAAACACTCATTATGCTTGACTACCCTTGTTATACTTAATTGTATAAACCTTCCGTCTTGGTGTTTTATCGCTGTTATTTATTTATTCATATTATTTTCTTTTTCTTTTTTTTTTGATTATTTGAATATATTTGATTATTTGAATTCTTTCTTTTGTGTGTTTGGAGAATGTGTTCAGTATTTAGGGTAAGTTGGAAAAGAGGGTATATAATTTTTTATCATGCTCTTTCACTCTCTATTATCTGACCCTTTGGAAATCGATAAATATACACAAAAAAAAAGACTGGGTTTTTCCAAATCCTGATTGCAACTCATATAAAAGGTTACTGTTTTAAATATATTCATTTAACTGTTCCTGTATAATTCTTTAGATTTGAAAGCACTTAGAATGGATACTAGTCTGTAGTAGCTTGGGTTGCAGTTGCTTCCTTTTTTATATAGTGGGATTACTCTTGCCGTTTTTAATTCATCTGGAACTTTACCTGACTGAATAGACATATTAATTATATGAGCAATAGGAGTGATCACTTCTGCAGCATCTCTAAGAAATCTGCCAGAAAGTGATCTAAGCCAATGCCTTTTAGCAGGATTCAAATCACTAAACATTATAAAAACAACAGCATCAGAAACCTCAGAGAAAACTAAGAGTTAGGCTTGATTGCCTTTTTGTGAATAAAAATCTATTGTGTGTTCTCACCATATATACCTGAATGCTGAAGAAGTTTGTCAACCAGGTTTTTTTTTTGCAATTGTAGCAAAATGTGAATTCAAATGTTCAGCCACATTTTTCATTTATATCCAGACTGCTATTGCTTGCTTTAGATTTTAAACTTACTGTACCCCAATCCCTTAAGGCATTTCCAAAACTTCATTGTTTCTTTTGAGATTTTCTCACTTAATAAAAAACTTTCTTAGCCTTTGTGACCATTCTGTTTACCTCATTTCTCAAATTCTTAAACTTTTGAAAACTTGATTGGTCTCTGCTTAAACTCTACATAACTTGCATTTTGTGATCTGATGGCTTTTAGTATGTCATCGTTTTTCCATTTCAGATCTCTGTTTAATTCTAACTGTTTTCATTGGCGCCACCCTATTTAACATATACTGACAAAGGCTGAAGGCTTTGTCAACATCCTGACATTCTAGTGCTCGAGAAAGATTGGTCTTTTTTAGACTCTCAACAAAGACATCTTTGTTGTATCTTTTTAAGCATCTCAACCTGACTGAATTGTGGTGTTTATATACAGGTTATTAATTAGCTAGTTAGCTATAACTTACTACTCCACTTCTATTTTTATCTGAAACAAGAATCAAATCAATAATAGTTTCAGTGGTTCAAGTGACACGTGTTGGTTCATGTATCAGCTGCGTTAGCCCAGATACTTGGGCTTATCATATGCTTTATATAAAGACATGTCCTTTTTTAGAATTTCCATGTTAAAGCCGCCTAAAATAATAGCCTCGGAGTTTGTGATGTTGTTTGCACAGATGTCCTCAAGCAGTTCATGGAAATGATTTTGGTCCAGAGGCCTGTAACAAACTCCGACCAGTATTATATCCAACCATAGTCTTTAATTCTTTGTGGTAAATATCTGCTTGAAAATTGATATCAATGTCTATTCTCCCAAACACAAAACTCATCCACCATTTCGATTAAATTTCTGAGATGTTCACATAACTGTCATGTTTCTGACTTTGATAAAATATCAGTCTTACTTTGAGAAACAAGCAAGTGGATTTCATGGATTTTCAGGAGCAAGCTTTGAATGTTAGATGAGGGACATGTAATCTTCATATCATCTTCAGATAAACTTTTAAATAAATTTTTGCTCACTTACAATGGAAGCACATTAGGAGGGGATCTTCTAAAGGTCAGTATGAACAGGAGGAATGATTAAAGCTAGCAAAAACCTGTTTCAATGGTCATTTAGGCACTGACTGTTGTTTTAAGACAGACTTGAAAAATTGTGAACCTATCCTTTAAGGTTAGGGAAATTTTGTGGTTCTTGTGCTTGGCTCTGGATGTAAATTGTGAAATGTGCAGCCCTTCAATATGAACCTAATTCCTAGGAATGTTGGGTTGTGGGGTTTTGTTTTTGAGGCTTGTTTGTTTTGCATATACTTTCCTTATTGCTGAATTTATTGTTGCATTTATCGGTCTCACAGCCTGAGTTTCTATTGTGAAAATCACTGAAAATCACATTGTGGATAATAATGATAATAATGATAAATATTTTTATCTTAAGATATCATATTATATTGTATCATATTTGGAGAAAGAGACACTAAGTGTAACTTAGCAAAGTAAAATGCTGGGAATTCATTTGGTGCTGAGTAAATAAAAAAAACCTCCCCCACAGCTTTTTAGAGTCACCCTGAGAGGAGTCAGTGGTCTTTGTGTATTGGCAGCCGTGCTTCCATGTTATAGTGATAGGAATAGACATAGACCATTTAAGTATCAAATCAATAGCAAATTAAATTTTTTAGCAATGCAGGCTACACTCAGAATCACCTGTAATTAGCCTTGACAGACTCTGGTTACGCTGCTCTCATGTCACTTTGCCTGCAATACACACACTGCTCAGAGCTACTCACAGCAGTTACTGATTAGAATTCATATCAAATTAAATTGTACAGTTTCTATTTTTCCAGTTTTTGTTGTCAGCATATTTCATTGGCTATCCATGCTCCTCATATTTTCTAGAAGGGTGCAGAAGAAAGTCAAGTATTCAAAACACTACTGAATGCCTGAAGTAGGTTAAGCAGAAACACAAGCGTCTAGCCTGGTGGTGTGGTTTAGAAAATGGGCTGGGACCTGATTCAGATAAAAACACAATGACCCACAGGCGATCTTATAATGAATAGTGTGTCCTCCAAGCATTTCGTTTTCCTCCAACTTACTACATTTGTCATCTTCATATGAATAAACAGGCCTATTTAATCTCTCTGTCCTTTCATGAGATTTTGTGGCACATAGACGCTAACAGCAGGCTATGCGTAGCCTACAAACATGCTTGTTTTGTCCTCTTTCCATTGAATGGTCATCAACAGAATCTCCATTGCAAATGAACTGAGAGATGCAGTACCAATCCGTCATTCTCTGAATTTATGTGGAAACTTTGACAGTGTTTGGAATTAGCTCAGACCTCCACACATGATCAGTGCGGTAGGATGTTTTTGTAAGATTAACCTCAGTAACAGCTGTAGCGTGTGCATAGAAAGGCCTTTTAGGTTCACCTGAGGCTAGTGGAGGACGTAGAAAGATGGTAAATGTATAGGTGCTGACCTGTCAGTCTTTCTGTGCTCTCATCTACTGTTGATCAAGTGGAAATTAACTGCACCTGAATGACAAGCCATGCTGGGAATCTGCACATCAGCTCTGCCTTTTTAATAGACTTACACCTCATTTGGCCTCTAAAGCCTGTGAAGCCTCCCATGGGATGGCTAGAGGCAAAGAATCACACACACACACACACACAAATGCATGCACATACAGACAGCTAGAGGGAGAAATCTATGCCAGAGGAATAGACATAGAAAAATGTGCAGAGAGAAAAAGAAGGAAAGAAATGTAAAAAAGGAGAGAGACAGAAAGAAAAAGAACGCTTGCATGAGAGAAGAGAGTCATTGATCGCGGAGACAGAAAGGGAGACAGGAACAGACAAAGAGACAATGGTAGATAAAGGAGAAAACACAGAATGAGCTTGTGCTGTCTATGTCGGGCAACAGCGACAAAGCCTGATTAGGCCATCGCTGCGCAGTCAAGGAGGGAGCGAGGGCTGCGTGTGAACAATGCAGTCCTCTTCCCCTTCATAACAACAGACCTTCCTGTCTGACCCCATAACCTCTGTCACCGGCAATACGTGTCACAGCCGCGACAACACCCTGTCAGATCCACCCCTACCTCCCTCCCTTCATCACCCCCTTCCCTCCCACCAACCTCAAGTCAGTCAGTCCAACCTTGTCAGCTGATGAACCCTAAATTATTCACTTTTTGAACAGCAGGTGTGATAAAGGGAGATATTTATTTCTTATGTCATTCTTTATATTGTTGCTTTCCCTGCTTTTATCTGTATACCTGGAGGTACTATGTTGTTCAAAACCACCTCAACACTGGTAGTGAGGTAAGTTTTGAAGCAAACCGCAACACTAAAGTACTGCCATGACAAGTCTTGCTATTTTTCACTTGATATTGGGATGTATAAGGTTTGGAACTCATTTGAACTCAAGAGTGATTGGACATTTTATACCTTACGGACCTGAAAAACTGGTGCTGCATAGAAATGTCTGTGTCTGACTTTTTGTCCCTGGAATTACATATATCATGAATACAGGAAACAACTGATTATAACATTACTAGAGCTGAAACAATTAGTTGATTAATCGACAAGTTGTTCGAAGGAAAATTAATCTGCGACTGTCTTGTTATCATTTAATTGTTTCAATCATTTTTCAAGCAGACACATATCAGAGAAAAACTGGATTGTTAGTTGGACAAACAAGAAATTTGATGACATCACTTTTAAGAAATTGTGATCTGCATTTTCCACAAATTTCTGACATTTTATCAACCAAATGATTAATCTGTTAATTATGTATAGTTGCAGTAGATATGTAATAGATAGAGTGGTTTTATGACTCAAATTATGACATGCTGTATATAACTTTCAATTTCCATGAAATCTGTGCAGGTTCATTTTTGCTATTAAAGCTAGGACAAATCATGCACTTTTAAAAGGTTTGGCATGTTATGACCTATAATGTAGAGTCCACTGACATCCTTGGTGCTTGGATGTCATATGATATTAACTGACAGTGTTCACAGAGTTGTGTTGTATTTTTTACAATACAACTCTCATTTATGCTTAAAACAATGTACAGTTTTAAACATAAATCTTAGCATTTGATACACTGCACTAGAGTTAGCTTGAAGCTAATTTTCATCTGCAGTCCCTTACAACTAAAACATATAACAGCATATAACAAATCAAAAAGTGGTTACTGTTGTTTTACATTCTTGCAAAGAGAAAGAGGAAAGCAAAGATTCCTTTTTGTTTAGAAAGCTCCATAGATAACATACAGTACTAATGCTTGCTAATTTCCACTGTTTCTGTATTCATTCTGTGTAGTTTGATGTGACTTCAGCAGATGGTTACAGCTGAGCTTAAAATCTGCTGCAAAATGGCATCCCTCTATCTGAAGTTAACGGTTAACGATTAAAGCGATTCTCCAGTTAAACCAGATCTAATTAGCTTTTGCCAATTTCCCCCCTCTCATACCCCTAAACATTCCATCTGGTGTATTGGAGCTTCTGATAGTTAACTCTGCTCATATGAAGAGGAGCCTCGACAAAGCTCTCTGTTTTTTTCTGTCTTTTTTTTCCTCCACCGGCTGGTTTGAAGTCATCTTTTGTCTGGTGAGGGGGGGGTGGGGGGTGGGGGGGGGGGGGGGGGTTATTGTCTACATATTAAGTGAGGTTCTGTAAGGGTTTCAGCAGCATCTTGACTCCCCTTAGCTGAGGAGCAGCTGAGGTTAAGTGGTCTCCTCGCTCATGGCACCCATCTTCTTCTTCACTGTGACAGCTGGGGACCAGACTGTTGCCATAGATACATTCTCCACCCCCAGTCGACTGCTCATTTGAAGAAAACATGTAAATACTGTATATCAGCAAATGTTGATTGATCTTTGATCTTTTTCCTACTTGGTCCAGTGACCATTTTCATCAGTCTCATTCCTAACCAACTTAACTAAAAAGTGAACATTGAACAATATGAATACTGATTCTGAGGGCAGAAAACTCTTTCTTTTCATGCACTCTAAGGTTTAATTGTTATCTATTAGAATTGATTATGAAAAATGGAAAGTCAGTTTTTGGAACAGTAAAAATAAATTTCTGTCACTGTAGATGACTGCGTTTCTGTTTGTTTTGCTCAAATTGCAGAACTTTCCACTGGAGGTGGAAGGATTCCAAGAGATAAGCCAGTGATCAGGAAAATAATTTCAAATATTATTTTCCAATAACACACTCCACGGGGCAGCGTCTTGTGTGTTAGGCTACACAAGACACAGGTCTTGTTCACTGATTGAATGGACTGGAATTTACTATGTATGCATGAACTTCTGTAAATGACACATTCTAAGTTAGAAAATGTATAAATACTATGGGATCGTCATTTATTTCAAAACCCAGTTAATTTCAGTTTATCTTCAGCTGTTTGAAGAGAAACAGAAATGAATCAAAGGAATTTTAAACTATGAAGGACGGCCAATTAAAACCATTCAGTAAGTGATTAAATGACGCAGGGAATAACCTGGAGAGATAAGACAAGTCTGACAGAATGAAACCATCAATTATCTGTTGATCTTTAAATAACATTAAAAGATTATCGGCAGATTTTGGGTAATGCTGTTAATAAAATTAGAACATAGACAAGCTCTATCTTAACACTTTAACATATTGTGCATCATGTTCATTGTTAAAAAATACTCTGCAGCAACACAGGCTCACCAGCATCTTAGCTTCCTTAAAGTAATTTACCAAATTACTGATTAATTACATTGTACACTGTATATTTATATTTGCTTCAAACACTGAGATTGCAAATAAATATTTTATATTTATACATACACATGTATATGTTTGAGGAACCTTATTATCCTATAATAGCAATGGGTTATGCTTGTTTCTTTCTTTCATGGATTAATGATGATCAGAGGCTTCTCACTGGGCATCACACACATAATTTCTCATGAACTGTCTTATGCTAATAAACTGTAAATGTATTTTATTGACAAAACTACCTCAACTAGCTGTGTTATGATTTTTAATCTGATCATGCAATACTGACTATGAGGAATTATCTACAATGGCACCACTGAAATCTAAAGAAACAAAGCATCTAATAAAGGAATTTCTTGCATTGTCATACTTAATCATCTAATAATAATGGTAGCTGATTAGCCTATTAAGGGGATATATCGAAAAATGAAGTCCAGTAACTTCAGTGTACATGAGCCTTTATAATGATGAGAGGTGGTTAGTATTCAGTTTTGCACACCGGGGACTGTGGTTGCTCATAACTGTGTGTTATTACTGTATCATACATCAATCTACACTAAACCTGCCAGACTTGGAAGTTGAATATTAAAGACTTTTCAACATTTTGGTTTTGATTTATTTACGGTATAAAGCCAGCTTCCAATGATGACCTAGCATTATATATAAAAAGAGTTAGCATTGAGTTTGCATGTTAATGACAAATTACAAATTACCTGGAGATTTATGAGTGTTATCTCCTGGTGATACCACTCAAAAAGCCACTGGGTGGCCTTGCTTACCCAGCATGCATCTCTCTGGCAGGTTGGTAGGTGAAGGTAGATGAAGACCCACTGGTTTAAGCTCTCTGCAGCCTGAGGGAATAAGCACTTTCTAATTATATTTCATGTAAACACTATGGGAAAATGTGACTGTGTGTATAAATTGATCTGTTTTCAGTTACACTCTTTCTACGTTCCCTGAACAGTGGGCATTGCCATTTAATTTTCATTTAGCACAGAGATATTCAAACATTTTTTAAAGTTTAAGTCAATTTTAAATTCCTTGTTTGCTGCTATAAACTTCTTCTTCATTAGGGCTTCATTATTGCAAGTCAGCATAAAGCATCTGTGCAGGTGAAGCTGGTGTACCTTAATCCTGCTATCACACCTCTGTGACACACAACACTGTGACCACCATTGTGCATCAGGCTTTAAGAGCAAAAGAAAAAGTGTTTGGATGGGACAACGAGGAGGGCCCACCCAGGACCCCAGACCAGCAGGCTGAGATTAGAGGACATTTGTTCCACAATATTGCTGCCTCCTGGTTTCCTAAGGCTGGTGCGTTTGCACAGAAGGTGCAGGCAGATATTTGGGTAGCGGCCAAAGCCTTTCCTCGCTAGCGGGCCACCTCGCTGGAGCTGCAGGTGCTGAGTAGGACTCCCCACTGCTTCCTAGTGTGGTCTGCGACCCTACAGGCTGATGGAACAAATGCTGGTCCAGGGAAAATAAACTTATCTCATTTGGATGACAACACATAGCCTCGGGTTACTGTGCTGTTTTGCACCAGTTTTGAGAAACAAGTCGGATGGGGTCACATGCTCATCCTCCGTTGTGAAGCAGGAGAGAGGAGTTCTGATGTACAAATGATGGTGAAGGATCCAGTTTGTCTGTCTATTAATATCTGAACCTTCTCTGAAAAATCTGTATATTGTTTGTGAGGAAGCTTGACCAGAGCGTCAAGTAAGGTGATAAGAAGCAGACTCAGAGACTTGTTCAATGACTAAAAAAAGTGATTTATTAAGACCCATGTTCCAAATAAATGAAATGAAAAACAAATCAATCAAACATACAGCAGCTAAAAGTGATTTAACTCAAGAAAGCTCATCAAACTAAGGCATGATCACATGCACACAGCTACACGGATATCCTCTTTCTTTTCTGCTCTCTCCTCAAACCAGCAACTCTCCCCTTAAATAGGCCCTTCAATCTGTCTAAGCAGAACCATATTTCTCACAGGGATGTTTCAGTCTCCCACACCTATAACAGGTAAACAACAATGTTACTTGTATCAGTTAACATTGTTTACACGCACACACACACACACACAGACACACACACACACACACACACACACACACACACTCTCAACAAACTCCACATCCACAGGGTTTTCATTACTCTTGAGACACGACTGGAAAGTGTCAGCGCACGGTTTCCTGCACTACTCCCACTCAGAGTTTAGCCCTGCAACAAGGACACAGATCATTCCATGGCCTATATCGCAGGATTAATGAGCTCACAAACTGCATTAAATAGAATAAACAGAGCTGAGTAAGAGATAGTAAAACAAACAAACAAAAAAAAGATGACAAAAATGACATCACTGGTGATGTCAGCGAGAGCTTAAAAGCAGGAAGTGGTTGGGTGACTCCTGGAAATAATGGTGAGTGTGGTAACACAACAAGCTAATATATAATTCAAGAAACTCAGGACTTAAATCAGTAAACAATAACTGAACTTAAACAATACTTGTCTGTCTTGATTAAACCAGAAATGCAGATGTAAATGTAACAAAACAATGCTAAACACGAACAAACCCTGGACAGTAGGTGAAAGCATTGCTACAAATAGATGTTATATTGGCTAAACAAGCAAATGTCAAGTGTGGAAAGAAATACATCAAGGTGCAAAGGGGACAATGGGTTTGGTCTCACTCACTTTGTTACACTGTTACTGATTGCTAATGCAACATGAGTAGTGAAATGGCAAAAAGCAATGATTTTTACTTGCAGTTTGGGAGCCTTTGGTAGGTAAGTGTTGGAGGTATTCTCTGTGGAGGGGGTCTCCTCTTGCTGACCTGGCCCTGACCCCTGAGGTGAACCCCATCACACAGAGGTGTTAGTGTGCCACCCGGTGTGATGGATCACCCCTCAGATCCCTGTGATCCGGCAATCACAGCTAATCATCAGGACTCTCTCTCTGTTACTATAATGATCGGCAATGATTCGGGCCTGGAATATTCAGATGATGGATGGAGGCTCATGCAGGGTCCTGAGAGAGGGTGAGTCAGGCTGGATTGAGCCAGGACTCAATGTCTATTGACATCGTTGGTAGCATTGGGTAGTTGTTCACATCTTTATCATAATGAAGTAGAGATACTTAACCCTGGAGTATGTGGGGGTCTCATGGTGCCTTAACACTGATGTTTAAGGTGACCCCCCTCGGGGAGACGCCCACACATTGGCTAACCATTTTGCCAGATGATATGCTAATTTTTGTGACCTTAGATTGAGCTGGGTTACTCCCACGTCTATGGCAAAAGGAGGATGATGAACTCGGCAAGACATGCAAAGATAGAGATTTTATTTACATGTCTTTAATTTGAATTTCATTAAAATGTTTATGTTGGTTTGAGGTCATCAAACAGAGACAAATACATCCTGTTATACATATTGCCAAATGCAATGATAACTGAAACGTGCAATGATTGTCTCCTATGATACTTAATATATACAGAAGATCAAAGTCACATAAATACTAATGTATACAGCATCAGCTCCATTTGTATGGGAAAAAAAGCATTTCTGCAGCAACAGAATGTTTGAAGCTGGGTTCTGTACTGTATCTTGATATAATACATGCAGTGTCTATGTCTGGCCTTGGATTTGGGTAAGGCTGTCACAAGCTCACATGAGTGCATGCATCACGGAGCAGGGGTACTCATCCAAACCCCACCCAAAAACCCAGTCCCCCGGTGCGGGGAATTACTGGGCCTCTCCCAGCTCCTGGTAACCCCTTCATTATCCACACACCAATGGGTCCGGATCAGATTCAGCCTTTCTGCAGGGGAGAAAGAAATGGAAATTGGGAGGCAGGGGCTGCAGTCCATGCATCTGAACAATGCCTCAATGTTTAAGAAACGGCCTCATGGATGGGAAGTGATAGGGTTCAGTTGTGCTTGGTTCTGCAGTAGGCTTTCTTGTTTTCATTTGGTCATTTGCAAGACTCTGCTTAAATGGCTCCTCTGGATCTGTGGCTATTTAATTATCACATGCTTAATTAGCGGCATTGCTTCACAGAGAAATAAATATTTGATTGTATATTTTGCTCTTTTCCATGAACTGTGTGATGTGGATGTGCTCAGCCTTCTTTCCGCCCCCATCTCACTTTCTGTCTCTCTATGTCCTCTATTCATTTTTAAATTAACCTCCTAATGGACCTCATCTGTCCAGAGAGAGCCTATTAACTAAAGCCCTACTCTCATCCCGGGTCTCTGCCACAGAGGGCTGCAGACCCCACCCACACGGTCCTGTCCCTGTACTGCCCATCAAATGAACAGTCACACTCATCGGGAAACAAAAATCAAATGTTGAGAAACAAAGAGGTAACAAAAGGATTTCATTATATATAGTTAATTACCTACTGGCCCTCTACGATCCAAAGAATTAGAAGGCTTTAATTGCTTTATCACCTGGGCCTTGTGAGCGCAGCAGCTTAGCAATCAGCCTGATTTGTTTTAAATGAGCTGCCATGGGATGGGGTGGATTGCTGATTCTCTCCTCCTGCCCTACAGCACCTATAGGTGTGGCGGTGGACTGAAGGGGTGTGAATGAGGCTAGGGATCCTGAATGGTAAATTGAATGTCTGGAAATCAACAGTGTCAGCCCCTGAAGATATCAAACATTTTCTGCTGGCCAAAATAATCTTCAAGAAACAGCCGTTAAAGGGCCTTTTTTTTTGAACAGAGGTTTCAAACCCCCAACACTAAATCCCTCAGGATGTGGCGGTAGCCTTGGGATTTGAACACCAGTGTTACTGACACAATTAGCATATTCCTGTATTAAAGGAGGGAAGCGTGACAGTGTTTTCCAGGATGTCAGTATGTATCATTAAAAGGCATATTTTAATTAGGGACATGTTAGTTCGTTACACTAAATGGATTAACATTGCTTGTCAAGGGTAGAGATATGTTTTACATTTAAGTCCACTGGGGAACAAGGTCTCAATTTAACAAGACATCTTAAGTTGAGATGGGTCTTGTTAGTGGGGATTCAGAAATGGCACTTAGACAGTTTAATATTTTGAAAATGTGTGAAGATGCCGTATCACTGGGCTGCTGTTTGTGCGTAACTGAGTGTAAGAAGTCAATTATTATACTGCAATAGTCTACAGACTGTGATCTGGAAACAATACGCTCAAAGGGCAGACAGTTTGCTATCATTTGCAAGCTTTATTATTAACAACAGACAAACTTCTACCAAACTCCAATTGGCTTAGTTTTATTACAATTGTTAAAAACGTACCTGTCCCATTGCTAAAGCATACCTTTTCCTTTCAAAGTTTATGAGGGGAGATTTAAAAGTGAGGAGCCTGACAGTACACTTTCTGACGATGCAGCGAGTATAGGTTCTGCATGACCGTTTGGATCAAAGAGTGGTTATCTCTCCTATTGAGCTGTTCTCACCTCTGTCTTCTCTCATTATGGGATGGACAACAAGAATTTCCCTCCGTTAATCAGAACCCAGTCCTCGGGTCAGCCATCACAGAACTCCTAACAAGCCAAAATGCAAAAAGAAGCAGGGATATAAGAAAAAAAATAAAAACAAGACGAGCATCTCCTGAATGTCATAGATGCCCAAGAATTGATTTCTTCCCTGTTAGGGGGAGAAAATGGGCGAGAAACTACTGCTTAGCCAGAGGTTCTACTAAATTAGATTCACTTGGTGTGTGCAGTCAGCAATCAGTCAGCAAAGTCAACTTGAACTGCTTGTGAAGTAAGCACATATTCATATAAATTGGCTTTTTTCTGCTGTGAATGAAATAATCCCCAACCTGACCACAGTGGATAGCTCTACATACATTTAGACAAGTTGTTTCCATCCATACATGAATAATGGCTTGTGTTAGAGAATGTATTTCCACAATGTTTCCATAAAGAGCACATCAAAGGATTTCAGAGTATCAGGATAGTTATTGGGATGTGAACCCTGCAGCTGTGCTTTTACATTTCTTACACACCTGCTGTGCTAACAACACCCCTGCAAGGATTATATCCAAGAGGATTTGCAGCCTATATAGGGGTGTAAAAAAAAAAAAAAAAAAAAGGGGCTGAATTCTTGACCTGAGCTGTATACATTCATGAAGTTCCCACTAAAGATTGAGATTAATTCAGACTTGTACAAATGTAGACATCGTCAAGGATAAAGTCTGGTAAAAATGGATCATTTTAATCAAAATACATATATCTGGAACTTACTAACCGTTCATTTCCATTGCTTTGCCATTTACCATGAGTAAAAGATTATCTTCAGCAGAATATCATCACTCCACTCCTCTGACTGTCACTTAGCCATGTCTAGGTATAATGTCCTGCCCTACTTTGCCAGTTCTTGATTAAAATGTTGACTTTTTGCTGGGTAATAACCTGATTAATGTAATTGAATGTAAAAGGGCGTAGCTCAGCAGCACTGCTGATCACTGGAGATGGATTAGGAGAGAAGGCTTTCAAATTGAATACAGTTCTCCCTCCTCAGCTTGTTAATTGTGCCGTTTACCACTACTTGAGTCAGTGACCACTGCTATTTAGTCTCTCTAATGATGATGCACAGTCCGACCCAACCACAGATAATTAAAAAAGCCTTCCCCACACCCACACCCCCATCTCTCTCTGTCTTGAGTTTGGTGTTACATTGACAAGCCGCACTAAGGCTAGATATTGAGCTGTCCGCTTCGCAGAGTCTTGGCTGTAGGACCACGTAGCCTTCTAAATGCAGCTGTGTTGTGTGCTTTCTGGAGGAAAGTTAGGTATAGATCCTAGGTGTTTGGGTGTGATTGACGGCAGAAAAGTCTGAGGTTTCATCAAGTTCTTCCTGTCAGAATGGGTTTCCCTTTGTTTCACTCATGCTAAAACAACTGCTTTTGTGCTATTATTAATCCTGACATGAAAAAAAGAAGAACTGTCCTTTACAGTTGATGGTCTTTAAGAAAATGTGTTTTATTAAATCCCCTTGATACATACTTTCAAGCCCTTTGATGCCAGCTGAAGAAATCAGTGAGAATATCCCACTGGACTACTCAGCCTTTATATTTCCACAAAAAGATGAAGTCTCAGAGAGCTTCATTACTGTCTGAGAAGAAATCAGGTGATTTTGTTTGTTTGAAAGAGTCTCTGTGCGGCTTCATTTTGCAGTATGGTGCAGGAGCTCACACACTCTGTAAACCTGACAGTAAGTTGTGGTGGAGGAATTAGAAACAACACATTGGCATGGGTTTCTGTTTGGTGGGAACAAGTGACATTTTTAATTGTGGCAATGTGTAAAGAAGTACTTAACCTTATTGTCAAGGCCAGGCAGTGAGAGCAAGTGCAAACCCTTTTCATCTCTGCACAGGGATTCTTCTTCTAAATGGGTATACAATATGTATGTACAATATTTCTAACTAGCGCCAACATTTGAGACTTGATTTTGATATGTTGCACATCATTTTAGCGCTGCAACTAAAAGATATGTTCATTACTGATTTATCTGCCCATTATTTATAATGAGATAAAAAAAAAATGACAATGATATAAAAAGGCGAATCCTCCCATTTTAGAAGATGGAACCAGCAGATGTTTGGCAGTTTTGCTTGAAAACTTACTAAAATGATTCATTATCAAAATAGTTGCTAATTATTTCATCTCAGCTCTGTATACTCTCACAAAAACCACAAACTGTATCATATCCTATGAGAAGTGGATTCATAACAAAAACATGCACATTTTGTCCAAGCCATTACCATACATGACGGGGGCAAATTATTAGGAACACTTTTTAATATAATGCACCCCAGTACACCACTACAACCCACTACGACCTCAATAATAAACATAAAGTAGAATTATCACCTCTATGACAATGTCAACAAATAATGTATAAGCCTCATAAAAGTAGAATTTATGGCAGAGCTGCTGTATTGGATTGGATTAGATTGCATAAGTGTTCCTAATAAAGTGCTCAGTGAGTGTATAGTCTAGTTTTGGCAAACAACAATGAAACTACTGCCACATCTATTTTGTTTTTTCACAGGTTAGGATTAAAAACTGGGTATGGTTGGGTTTCAGTTTTGGTCCTTGCACTTCAAATAATTTCTGGATCTGCACAATTATGTTTACTTTTGTGATATAATAAGTAACAAAAAATGTTTAAATAAAAGTTAATTTCAGGTATCAGGTTCTCACAACTTTTGTGCACATTCAGTTTGATTACCAAAATAATTGGATGGCATATACTTTTTCTCTATTCTGTAGGAAATTATTCAATGTATTCTATATGAAAAGTATTTATTCCAACATGCAATGTGGACTTTTACCATCAGTTTCTGCATTATCAAATTTATATTAATCTTTTTAAGTGTAACCTGTTGAAGCAGCTCTAGAATGAGGAGCATTTTAAGAGGTCTGAGTGGAGGAGAAGAAGTCTGGTGAATTTACACAGCTTGCAGTCTGGAGTGCTGAAATAATTAGGAGAGAGAAATCTTTGGCTGGTGCAAACTTCCTTCCACCATTGCAGAACAAAATAATAAAGAGAATGTGTGTGAGACAAAGGCAAGAGACCCCCATGGTGCCTGGGTCTCTGCTTCCTGTCATGAGTATTCCTGCGGGGTTTCACATGACAAAACGCAGAAAGTTGTTTTGTCCCCGTGCCTGTCACGATACACCCTCATAACCGCAGCTGTGTGTTTTTGTGCATGTGTGTGTGTGTGTGTCTGTTTTGTTGTGCACTTTGCATGTGTGTGTGTGTGTGTGTGTGTGTGTGTGTGAGACTGTGTTTTTCTTTTTTTGTGCTGGCATGTTGTCTCGCTGTCTTCCCTGTCAGCTCATAGCCTGGCACCTGCTCTCATGTTCCTAATTAGTCTCATTTAATTAATTATATTCTACAGCACATCTCTTCTCTGTTCATATGCAATTTCGTTCTGTAGGTTTCACTCTCGTCCTGCGACTCTTCTAATTCTTTACAGTTTAAATTAGAAGCCTTTTCATGTTGTGTATTTCAGCAATATTATGGGAGTTTGCAGAGAGGAAGAGGAGGTTGTGTTTGAGCTACAGTAGCTGTTAATAAGCTGTCCTCTGGTTGAATCAAGCGGTCTTTAAGTACGAAAAATGACAGACTTTTTACTCAAATTAAACATGTGAAATGAAAAAAACAAAACAAACCCTTCCTTTAGTTGACCACGTTATTATACCCTCAAAAGCTGCTCTTGATAACTTTTTCCACCCTCCAAATTAGACGCCCAAATGAGCGTTTTTGTTGCAAGACACGCTGACAACCAGCTGACTCACAGACAGAATCTCTTCAGTAAGCTGCAGGAAAACAAGACAAGTCTCAAGCATGGTGAGTAAACAGAAATCAGGAAAGCACTTTACCTGTGACAGTTGGCCTAAGCACCTCTTTCTTCTCTGTTAGCTTTTCTGTTCCATTTGTCAAGTTCACTTGGGTTGTATGCCAGTGTTGTCTATTAGGTGTATTTTCACTGTGCTTAGCACTACAGTAAAGGACTGAATGGAGAGGAATGAGAGAAAGGAAAAGAAGTCAGTTTACTTGACTCCCCAGAGTAATTACCCATCTTTTGGCCACAACAAGTTAATAGTAAGAAATATGTAGCTTTATTTTGGCTTGAGTTTATTGATAAAATGTGTCAAGATATAAATACACAACAAGCTATGTAACCTGGTAAATATCTGACACTGAAACCACCAAACACCCATCTTAAAATAACCTTTCTCTTGCACGGTGTGATAATTCCTTAAAACCAAGTGACACTAAGATGGGGGCATCCAAGGTACACGGGCCCATCAATGGACGACAGTGGAAACGGCGTAGAATTTCACTTCCTGATGTCGAAGACCAGCCAGTCGCAGGCAGCCTCCCAGCTGCCCCTCATCCCGTGTTTTCCAATAGAGGATCCTGGGCTTGAAGAAAAGATGCCGTTAATAATTCAGAGCCTTGATGAACACCACCCAACACCGCCACAAAAGACAAGATCAAACTTTTGGCAAAGCCGGCGCTGCAGCGGGCCGATAGTGTTTCCCAGCGCTGTACGTTGACCATATGGACATCATAATCACCCATGGGATGAATCAGCAGATTCTTGATCTGGAGCCCAAAATCACACGACACCTTAATTAGCTGGTGTTGATATCGCCCTTCACAGCGCTAATTTGTCACCGCCAACAAAACAGCTTCTGGCAAGCATGCTTCTGTTGAATTTTGTCAACACAGTTAAGGAAACAGAGAAGGAGCATTTGAGGTGACAAATATATGAATTATGTGAGTAAAATCCCCTCTGACAGGTAGCTCTCCTAGGCATTTCTGTTACCAACAAAGATTTCATGTTGAATCCTGTCACATATCAGCAGTCAATTATGAGGACATAAGCATGAGTTTGTCTTGCTTATTTCCTGAATAATATATGCAGCCATCGTTAAATTATTTGGAACTGTGTTTATTCTCAATGACATGCAGTTCCCAATAAGGTGTAAATAATTGCTGCCCTCCTCAGGAGGTGTAGCCACCATGAAGCAGTGAGTTGAAAAGGTCAGATGTGTTCTGCACGCCAGCTCTAAAGTGGTTTATTAGCATCCCAACGACATATTCAGGAGATCGTCTGAGACATAATTACCTGGATAAGGTACAGATGAATACTGTATTTGGGGGAGAAGGCAAGGTTGGTTGGATATTGGCTTTGTCTCCATTAACCTGGAGCACGGTGTTAAAGGATCTGTTTGTGGAGAGAAAATGACACGGAGTCGGGCTGACGGGGCTGGACTGAGACAGTTAAAGGCCCCTCGCTGCATAGGATAATTAATAAATAAAATACCAGGGGAGCCCCTGCCATGCCTTCGTCTATGACAGGGGCTGTCTCCAGTGCGCTAAAGCATTAAATGACCAATTTCTGTCAGACTAACTTCCACCGCGCTCTCTCTCCCTCTCCCTCTCTCTTTTGCTTGCCCTCTCGTCTCCACTACACTCTCCAGCCTGTCTCACCCCTCTCCCTCGTTCCCTCCCTTTGCTTCCTCGTTTTCTGAAGTGGGGCTACTTTGCTCTCTTTGCACTGAGTTTTTCAGCGACTGATGGCTCTAGTTCATTTCTGCTGAATTAATTGGTCCCTGAATGAATTCTGTTGACAGGGCAATTCATCATGTGTTTGGCCTGACAGTGACTGGGTGTTGGGTAGGGGAGGGGGTAGAGGCGTCGGAGAGTGTGTGTGAGTGTGTGCGTGTGTGTTGGGGGGGGGGGGGGGGGGGGGGGGGTTGAAGCGGGGTGTGGAGGCAGTCAGAGGTGGTGGGGGTTGGTGATTGTGGCCTCCCACTTTTCTTTCTCCCCTCTTTGCCTGGTCTCGTCTTCTTCCTCCATCCTGCTCAAGCTGCAGAAGGCTGGATGTTCTTGTTGCACAGTTTTACCCAAACAGTTAGGACTCAAACAAATCAACCCCCCCGCACCCCCTCGGGCTGGGTTTCTGTCAGACAGAAGACCCTCTCTCAGCTTGAAGGGGGCACACAGGTCAGTGCTACCCCATTTTACACACTTTGGCCTTTTGTTATGCCCCTATACACTTCCTCCCCAACCTCAAATCCCTCCCCACCACTTGATGTGCACACACAAACACAGAAACGCCGTTCCTCACCCCACAGCTCCTCAGCCCTTTTGGAGAGTGACATAATCAGGTAGCGAGGCATATTTAGTGCTTAATTACACAATGTGTCGCACAATGGCCATTCAAAACGATAATTTAGCTCCTGAAGGGAAATTGCTCTGCACTGCTGACTGATCTAACAGGGATGGGAATGGTATAATAGCATATAGTTGGCAGATGAGGCCTGGTTGAGAAACGCAGCAATTGCTTTTCTCCAGACAGCTCTCCGACTGCTCATTATTCTAACTGCGAACTATGCTACAGTACAGGATACACACAGAGCCCAAGCATCCTCTGAGCTTGAACGTGGAGAGCTCTTTAGGCTGTGTTGAGTCAATCAATGCTCACTCATTACAAACATCACAAAGTCATGTTCTTGTCGCCTGGATGGTCTCACCCGCCGACAGTGAAAATAACCTCATAATCATCGTTCTGTCAGGATCAGGATCATCAGAGACCGGGCTTGAACTCTCTGACTCCCCTGCTACACTGAAATAATCTTACTGTGTGATGGTGATTTATTTTCACAGGGACATTTTCACAATACTTAATTTAGATTTAATTTTTCCTGTTGACCATCCTTGTACCAGAATCATAAACACACAGATGCCTCTTCAGAGACACTTAAAGAGTAGACTTTGAAGACATGAACAACATGAAAAAGAGCTATTTTCAACCAGTAACCCATAAAGTCGCTTCACATTATACCACTGGACCACTATGCTGCTGCCTCTTCCCAACCCAATCCATTTGGGATTAACAGGCTTAACGAAGTTGTGAACAATACTGCACCCATGCAGCCACTAATTAAAGCCGCTTCTAATGAGGGCCCGTTGATTGACACAGCAGGGTTGGCCTCTCCCCTCGCCAGCATCAACTATGACAGCCACATGATGAGGCTGATGACAGGCTCCCATGCAGACAGATGACAGGACGTCACTGCTAGACCACCACCACTCCTCATTTCTGAACAATACTGCGCTATTATGGCACCTCACGATTCATCGAATCTTTCTCTCTGGTCATTTCATGGATGTTTACACAAAGAGAGATGATTATATATTGAATTCTTAGGTGTTAACATTGTAACTGGCGTTGTTTATTCCGGTCACCCTGTTGACTGTTAATCTTATTTTAGATACTTAGGATTGGAAGAAAAAGTAGCAGGGGTTATAAAGAAGTGCAATATAAAAAAATACAATCTAATGCAATATGTTTATGTCTGAATAAAACTTAAAAATTGCAAGGCATGTCCTCAGAATTTCCTCTTTAAAATTGGCTTATTTCACTGTATATATTATCAGTGACAGACATGAATCATGCCAAAGAGGCCGAGCTGCAGGGCATCACCAGGCCAAGTCGACAATGAGGGTGAAGTGTTTCAGTAAATCTTGCGTGAGGCCCATTGGCCCCTGTGGCAGGGCCTCTCTGTGCGGGTTTGAGAAGCCCACAAGGATGACAGGTGCTTTTCGTAATGCCTAACTGATGAGAGCCAATCAGTGCACCCCATTCTGCTGCTGTGTGTCTCTTCTCCTGTTGTTGTCATCTGGCCCGCTAAAGTAAAGATGAGCTTGACTGACAGATGCATCCGGGTTCACAGTTTATTGGTTTCTACGAGAGAGCCAGATATGCCAATTTAGACAGGGTAGTGACAAAAAAGTTCCCATCTAAATGGAATAATTTTACCACTGGGAATTCTCAGCTGGGAGAAGAGGGGGTGTTAGCGTGTGTGTGTGTGCATGTGTGTGTGTGTTTTTATCTTTTAACAAGGCCTGAATGACAAATACATAGGACAGTTAGGGGCTGACAGATACAGCAGCTTTTGATGCTTCACAGGGGATCCATGAAATAAACAATAGGCAGAGGAAGCAGAGAAATTGAATTACAACTGGCTGGGGTTGTGTGTTTTAGAGTAGAGAGTGTGGAGAGGAGACGAAGCAGCAGCATCAGCATCAGCAGCAGCAGCGTGGTATGGATGAAACCAATGCATCATTAAATATACTGGAGTCAGAAGCTGGGGCAACAGTCTCCTGCCTTCCCAACAGTCCTGCCTGCTTGTCTCACCCTTTTCTCCCGCTATCTTTCTCTCTTTCTCCTTCTGTCCTGCACACACACACACACACACACACACACACACACACACACACATACACACACAAACACACATGCACTAACATCACTGCAGTTGTTTTTATTATGCTTTAAACAGAAATCATAATCTATCTGATTTCTACCAATATCCACACACATGGAATAACCTCACACAAACAACGTGCTATGCAGCTATCATGTAGCCCATTTCACATTTGAGAGCTGTAACCAGTACGAGTGCCTTCTGTAGTCACATTCATAAAACCAAACATCAATACACTAGCGGCAGGCTCGCTCTCTGGGAACCTTGAACTCTGAATCATTTTCTTATGGGGTTAATAATGAGGGGACACCGAGTCAACGACTGACATATAAAAGAATTTATTTCTCATGTGCACAAAAAGAATTGGAACAGAACTGAAACAGAACAATGATTGAGGCCACAAGGCTTTCCGTATAGATTTTCATCAGAAATCCTTTTTATGTCCATGACACATCTCCTGTATCATCTTTACAACAGCAGAAGACCCATTTCTTCAGAGGTGCTCCACTTACTAAAGCAAAGACTTCGCCTGAATGACGGTGGCGTGCACTCTCATTTTCAGATATGTCAGGCTACATGTAGACAGAAATAGGCAAATCCCAAGTGCAATTTGAAGAGGATAGCTTCTCCCGTAGAGCAGGACCGCAGTCTTTATTTTTTCTGTTATCTGGTGCCCTCCGCTTAACCCTGGTACCAGATGATGTGTTTGCTTGTGTGGAATTAAAGTAAACTTCATCTTGGATGCCTTATGCTAAATAGCTGGGCTGAGAGAGTGTGAGGGAGTGAGGAGGGAGAGATGGGTGAGTGGGAATAAGTTTGGATGTATTTCTATACATGGAGGCACAGATGACTGTAATTTGGATTAACATAATGATCACAACATCTACTAACAGCAAACAGGACACTATCTTTGATTGTTGCCAAGGACTTCAGTTTGATAACATCTTCATTTAAGGGAACAAAAGTGAAACCAGAGAGAAACCATGTCACGCTGGAGGTCAATTGTACTTTTATGCTGTTCTCCATTTTTCCTATAGAAGACCTTGAGGGTTACTTAGTCTAAGCCCAACAACAAAAGATGATACAGAAAGCCATTTAACTCATTGCATAGTGACATAAAACATCATCATGACAATATCATGAAAATAAAATAAAATGACAAAGACAACCTACTGTATGTGATGTTAGCATCTGAAACCTGCTACTTAAGTAGCCACAGGTTACACGGAAGTTGTGCCTTTCTCTAGAGCACAACATTACATTAAGACACAAATGTAATGCATGTTTTTTTTTCAGTCTGTATATCTACAAAGGGAGCCAGTACATTAGTATGATACTGCAATGGTGTGTGTGATCATATTTACAGAGAAGAATTGTCTTCACATTATTCACAAATCATTCTACAAAGCAGCATTTGTTGCAACTGATGGAATATTGAGTCACTGAATGTCACCTTTTTTCATTACAGTCATATGCATCATCATGTGGTTTGCCCGTTGAAAATACACGACATACATGTTCGGTGTTGACTACTTATTTAAAAGATAATACTGATTTATTTATGCATACATATACTGTAAATAAAATATTAAATATCAAACTAAGTCTTTGGCAAATGTAGTTAAAAGTACATTCACAAAATATTTTCCAAAAAGCAAACTTAACCAGTATTTTCTTTCAGTCCTTGTGGAGAGTTGAACGTAAATCGAGGAGGGTGGTGGTGAATATGTGTTTGTAAAGGCAATTAATTTCATTGAACAGGCATGAATTTAGTTTGGAAAAACAGGTTTGTAAGGCAATTGTTGAAGTTAATTTACAGTTGTTTTGCTCAACTGCGGACAGCTTTCTAAACTGTGTAGGCATCTAGTGGTATGACTAAGTAGCTGAATAAAGTATAACCCAAGAGAACTGAAAGATTTGTTCATGTAGCCAAAGAGCTATGGCTTACAAACTCCTCAGAAACTCTGAAAAAGATATTTACTCAAAATCACAACTGTCTGTCTGTCTGCTTTGTGTTTTTACACCTATGCAACGTAAATATGTTTAACTTATGCTCTAACTGGGTAGGTTAATTAATCTTAATTTTAAGAGAATGTGCCAAATAAATCAAATAAGCTGAGGTTATAGTGCAAAAAAAGAGCAAAAGGACGATCGTGCATGGACATGGACATGACTGGAAAATGAGGGAAATGTGACAAAACAACTACTCTGAAAAATCTTTGATACCTTTTTTTTACATTAAAAATAGTGACAGAAAAAATAATTTAAAGTATTAAAAATTCTGTCCAGACCATTTTAAGTATAAGGTCGCCATGTTTTTAATACTTTGAAAAAACGATTTACATTTTTTTTACATCTGATTGTTTGCCACAGGGAGGGTGAAGTTGCCATTGGTCTATAGGGTCAGTAAATGTTGTAGGACATGCTGATAATGTCGGCGGGACTGAAGAAATGGGAGCAGAAGACATAGTCAAAGCACCAGAGTAAAGCCCGCCCTACAGTGTGGAGCCAGGATCTCATTAAGTGTCAGAGGGGCCCTCCAACACTGGCTCAAGTCTCTGCATCATCAAGCTATGGAACCATTCTCGTCTCCCCTGGACTTCTCTCTTTAGAGCAGAAAAATACTGCAGTTCATTAAGTAAAGGAATGTGAGGATCCATGAATAAAATAACAACAACAACAACAGCAACAAAGAAACAAAAATAAAAACCCACAACATTGTTTCCACATGGTATTCTTCACACTGTTTTTCTTCAATTTATATTTTATAATATATATATTTATATAATCTCTTAAAGTCATTCTGGAAATGTTCAGGCCTGTGAGACAGTGAGGGCATGATGGTTGAGTTCTGAACGCCCGCGGGCCCTTTTGGCCCAAAGTGTGTGTAACGCTGAAGCTGGGCTAGTTGCATCGGCTTCGACCTCGCCGATCCTTCCTGTTGGGGGGTTGGGGGTTCCTTTAGGATTCCTCCTCGCTTCCCTTTGACCTCAGTGTATCTCAGACGGGGACAATATGGACGCCAAAGCCCTGGCCCTGCAGTTTGAATTGGTCTCCATGGTAACTAGTGGCGGTCGTATGCAGTGGCAGCAGTGGGAGGTGCGGAGCCACGGGATGCGGCACTATAATAATAAGGGGAACCTGAAAGTTAACAGAAGAACGAGCCGTTGGAAACCACGGGGTCAAACATCATGTAAGACACATGTGTGCAAAGCTCCAAGGACAGAGAATATATGGAGCCTGGAGATTTTTTATTACAGTCTCCAAATATGGTTTGTATTTGTCTAGAACAGATCAAAGTTCAGTATTTACAGTATATTTGGTAGTTTTTATTATATAAGTTACTTACTTAGTAATGCTGGATTGCTGAACCGCCATGCTTCATTGTAAGTGGTGTATTGTGGATGAGAATAAGGGTTTCCAGAAAAGTCCCCTCCTAGACAACAAATCAATAAAAACAAACATTAGCAAAGAGCTAACAAACAAATTACTGACAGCCTTTTGTTAAATATAAAGCTGTAAAAAGATGCCTTTTCACCGAGTTACATTGCAGTTACATTACAATCTTGTCACACAACAATGTTTCTGAAGCATTTCTGTCCTGGCTGCTTCTATAGCTTTCCTCAACAGTCCCTTTAGGTGAATTGATTGTTTTATTAATCCTCTGTTAGTCTTTAGGATTTCCTCTATTCTCTCCTTAAGTGAGGACTTCACTGCTTTTAAGCTATGATGCTTCGCTTCAAAACTCCCTAATAGGTTCTCTCAAACTCTCATTCTATCTTTGTCCTCCCTGTGCGGGTCGTGGCGGGAAGGACGGGAGGCTGAGGGGATGTCACAGAGCGATGCTGTGGGTCCACAGGTTTCTTTCTTTTACGAGACTATAAAGGCGGGGTTTTATATGAAGCTGCTGAAGAATGGCCTTTGCTTTAACAGTGTTTGGGGCCAGACACTAAATCTTAGTCATTCGAAAAAAAAAAAAACCTACAACCCCTGGATTAAGAAGGCCTTTGTGCTTGTGTGCTTGTATGTGGGTTTGTTTGTGTATCTTTCCAGTGGTGTATAATCCAGTAAATCAAAAGTCATTTTCTTAACTTAATTTGATATATCAGCTTTTACCCCCACGTATATCTTGAATTGTTACCCTCATACACACTGAGCTCACTTGTAAATACTGCACGCCTGCTTTGATTATTGGTCAGTGTGAAAGATACATGTCTCCAAGCAATAAAGGGAATTGTGTTTTCAGTTGTTTGGAGGAGAGATCTACACACGCTGGCAGCTATAGCATCCACACTGCTGGTCCCGTAACTCGAGCTCATCCCTGAGAGAGATAGTGATTTAAATATTTACAGGCCCTCCACGCCTCTGTGTTTTGACCCTTAACTGTTTGCTGTGAACCTGAACTGCAGGTTAAGTAGAGGGGAAAGAGATACGCTCTGCAGCCCTGGGTGTCCGGGGAGGCGAGGAGAGGAGCAAAAGCAGTGTTTATCGACGGGGCTGGTGAGAGTGCGCTGTGTGGACACGGCGAGGGTAATGAGCGCTGGGAGCTGGAGTGTAACTGAGAGGAACTGTCCTATCTCACGGCCACTGATTGTGGTGATCGCCTATTGAGTTCATCTAATGTCCTCGTCCGCAGACGCTAACCACACGCTAACCGCAGTCTAACACGGCTATAACAAGCTTGCTTCAATCTTTTCAGTCAGAAGCATGCTTATAGGGTTCTTCTGTCTCTCAATAGTAAATGTGTGTGCAGGTATTTGTTTGTCACAGTCACAAGTATTCACATACTGTACGATACATCACAGAAAGGCATTATCACATGTTTAGCTTAGACTGACCTCACGTTTTTTTTAAACAAGATCAACTGAAGGGTACTATAAACTAAAATTAATGGCATCATAAAAAGGGTGTAGTGTCACCTACCAGGAACCATTCCAGCGAGTGTAGAGGTGGGGTAGCTGCCTTGTCCCGTGGGGGGGACGTGAGGCGGGTAGCCAGGTAAGGTGGTGCTGGCCATGTCTCGACCTGAGGGCACACAAAAGGAAAACAGTCATAAGGAGACTCAAATACAGAAAAGTTGAATATGAATTTATGGTTTCTATTACTACTTGAGAGAGTTGTATGGTAAATCTGAAACATATATATTATTTTAACCCTGATGCAATTGAAATTGTGTTTATATCAAAATTATTTGTAATAAGAAATGTAATCACTGCCTCGATTAGTGTCACAGGCAATGTCTTTCGAGTGTCGAGTGCCATTTTGAGAAATGCTTGGTTTGCCACTGGAGACTGGGATTCACATCCTGAGTCCCACATGTGGTAAAGTTTAGGCAACAAAAGCGCTTTGGTTAAGGTCAGTGAAAGTTCATCGTTTTGGTTTGATGTAAATAAAGTAAACATGATGTCTTGCACGTAAAGTCACTGCAGACTTTTCTATATTAAAACATGACCATGAAGTTTCCCTAACCTTAAGCAAGTGCCATAATATAACCATAACTGCGAAAAACTAAAATAATTCTGTATTCAATGTGTTGCTGATACCTTCAATACATTTCATGACTTGCCAGATATGTTAATTAACATCTCCTCATTTTACTGATAAGAAAACATAATCCAGGTGGCATCACTTTTCCATCAAAATTTAATTTCTGTTGCAAATTTGTTATATGTAACATAATTTCTAGGAGACAGGGTTGATAATTCACAACACATTGTCAGAATGAAAAAAAAGGCTTTTTTGTTCAATTTAATCCATTGTTTACTAACCAGTATAGTAACACTGTCATTTATTTTTTGTATTTTTGCACACACTTTCTTGGGGGGAAAAACAATTTTCTTTTAGATCCTAAATATTGCAATTATGATATAAAGTGAAGTGATGCATATTGTATATTCACAGAGAAAAAACAAATGATGCCACTGTCTGTCGAAATGTTTCAGACCATTTAATTTCTTATGCAAGATCATTTTGCAATAATCTGAAGAAATAAATAGTTAAAAAATGCTAAAAAAAAATAACCACAGATTATTCATCTCTACAGATGCCACCACAATATGTAAAATGTTTAATGAAGTTGCATGTTGTCCATCTATTTTCTGAGCTGTTCATCCTGTCTGGGGTTGCAGGGGGCTGGAGTCCCAGCTTGCACTGGACAGGTCACTAATCTATCACCAGTCATTTAAATGATTTTTTATGGAATTATCTCATGGGGCACTGCAACTGCTATAACATTAATATACCAAAGTTATAAGCAGCTTTAAAACTGTCAGGAGCATCAGACCAGTGAGAGCACCCTCTGCTCTCTGCTCCACATTCAGCTCTGTAATTAACACTGACAGCATCGGGTCTGACTGGATGAGGGGGCACACAGGACAGAAAGCTATGGGTCCAAAGGAGCCCCCAGCATCAGCCCTAAGTCTCTGCCTCTGCCCCCCAAACCTCTCCTCCCCCCTACTTTTCACCTCCTCTGGCCCCTCAGACCTTGGGCCTGTCACGAGGCTGGAAGGACCTGGAGGTCTATTGTTAACCCGAGAGACAAGCGAGGGGTCAGAGCTGGAGAAAAGGGGGTGAGGGCAGTCGCTGTTAATGAGGGCCAAGCAATCAGTTTTGCTCCTGTGTACACAACAGTAGAGTGAAAAAAAAGCATGATGGGATTGTTGTTTTTGCAACGTGAGAAGCAGCCATTTTCATTTAGTGTATATTTGAGAATTACTAAATTATTTAAAAAACAAAACAAAACGGAAAAGTAGGAAAGTAAAGAGGAAAGTAAAGAAAAAATCAACTGGACAGAGTGAGTTTGATTTAATTTTGATCTGGTTTTGGAGCCTTTAGGAAAGCTGTACCTGCTATTAAAGGCTGGCTGGCATACTGGCTGTAGCAGGAGACATGGGCATGGGCAGGGTAGCTGGGAGTAGAGGCATCTACAGAGAGGCTGGACTGGTGGGACAAGATGTCAGCTAGAACAGAGTCCCCAACAGAGGAGGGGGTGAAGGGGGCAAAGGATGCCTCATGGGGCTCCCGCTTTACACACATGGAAGGTGGATATGATGGGTGAGAGTCTGCCGGGTGGGGAAAAAAAGAAAGAAAGAAAAAAAGCTAAATATAATGTAGACATACAACTCCACACATACATGCATTCACTTCAGTCACACAGATGTATGATGGGATGGATGTTTAGTTTTCTAAGTGACCAAACAACCAAAAGAAAAACTACTGTACCAGGCCAAATACTGTGTGTTGACAAATGTGGCACAGCAGTGGAGAAAAAGAAAGTTTTTAGATTTATCATGCACATAACCAAACACTACCACAGGCTATTAAATCATACAGAGACAATGCTCCAAATGCTTAGCAGACCAGTGGTATGAATTAAAGGAAACCTAAAGCTTTGGACTATCTTTCATATGAGGAACACTGAGTTATAAGAAGAGTACTTGCTACTTTACATGTATTGTTGTATAATTTTGAATCCTTTGAAGAACAGACATTTCCTATGGATTCTGAATAGATAAACAGTCTTTAGCAGTTGATTTGTTCATTTACATAGCTTATAATAATAATCTCATATGCACCCAGCAGTAATTCATTCAACTAAGTGGAAACATACACCAGTGAAATGTTGCAACAACACATCGCGCCTGATCAATCAAGCTCAAATGCGTAAAAATTTCCCCAAGGTTTTAGGAAAACAAACAGCATGATCTCACGGCTGCTTTCTCACAACAGAATCACTCCCACAAATAACCAAACAATCGGCTTGCAGACAGCTCAAAACTCTACACTTTGATCTAATTTAGCTGATGAGTCTTGGCATCTTTCATTTCACCGGCTTTGCCTCTCAAACCTATGCAATCAATGTGAGCTCTGTCTCCGGCCTCTCTGCGTCTGCCGCAGAGCTTGCTCTGTTTGCTGGGGCCTGTAGGGAGAGATGGCTCTTTCCCGACACCATGATAGCCTCATTAGCTGCTTCCCCCATCATTGTTGTTTTACAACAGGACTGTGTGTTGCGATTCCTCATTAAGATAAGGGCTGCTCTATGGAAGGGGGATGCAACCTTGTCAGCTCTATGAACCTAATGCCAGAGAATCAGGAAACTTAACTGCTTTCCCATAAAAAACCTGTAGTAGGTTCTCTAAATATCTTTCTCCCTCTGTGTCGCTGTGATGGCTGTAAATGTGGATTTAGACAGAGGTACAGCAATTACAGAGTACCTTCATTTCATTGAGACAAATACCATTGTTATGGGAATGGCACAATGTTTAACAATGTAGGTTTTTAACAAGTGCGCAAGACATACAGTGTGATCAAATCATTAAAGAGCCATGAACCTCTGGCATGAACAGAAATATTATAACAAGTGAGCTTTGCATTTAATTGGGTGGATCTAAAGTTTGTGCTGTACAAGTATGGCATACATTCATCGGAAGTAGGGTTTGCTTAAAGGAGCCATATGAAACAGCTCGTGCTCAGTCCTGCTCTTCAGTTAATTATATCTAACATGTGGTCTATTCAATTCTCTCAAGTTATATTTAAACCTCATCCCTGCAGAGAAAATGGGTATTCGTTGATACAAGACAATACAAGGATGATGTTAGTGGTTAGCTTCTGTCGGAGTTACCATAAAAACACTGTAATATACACTTAAATTGGCTAGATTAGCAATTTTACCCATGTTGACGATCACAGCAAGCCTAAACCTGAGATGCTACAGTGTAGAACAGCCTTACCGCAGTTATACAGATAAAAAAAAGGAAACATGGTTAAAAACAAAGGCAAACTCAACAAGAGAGGTCTTTATAAAATATAATCCAATCACTGTGTGATACAGTTTAGAAAAATGTATTGTGAATCTTGTTTAGGCAGATACATCATTGCTCTCTGGGGCATTTATTTTGCTATCAGGCTAACACTTGGCCACCTAAACTTTAGAACATGAATCTGAAACTTCAGGATGAAACTGAGGCTGCCAAAAATGAAGCCCAAGCCAAATGTGTTTACACTGTGTCTGAGACTTCCTGCATACTACTGTAGGCTTCTGTTTTCTCAGCGCCTGAGCAACCATTGTCAAACAGACAGGGGTTACGACGCAACAACAACCGATACAAACGCTGCGTTCAAGACCACTGAACTCTGAAACTAATCAGACATGGTGTTGCTTATTGTCCTGGAGATGAGGCAGAGCCTGGGTAAAGGGAGCCTGTCAAATCACATGCCCTGATGATGGAGATGGAAGATAAACTCAGGGTCCTTGGGGACTCCTCTACCCAGCAAACACATCTCTTAGAGAGTGGAGAAGCTATAGAGTTCTCCAACATCTGTCTCTTCTCTACCACTGATACTACGTCTACAGACCCCATCAACCATAGAAATGGACTGTTAAGAACCTACAACAGTCCTCTGAGTGATGCGTTCAGATATAGCTACAACAGCCTTCTCTCAAGTGAGCATTTCATTTTTTAATCGTACACCAAGGAACTTGTGTGTGAACCATTTGCTGGCAGAACTCTTGTTTTCAAAGGCTGCTGTTCAGTCTACAGACAACTTTTTCATTCTCACAGTATGTTCAAGATCACAGTGAAACTTCCTTCTTGTGTAGGTACGGCAAAGTCAACTGGAGAGGAGTCTACTGAGAATTAAATGTTGAATTTACCTCAACAGGGACACATTCATGTTTGCTTCAAGTACAGCCAGTTTAACCTCTCTTGCGTTGTAGAGGTGGTAATTCATTACATTAAACTACACTTACATTAGAAAGGAACAAAAGAACAAGCTCATCCATTTGTGAGTGAGTAAAGAATATTTGCAGGGCAAAATAGCTTAAATTCCCTGTCCAAGGGTTTAAAGTCATTCATTATCAAATGTGTGCTCAAAGGTTAGTATGCCATTGTGGGGGGTGATATAAACATTAATTTCCGAGCTCGGGGCTGTGGGCGTTAACTGAACTGAGACAAGCTGTTTGTCACCAGGCCACACACCAGGCACCGCAAGTAAGGTGGCTGCTTGTTGTTTGCCACCCAGCAGAGAATCGCTGGTACTGCCAAGTCTCAGAGTTTGATGTAAGTTTCAAATACAGCATGTTTTTTCACCTCTGTTCTCTCATTAGTACAGTTTTGTGATTTTCTTGGCAAGTAAGTAAGAAGTAAGGAGGTAGAAATATATAAAGAGAGATAGAATTATATGGGATATTCACATCTGCTAGAGTTGTAGTAGATCAGAGGGGGGGCCATTTACACCTAGCCTCCCCACAGGCTCTGCTGAAAGTGATTATCTAGCACCCAGCCTGCACAGAGACTACTGAAATCTCATTGGGCATAACCCTGTTTAACCAGTGATAAGTAGCTACAAAATTATACTCTAATCATCTGTTCAAATGTAAAGCTTGCATCAGGATTAGAATAGCTAATATCAACATGCACATGATCTGCTAGATACCATATGTCACTTACTCAGTTAAGGTATCAATAGACAACTGTGCAGACACACGAATTCTGGCTCAGAGCCAGCGACCAGGAGTGAATTCAGATGCACTATACAGTTGACAGTGTTCATCTACTAAAGACAGACACAAACAAGTACAACACTCTCTTTACAGTTTGTATATACCGGAAAAAAGTGCCCTATTTACTTATTTTTCCAGTTGGATATGCACCATGCTAGCATAAACAAGGGAATAAGTATAACACGAGTAAGTAATAAGTATAATACATGATGCTATTAAATTTTATATTATCTACTTTCCAATATTATCAAGAGGGAAGTTTCATGATGCTCCTCTTTAGGAAGAATAAGAGAGTATTTTCCTTATTTTCATTGAGTTGGTTACATTATAATGGATTGTCATTTACATATTGAAATTCTAAAGACAGTCATCGTGCTGGAGCGTAAATTATTTGTAAATGATTGGTGCTTTGATTGCTCTCTGCCACCCTCCTTGCTAGGTAACCGCCTCTTTCACACATTAGGGTAAACAGAGGACACAAAAGATGGCCCAACGTTGCTTTTGTTAGCGCCCTTGGAACGCAAAAGTAAGTACTTCATTAATCATTCATCTTTAATAGATTATGTAAATTTCAGGACATAAAAATCAACAAGATCAATAACTGTATGAATTTTAATTGGGAGCAGAAAACATTTAAAGAATGAATATAATCTCGTAGCTCCATCCAGTATGAGAGCATAATTTATTGATAATTGGATCCCAGCCTAAGTGAGGAAGCTCATTTAGCATTTTTTTTTCAACCTTGGCATACATTCTTATTTACAGGGTTTGCTAATGGCAGAAAAAATAATATTATGCACTAACAACCTACACCCAATCAAATGCCTCATGCATTGCATGGTGGTGAAAATTAAGTAATAAAAGTTTACTGGATATTTCTTCTGAGTTTAATTTGGTGCTCATAATTCTCAGGGTCATTTTTTCAAACGGCTGTAGTGTGCTGTCATATTCCATTTTAAGAAAAGTTTTGTTAGTTCACCCCCTCATTATGCAATCTCTGGCCCTCACATGTATCGCGTTAGGAGGCCCCAGGCCCCCAGGTGGCTTGGAGGCCACCTGCTATGAGTGTGTTCCCCGGAGCGAGACCGCTTTCATAGGAGGAGTCCAGCATAAAAGACAAAAACACACCTTTCTTCTCCTGAGGCCCAACTTTCTGGGGCAAATCCACCTCCCACATATTCAGGAATAAAAAAGGGGTCTTTCTTTTCCCATAGCACTGTGCCTGGGTCTGGGGCTGGACTATAGGGATCATTTGAGAAGGGCCACTGCAGTTTTCAATCATGCTGTCCTCCTCTTTAGTTACTCTCTCTCACACACACATACACGCACACACAGTGGACTCATTGACTTTGATGCCCACTGCATAATTATGGGAGTTTTATTAAAAAGCTGGCATATTATTCTCAAGTCAGTGTGGCCATCAGTAAACCTAACCTCTCCATGGGAAAGAGACTCAGCAGCCACAATGAAACAATATTTCAATTAACCAGGCAGCCATCAATTTCGACAGCAGAGCAAAAGAAGCTGTAGTGCAATCTAGGGTGGGTTGGTGTGGGTTATATGATACAGATAGTTAATACTACAAGATATATAATACACTGCACCTGCTATTACCTGCCAGCTCTCAGTAGAACTAACTATTGAATACAGCAACCAGCTCATGAGTTGAAAAGCACCTGTAATTTCAACGTTTCTTTCACTGTGTCTCATCTGTATCTGAGTCTCTCTCTCTTTCCACAGCGTGAGGCAGCCAGCCAGCCACTGTGCTGTTCCAGCCGCTGTCAATCAACAGGCTATCATAGCCTTTGACGACAACGTTGTGTCGTGGCGAGAACAGCAGCTGTCTCTTATGAGAATTGCTCCCAGTCAATCTGTTAGCGGGCCAATCCAGGCTAACACAATAGCCAGTTAGGAGCAGCGTGTGAAAGGCCTGTAGGATTTAATGGGCTCAGATGATATATTGCCTCACTCTGTCCCTTAGTAATAAACACACAGAGTGCCTCAAAAGTTCCTCAAAAAGGCTTTTCGTCTGGTGGTAAGAATTTTATATCCCTGGAAAATGTGTATGTCATAAGGAAGTGGTAGTTGAAATCTTGATAAGGTAGTGATGATGCAATACTCCAATACTTTCTTAATGCCAAAACCAAAATGTTTTGCTTATTTTAAATGAGTGGAGTTTTAAAGTTTTAATACTTAATAATGGTGTAAAAGTAAAGCCAAAAACAAGTGACAGATTATCAGTGTTATCAGTATTACTGGGTGCAATGAAGTGGGAGTAAAATTACATTTAACATTGTATTTTCAGTAAGTTTGGGTGAAAAAAGCTCCTTCGTTGGCTGTTGCCATCTTCACTAGCTCCAATAGTGTGCACATAAGGCCTCTGTTGAATATCTGACTGAGCTGGACTCACAGGGGAAAGTGGTATAGTTTATAGTAATATTCCATGCTTCAATCTTTGGTTTGATTTTAGCTAAAAAGTTTTGGAGAACTCCTCTTAAAACTGACCAGTTGGGAAGATGCAATGAAACAATACAGAAATACAGAAAGCAGAGTTAAATACTCTAGTTTGTGTTCTCAGCACTGACTTATTTCGACCACCTTGTTGGAGATGTCTTTGGCGTGCTGCAGCTGTGTGTGTTCATCTAAGGATCAATCTAGCATGAGTCAGATTGTACCTGTCACAACAGAGTAGCTCTGGGAGACACTGGAGGCGAGGTCGGAGCTGCCGCTGCTGGAAAGGCTCGGCTTCACGTCTTCCAGGCCAGCGTTCAGAGACGGGAGCGAGTACTCATTCGCCTGTAGACAAATACACAACACATGCAAAAATATGTCAGCTGAGGGATGCACATGTGAGTAGGTGGCAATAAAAAAAGTGAAAGTCACACTTTTTATATAAAATACATATAATTTACAGGATGTGTCATGATCTGGTTAACATCATTGCTATATTACATGCAAGCCTACTTCAGCTGCCAGATTTGAAGCAGATATCCAAGTTTAGGAGACAATATATGTCTGCTGTATCTGGAACCTGACTGCGATCTTCTCACTGTGTTTCCTTCTGAATATTTCCTGTGAACCCCCCCCCCCCCCCTTAACCCATCCCGTCCCCGCTCCTCGTGCTTTTTTACCAAGACCCATGATGTATGCATGCATTAGGGCTTGTCTGAGGAGAAGGCAGAAAGGGAGAGAGGGATGAGAGAGGGATTGGGAGAGGAGTGAAAGGACGGGGTGTCAGCTGGCTCTTTGTGCTCCACTGCAGTCATCCCTGTGACCAGTCAAGGGAGGAGACATTCAGGGCTTTGTTACAGGAGAGACATGTGGTGGGGTTTTTAAAGGAGAGTACAACCTCAAAATCAACCTTTGTTCTTCGCCTTCAGGATGAACACATAAAAATGGGTTAATAAAATGATAAAATAGTGTGTATTGTTTTATGCCTTTTTATTGGAATTTTCTTTTTGCTACATGTTAGAGGTTTTCATTGCATTTCGTTTCAACTGTGATAAAATGCGCTGTGCAGCTACTTTGTCGCAAGACGCCATCTTTGATGTTGTCCAATTTCTCATTTAGAGAAATGCATTCATCTGCTGTACTGCACTTGTAAACTTAATGTGAGGATCAGCCACCACCTTTTAAGTATTTGATCACTTTAATCTCAGGTTAAGACTCTGCTAGCAGCTGTGATGAATCCTGTTTGTTAATAAGATGACACCTCCTGACCTGCCTCTTCTTTGAAAGGATAAGTGTGTGTGCACACGTTTGTGTCTGTGAGTGTTTGTACCAGAGTGCGTGTGTGCATCTGTTTGTCTCAATGGGACGGGGTCCCACAGGGGCGAGCTGGTGACCCCAGTCTTGTCTGCCTCTATCGCAGATAAACTCTAATTGTCTGCTTACAACTGTTCCCTGGCACTAGGCTGGATGTTCCTCTCTATTCCGCTGGGCCTCCGCAGCACAAGAGCCATTTTGTCATGCAGATGGGCTGTGGGCAGGGCTGGGCAGGGCTGGGCGGAGGGCGAGTGGCAAGCACAGTGGGGCCTGAATGACCTGACCACATGGCTGCCAGAAGTGTGGGAGGGATGAGGCCTATTCAGCCAGGCCTCTTCAAAATGGCTTTTTAATGCCCTGACGCAGACACCAGACAAGCCCCTAATAGCCTAATATCCCACCTTTTCACCAGTTTAAGAAAAGGAGGGGGTGTTGGAAACAGGGAGAAAAAAGGAGGCGCACAGAAAGAGTGGAAAGCAGCCTGATTAATATTACATTAAATTAAAACTGATTTTTCTGGACCATTCTGACGCCGTTTTTCGTCCCCCCTCCTCCACCTTATTCTCGCCTTTTTAATACCTTCTCCTCCACTCTTTGTGATTGCAAGTCATTTCCAATTCGTTTTGGTATTGATCTTGCCGTAGAAATCACTTTGGTAATTAGCTGCATTAGGGCCTGTATAGCAGGCTGAGGGGCTGTCCCTCTGATTTATCGCCGCTGTAATTCCCCGCGATCGCGCAGAGATGAAAATGAACTCAATTAGGGCACTGCTAAGGCTGCATGGGCACCCACATAGAGTTCCAATGGAAAAATTAATAGTCTCTTGTTGTTTAACAGTCTAATGAATGTAAATAAAGGTTATCCGCTGTAATAGGCTGTAGGCTTGTAGGTTGCTTTGAGTAAGAAGTAGCGTAGAGCTTTTTGTCACCTGTGTCAGAATGTGTACCACTTAATTCATTTTGTAACATGAGAAATCAGTGTAAAAAAACCCATAATATATATTATTGGCTAATACAACATAAAGACAAACATGAAGCAGGATCAGCACAAAAACCGTCAGGGCCTGCAAATGTCATGGTGTAGAAAGAAATATCTGTATGGCCAACCTGCTCGGGTTTGATGTGCTCTGAAGGGGGGAAAACATCGGGGTAAGACGGGCGTTCAAACACACGGTCCAGAGCTTCCAACTGCTGCTGGGTGAAGGCGTCTGCTCGCAGGTGCTTCCTTAAACTCTCCACACTGCCCTGAGAGTCGCTGCCCGGGCCTGAGCCATCAGAGCCATCTAGAGAAAGAGGGAGAGGAGGAAGGGAAGGGAAGGCGACAACATTCTGCATCAGGACACGACTGCAGTCTTTTTACCTGATATTATTCTAGCAGGCTAGCAATGTGAGATAAGCATGAGGAAAAAATGTTTTTGTGCTCAACGGGTTTGAGAGTGATGGCATAAGGAGCTGTAGTAAATTCAGGGAGAACAACCAGCATGTCTGCCTTTTTATCTACCTCTCTCTTTCTATTTTTCTCTGGCCTCTCTCTTCCTCTCACACACATGCACTCACTCAGGCAGCTCTCCGCCTCCCCCACCTCTCCTCGCGGCCACCATCAGCACGGTCATCATGTGATAGGTCTATGGTAATTGATGGATTACCTTCGGTGCAAATATATACTTGTAAGGGAGAGTGTGTGTTTCAGGAGGAGAAAGTAGGGCTGGCGATTACATACAGAGCCTCTCATTCTGCCAGCGGGAAATGGAGAGCCATTATTTAACTGTACTATTTCCTCCTGAACATATTACCCTTCCCTCTCTCTGTCTCTCTTTCTCTCCCTCCATCCCCCACATATTGCCTGTCCTCTGGAAAGCAGAATGGAGTGGGGACGGTACTCAGGGCCGAATGAGGACGGGGCGTCGAGGGCAAGCGTATGCATTTCCCCACTCGGTCACACTCTATATAAACAAATGAGCCTATGCTTCCCTCGTTCTCCTGATCTCTGACCCTATCAACTCGGCCATGGAGCCCGCCGCCACCGCTGCAGCTCTCCCTCTGCTCACTCATCAAGTCAGCTAAAACCTCCAGCCAGCATCCCAGGAACCTCCACTCTACTGCCTGCCTCCCGCCACCCTCCCTTCCTCCCTATACCCCACGCCAACAGCGGATGAGGGCTTTAGCTCCCGTACAAATCTGTCATTCTAAATTTGCAGCAGATTATGTTCTCTCCTGGGCGAGCCAGCGGTGATATATGATATGCAAGGCCACTATTGATTGCCTGATCCGCCAGCAGAGGAGGGAGGCGAAATGAACTTGGAATGAACATCATGCCTCAACTCATTGCGCGTATAATACTCTACTTAATCCCACATTTTTCTGTGCTATGGAATTCAATTGATCAATCATGTTCCACTGATGGTACCATTTCAGGGGCGTTATTGCCATTCTGCTCAGCTGCTTGACCTTTTTTCAATGGCTGAGGCCAGAGGATGAACCCGACTCGCACCAAGAAATAGATCCATGGAGAGAATGGAATAGAGGACTGTAATTGGGTATGAGTGTGTGTATGTGTAGATGGGAGGGTGTGTGTATATGTGTGTTTCACTGGTAAAATACAGTATATTGACTTTAGCTTTGTGTAACATTTATGAAGGAATCTGTTTTTTTCCTCCTGCCACATGTGTTTTTTCCTACAATCCGTTAAACAGAATATTTTAACACAGGCTTTTTTTCTTTTTCAAACAGCTCCCTTGGGTGAAGGGTTGGGGGTTGCTGGTAGCCGGGCAGCATTAGTGTTGCTGTATGAAACTCAATTGTTGTCTGTGGTACAGAAGAAAATGGAGTCATTAATTACCTCGTATCAGCTGGTCTGAGAAAAGAGGAAAGCGCGATCAATAGCAAGTGTTTGTCATTCACTATGGAGGAGCATGCTTACCATACTCAGCACCCACCACCACACTTAATCAGGCTTTCTGGACTGGCTGCAAAAGGACACAAATTCTCACCGCAGGAATTTCTTTGGTGCGAATTTCGAATGTTCAAAAGACCCACCGCCAAAATTAAAAACACAAGTTTGGAACCTGCTCGTGCTTGATTGTCAGGCATTTTAACACAAGGATTAACAATAAACAACAACTAAATGTATATTAGCAACCAGTGGTGGAGCGTGACTTTCCACTAGGTGGGGCTATGACAATACGTAGTTTGGTGTATTTTGGCAGTGAGCATGCGCCATAAAATGTAGCAGGGAGCCAGCTGCTGGTAGCTAGCGGCTAGGCTTGCCGTTTCTAGAAGTTTAAAAAAATATCTTTTGGTGGCCACTTAGCGACTGCTTTCACTTTACAATTATCACCACAGTGCCACAATGATCTGTGTACGCTTCGCCTGCCTTCAGACGGTAAATGTTATCTATAATAGAAAATTGCCCAATCTGGCAACATTTCTTAGGCATAAAATTTTCCGCCCCAGATCCAGTTATTTTTGCCGTGCAATGTAAACCAATCAGGAACCACCAGGAAAAGCCGAACATATTACACAAAGAAAAGTACACCCTTCGGCACACAGACAAAGATTGTCAGCACGTTTCTGTAATTATGTATGATTTATGTGAGAGTGACGACTGACATTTATATATACACAATATAACAATAACAAAATTAAAATATATATTTCACAATTGGAATTGCGGGAGAGGCAGCACCCCAGAACCCTTAATGGACCACAAGCCCCCGTTAGCAATGTTTTGTGATACTGTTAAAAGTTTGTTTATGCCAGTAATATTTTAAAAATTGGAGTTAAACAGGCCTAATTTTTTACAAACATTTTCTCAATTTCTAATTCAAACTCCTCAGTTATGCATGTGAATATATTCAAATTTATATGGTCAAAAAATTGCTGATTTGGCCTTTAGATAGAAATAATAGTAAATCATTTATTTTCAGAATTCGCCATTAGAGGTTTATGTTTGACATATATCATAAGATAGCTGCAATAAATCAGATTCATCCTTTGACAGTCAGCGTGTCAAGTGGAGTGTGAAGCCCAACTGTCAGTTTGCGTGTGTGTATGTGTATGTGTGGCTCATTGACTGGCTTGTTTCATTTTCTCAGTGTTTCTTCAACCCCTTTGGGTGTCTCAGCAGGTATTCTCTTATCACTCCCACAGCACCAGCTGACTGCGTCTCTTCGTTTTAACACCAAAGTGTGAGGAGACAAACCGAGATAAAAACAAGACTCTCCAACAGTGACATTCACACGTATCATCCCTAAAGCAATGCACTTTCTGGTAAATTCTCTCTTTGATCAGCTTGAACAGACGGATGCTGTTTCAACTTTGCTGTGTCCAAAAGTTATATATTTCATCATAGCGTGTTTAAACATTTAAACCTGCTGCATGTCAAGCGGATTGCAATGCTTCGTACTAAGTCACCAGACAAACACAACAAACAGACATGAATCTGCAACTGGTCTCTTTTGTTCTAGTCAGATAAACCTAAAAGTTGTTGCATGCCATTAGAAAACTAATACTCTCTCTCGTGCACTTTCAACCATTTGCACACAAACACACACACACACACACACACACACACACACACACACACACACACACACACACACACGGACAGAGTTAACCAATGTCAGTAACTACTGTTAAACAGACTACAATGGTATCAAAAGCTGTTCTGTTTTGCTTTGTCTGTAAGGGGGATGTTAACGTCCTGTGGTGGCATGGTGGCACTTTATGTTCTTCTTTCATCTCCCTGTTCCAGTGATAAGATAACTCAGAGGAGAGAGAGGTGGGGGCTTGTTTGAAAGGCAAATGAATTCCTACACACTGCCTGGCTCTCTCCGTAAATCAATGACATGGGGTTTCCTAGATCAGAGGCTGCAAGTCGACCGTTTAGTTATCCGTCCTGTGCTGATAGGTGAAATGATGCTATCGCAAATTGTGGATCATTTGTTGATGTTTTTAAAAATGCAGTTGAGCTTGAAAAAAAAGAGCACAAACAAACTGGTATACCCAGAGGGTGAACACTCCTTCCCTGTAAGCTAGCTATATTTATGAAACCTCTGAAGCGGAAAGGAGAGAGGTGGGTGGGGTGGGGGAGAGAAAGAGAGAGAGAGAGAGAGAGAGAGAGAGAGAGAGGCAGCAACACTGCCATGGCTGTTAAGATCCTGTTATGTTGCAACGTGTTTAAGAGCTTTATTAATTCGATTTAGCACCACCAACCAGTGTAGTGACTGTCAGCAGGCACAGTGATGCTTATTTGCACTCACCGCCATCGCTGAGGCTGCGTCGATAGTATTTTGAAGCACATTTTATTTACTTGGATTTAAATTGTGAGAACCAGGCCAATGCAGAAAGTTTATAATAAGTAAATAAGTATACAACTATTTGGGAACAGTTTGTGACTATAACATCAATAAGAGGGTTGCTCTGGTGGTAGACCAGGTTGGCTAGTAATTGTAAGATTGGTGGTTTGATTCATGGCTCCTCCTGTCGACATGTTGAAGAGTCTTTAAGCAAGACACTGAACTGCTTCCAATGTGTGTTTGTGGGGAAAAAATGTAAGTTGATTTGGATAAAATAAAAGTTTCACATGTTTGGACTATATTGCAGAAATCACCATCTTATCAAGCCACCTTTTTATAATTCAATCCTAAAAACAAAATAATCTGCCATTTTCATCTAGTTCCAGTGCAAATCAACTTGTTTCAAGAATTCTCTGAAAATTAATCTTGAAACAAGAAAGGATGAAGCAGATTAGTGCTAGAAAACTTTATTTTAGAAAAATATATTGGTTTACACTGGAAACAAGCTGAAATATTCTTACTGCACTGGCATTTTTTAACTTGTTTTGTTGCATCTTTTAAGAAACTAACACTCAATTACAGACCAAAGATTTTTTTTTACAGTGCACCTTGTCTCTCTTTCTCATTTCATCATCTTTTATTGTTCTTTGTCCTGCTGCTCTACCCTCCTCTGGACCAGTCTGTCATTTAGCGGTTGCCACCCTGTGTGGCAAGTATTTGTGGAAATGCAATTAATGTATCCCTTCTTTTCTCTTGCCTTTTCTCCCTCCTCAAGCTGAGTAATGCATCGCTCCATTAATTCTCGGCATCGCTGCTCGTAATTGACTTTTCTCTGACATGATTCCTCTCCATTGAATGAATTCCCTCTCCTTATATTTTTGTGACGGATCTCATTGTATATTGTTTACAACTATATGCAAGAAGTCGTGTTGCTGAATGCAAATGGTTAACCCACAAGACTCAGAAAGAAGAAGGATGGTGATAAGAAGAGGAATTGAATGTTGAAGAGAAAAAATGGCAGAGATAGACCAGAGAAGGAGGAGGGGGAGAAACGCAATGTGGACCCTTTTGTGTCCCCCTCTGCTGTCGGGGCCCTAACAGCTTCTTGTCTCTATGTTACGCTCTGTGGCCCCTCTCAAACCTGGGCTTTTCTCTCTCACACACACCCCATCAGGGCCATCATGGTGCTCATGATTTCATTTATTTCTGCTTCGCTCTGGATACATTTATTTTCTAAAGTGATCCGCTATTGACTCATTGTCATGGACTGGCTTGACTAGCCAACCAGTGTAGGCCCAGGTTAAAATCCATACACTAACTGATTTAAACTCCGCCAGTGGGTCATATGTGTTAAAAGATACACACCGGACAATCTCCAAAAGGGCCAAGTATCAAATTTGAACAAATCAAAACAGCGACTGTATTCATTTTTTCTTCAAGCTATTGAACAAGGTTGATGTGACTCCGGCTGCTGCGTACAATCGTTCTTTTATGTCATGAATGAACAACCTGCTAGGTCATATTTTCCTTTTCCGGCTCACACACTCATCAGCTCCTTCTACACTCATCCCACACCCACGCTACAATCACAAGTTATGACCTTTGCTTTCTCCATCTAATTTATCACTGTAGCTCCCTATACTGCCTGTCCTCCCCAGAGCTCCACTGGGCTCCATCCAGGATGTGGTAAGCCAGCTATTAGAGAAGCTGTTATGTCACATCAACCTGCCTGTGTACAGCAGCAAGGTCAGGAGTAACCTGTCACAGTGTGCAAGACTAGGAAAACACTGAATTTAAATAGAGCAGCTGATAAAAAAAACAGCATTTCCTTTAAAAAGAGAACAAACCAGAGCAGGTATGTCTCACTCAGCTCGATCATAATAATGAGCTCAAAAATCACGGAAGGGCCAAACTTTTTAAATGGACGTAGCACCATAATACACATTTGACAATCACACAGCAGTTGTCACCCAATCCTTCTCTCTCTCTGTCTTTTCTTGGCTTCTACTTCCTCCATAGGTTTAAATGACTGAGTGAGAGCATGCTGTACAACAGGCTAATTTCCCCACTTCACTATTAATGCATTTGGCAGGAACAACATTCCATTTCCCGTAATGAGATACACAAATAAATCTGGCTATGGATAGATTTGAGGTGGGGTGGTGGTGGTGGTGGTGGTGATGGTGGTAGGAAGAGAGGAGAGGGGTGAGGAGGGGGGGCAAAGGAGGGGGCGCATTGAGACGCATTCTCCCAGCACTGGCATAATTGGTATCGCTGCTTGCAGACATGCAAACCAATCTCTCCACAGATAGGGCTGAGACTCTCTCTTTTCCCCCCTTAAGGCTATTTCTTTTGTCTTTTCGATAGCTTGCACATCCAAGATAGAGGGAGGGAGGTGAGGGGGAGATGTTAATTTGTGAATTAATAGCTTTTCTCTGCAGAATTGCAAATTCTTTAAAATGTCACTATGTTCACTGTGTGAGGAGCATCTGAAGCCACAGAGTTACAGACACACACACACATTTCCATGCACAGATGTGTGCATATATGCATGCACAAATCCAAAAACTGATTCTTCCTCAACTCTCATTGAGGCTGCCAGGACTTTTTTCATCCCTCCTCCCCTCATAAACCCACTTTTTTTTTCTCACCCCCACCTCCCTGCTCCTCTGTCTCTCTTTTTTTCTCTCCTCCCGTCTTCACTCGAAGCTGTCCAGTGTAACATGCTACTTTTAATTTGCAATAACACATGACAAGGACAGATTAATGGCTCTTATGGCACCTATGTCCCTGAAGCTCGTCTTACGGGGGACCCAGTGTACATAACACGTGTCACACTACATTATCTCTACAGCCCTCCAGTCGTGGGGACCTTTTTCTCCCTCAAAGGGCAACCATTGACTTCAGCCACACCAGGATCACACACCAGCAGCATCGCGACACCAACAGTATGAGGACTGTGCAGAGTGTTTTTCAGGTTCATCATGGTGAAATTACCACAATGTAGGCACAAATCTTTGACTCGTTTTCAGATATGCAACAAAGTCCACTGAGTCATTTGTAAAATATTCTAAAAAAATATGAAAACTATTTGCTGCACTAGTTTTTAATTTATTTATTCACTGACTTAATTATTTTTTTTTACTAATTTGTGTATTTAATGAGGTGTCTGACAATGTAACATGTTAAAATTATAGCAGGTAAACTACTGCTGTGACACTTGGGCTTAGCCAGCTCATGAAGGCCTTTTTGCTTTTTTTTTAATGCTGAAATAATAAAACCTTTTTTGGCAATTGGAAATTACCATGAATAACTTAACACAAGAGCTGCAGTGGGTTTCTTGACATCACAGGCCAAATTAAGAGGAATCATAAAAAAGTAAATTTTAGTTTATAACAATTTACTTCTTGTTGTTGAAATCCAAAGCTATAATTTTAAATTAGCTACATGGTGCATTACTGTATATTGAACTGCATGCCATTACATGTAAAATATGATTTTCCACAGTCAGTTTAGCTTAATTTATTTTAATTTCTCAGGAGATTGTTTATTGGAAAAAAAATCGTCCCCCGCCTCTTTCCTCGTAAGCTCACAACCCCGGAAGAGCAAAAACAGCAGTCAAGAAGAGAGTATTATGATCTGATTAACCAAAGCAAAAGAGAAGGTTGTCTAACTTCAACTTACAATGTCCTATTTTCCTCCCATCCAAGTGGTTGCCACTCCAGAGAACTAAAGAGACAGAAACATAAAAGAAGGAAGTGGCCTGTTTTGATGAATGTTCTTTGAGATAATTTTCAACCATGTCATCCCACCATCAGCCACCTCAAAGCAGTACCCCAGAATCAAACATGCTCGCACACACACACACATGTACACACACACACACACACACACACACACACACACACACACACACACACACACACGCGCAGCCCCCACCCTGCCTCCACCGGTCTGTTCCTACACCTGTTCAGGCCTCCACCAGGGACATGTTAATTCATAGGCATTAAAAAAGCCAATTGTTTGCACAACCGATAATCTATTAGCCCTCAGGCAGTGTGTGTCCACTCTCTTGCCTTGCCTAGGAATGAGAAATTCTGGCTTGGACCGGATAGGCTTCCACTTAATCTTTGAGCGTATCTAGGTCTATTTGCTTGCCAGTCCCCTGGTAGTGTATACTTTAATATAAAGTCTTACAAAAATACTTCATATTGAATGTTTTCATGCTGTTCAGCACCGCAGAATATGATACAAAAATATTAATTAGTCAAAAAATGCATTTTGTGCGTTAAGTAAATGGTATTTAACTGATACTATCATGGCAAAGAATCACACTTTTTCTGCCTTTTGTAACATTGTAGAAATGAAAGCAAGAGCCAGCAGCATTGATGCCTTGCCAAGGGGGATTAGAGTTGTATGACAGCTATATGGGATATCTACAGTATGTCTGGTATAAAATTGAGATGCAGCTCTGTAGGCGTATGGTAAAGCGTAGGGCATCAGAAAGCTGATTGAATCACAACACACTCTCAACACTCGCCCTGCCTGATATACAACATAACAAGTCACTGGAGACAGCACACAGAAACACACTTGGCTGCAGCGCTGTCATAAATGCCATCTTCTTCACACACAGAAAAAAAAAAAAAAAAAGTAGGAGACGAGTGATGGAGAGAATTAAAAGGACGGAAACAAAAGGGATCTTGTATCTCCCTTACCATCGTCTCGTTTCCTCTTTTCGCCGTTGGAGCGGGGGATACCCAGAATGCCGTTGATGGAGTAGGATCCTACGGGATCGTTGGAGGCGCTGGTCACAGTGGGGGAGGCTGTGCTGGGCACTGATGGAGAAAGCTGAGTTAGTGGGTGTGCACAGTATGTATGTATGTGTGTCTGTGTGAGTAGGTCATTTGTGTGTGTGTGTGTATGTGGGTCAGTGCGTATAAATGCTTATGTCTTTTATTTCTAGTTTCTACCACAAACAGCCGCCCTGATTGGCTCATTTGACTATGCTGTAATCTGTGCGTAGCCTCATTCATGCTCACCTATGGTGTGACCGGGCGTGGAGAGCGGCGTGACAGATCCGTCAGGGGAAGGGTGGAATTGCTGCTGGACTTTGGTGCGGATAATCCTGGTAAAGTGAACAACAGACACGGATCAATCAATACTGCTTCCAGAGCATGGAGATTTCACACCGGCCCAGCCGCCCCGGGACACTTAAACATGGCACATCACGTCCACTTACACCTGTGCATGTACAAGTGCTCCATCGTTTGGGGCGCTTGTATCCTCATATTTGGGGCCCCCGTCACAAATAGCCAATCTTTGGGCTTTAGGGGCAATCTCTGTGCTCCTGTGTGAGGCTGAATAGGAGCTGCCCCCTGAGATTGTGGATTCAATCTAGCTGGATTCTGAGGTTAGAAATATGATAAAGTCCCCATACCAGTAAGATGTGATGTGGCGGGAAAGTCTTCATTGCACTTTGGTCTGAATGATCTTGCAAACAAAGCATGAAATCACATCAATTCACCTCAATGATCAGCTTCACTGACTCTACCTGGCCAACTCTAATAATCTCCCTCTCCTGCTCCCCACTCCCTCTTTTCTTCTCGCTCTCTTTCTCTCTCCATCTCTCAAACCTGATCTTTCACTCCTCTCACTCCCACCCTCATCTTCTTTTCTCATTCTCCCTACTGTCCAATGTGCTCACTGTTTTACTGCCCGTGTTTCACACTGTGTGTCTCTCACACCCCTCATCTCTTTCTTTTCCTTCTTTCTCTCTTTACTCCTCTGCGATTCATTTTTACTATTCCTCTCTGTCACCTCTCTGGTGTCTGTTGTAGTTTTTGGTCTTTTTACTGCACACAGGAATCCTCCAGGCTCACTGAGGATCACAGCCTATTGATTGGGACTCCGGGATAGAAAAGTTGACAACAAATGGCAGCGAGGAACAGCAAATGCAAATGGAGATCTATAAATAATATCTGACAGGAAAGCAATAGTGTCTTATTGGCCCAACCTGAGACCAATGCCACATCCAATGTCTTTCTTTCTCAAAAAAAAAGAAAAAAGAAAAGAAATTAAAGCAGCAGTCACAATAATCTTTAAACTTTAGAGTTGTGCATTTTATAAAACAGTTGTACGGATGCAAAAACTAGAGGCCTAAGATAATTTTACATTTGTAAATTTGAGGATTGCTGTAATTCTTTTAGTAAAACTCACAGTACAGTGGGATTTACACAAGCTCAGCTTTAGCTCTTGGGACATGATCGTATTACATTAAGCCATGACCATGGTAATCTTTTGATTGACAGACGAACGTGAGATCATTGAATAACAATCAGCGTTGTCTACAGACAGAAATCCCACATAGAAGCCCTCTCACTCGAGAGATGTGACAAAAAACAGACTTTTACAGACTGCAGATGAGGCAAACGACGTTCTCGTGTGCATGCGGCACTGAGCAATAAGCTATCAATTCTGACTCCGGCAGCTATAGGGGTTAACTTCCTCAGGGGCAAAATGTACATCAGACTCTTTTCATTCCCCTCGCTATCTCGTGTGTCCTCCATACTCTCTCCTTCAGGCAGGGCAACAAAGGCTCGCAGCCTCCTCCAGAAAACACACATCAATATTTTATTTGAATTTCTAACATCTCACCACAACAGTTATCTGACCTCATGACTCGAGGGAGCCTCATAAATTCAAGGAATTTGTTTCGAGTCTATGTTGTTGATATTGAATAAGCAATTTGGATGGGTGAATTAATGACTTTGGCGTTTGGCTGTTGTAGAAAAAAAACACAACATCCCCAAAGAAATATTAAAATGTGGATCAATATGATTGAAAGCCGCTCAGGACCTTATGGGTACGCCTCTGTCCACCGGTCATGGTGCAGTGGGTGGAAACTCCTCTCTGCGGCAACAAAACAAAGTGCAACCCTGTCTCTGTGTAATCTTTAATAATTCATGCAGGAAAAATGTGTTTAAAGCCAGGACATCCTCTTTAGTCAACAGAGCAGAGGTCAGCCACCTTAACCACAAAGACCACCAGGGGTCCACTGTCTCTTTCTCTCCCTCTGTCTGCCTCCTTTTACTTCTCCACTTCACGGTCTTCCTCCCCCACATCTTTCCCAACACTCCTTTCCACAACAACACTTATAACCAAAAAAAAAAAAAAAGCAAGAAAAACATGAAACATTTAAAAGTGCACGCATAGTGAGAATTAACAGGGTTTAAAAGAGCTATGGTTAGATTTTTATAGACAATCTCTGTAATTTTTAGGCTTTAAAATAAATATAAATTAACATCTTAAATGCTTGTGGAATGAAATAAAAATTCAAGAGTGAGACCTACTGATTGTTATGTTAGGATCTGTGAGGCCCTGCTTTAAGAATAAAAATTTCACAAGATCTGGTGTTAATTATTAATGCGCAGGCCAACTTAGTTTCAAATGACACAATTTTCTCCTAATAGTGCTGTTTCACACAACTCAAACTGAGGAGATTATCATATTTTTTTCTAAAAGTATTCCATATATATATATATAATATACATACTAAAAACATGTTTTCAGTTTTAGGAACAACAGGTGAAAACAGAGAACAGCGGCAGAGAGACCTGTTGAAACCACAATTTCCATGCCTGCCTAATTTTTCTAAGATTTCTCTCTCTTTTTTTGAGGATATTCATCCATCTCCTGCATTTAGCTGGATGTGTTATGAGACTCTCTTTAGCTCATTAAAATGTAATGCCGATGACCAGCTCTCTGGAACAGTGCCTCCTAACCAAAGTTCTTCACTCGCCAGGCACTATGGGGCTTTTTTTTTTTTTTTTTTTTTTTACTTTGCACACATGCACTGGGGTTTTCGCCGTCCTCTGTCTAAAGATACTTTGTCCACTGCTTGTCCCACTTCATGTGAAAAGGTGAAGGTGTAGGGTGTCTGTTTCTTTATCTGCTTCAGTGGAACAGAAACTCTTTTATAGTACATTCACGCATCAACACTGTTTTAATACTTGAATTTTTCCATCTTCTATATTATTCTAGACTTCTTTTAATTATTCTGTAATTAATTATGATAATATCAATAATATTAATTATGTGTGGTTAATTTAGAATTGTCCAACCAAAGTAATGTGTGTTCTGCTGTTGCTCCACATGCACCTCGGTGTTAGAAAACAGAGCAATTGCTTGGCAATAAAGAGTCTGCCGTCTCTGTCGCAGTGTGGTCCGCGTATTGAACGACTTTGTTGGGTATTTCCCTCTGCCTCTGGATCTGGTTACGCGGTATTGATCGGTTTTTATCGAGACAGATGTGATTTTTCGTGGCCCCAGCCTCCGCTCCCGTGCTGGCTGTGTTGTGGAGGGCCACAGAGGGGATTGAATTGCACGTGTGAGACCACCCCGGATAGGCTTGGCTGGAATTGACTATAGTTCAATGGCTCTCTGCTTATTTTCTATTTATTATATAGGCTCGATTTAAAGCATGCACGCATGATAAATGACAAGATTTTTTTTTCGCTCTTGCTTCTTATCTCATTTTTTTCCCCCCATTTGTATTTGGCACACAAATTTTCTCTTAGATGCATGCACACATTTAGGAAGAAATAATAAATCATTTTCTCTCTATATGTAAAAAAAATCTGCATGCCTTCTCCAATAAGATAAAATAAAATATATGTTTTATGGACCTACCTGTTGATGGATGAAACGCTGGGGACAGTGTCGTTGTCGCAGACGCCCTCAGCCAGTAGTCGGTCCCTTATCTCCCAAGCGAACATGGTTGGATTCTGGCGCTTATAATCTGCTATTTTATCCACCACTTTCGGGGTTGCAACCTTTGGTTTGGAGCCACCAATGACTCCGGGTTTAATACTGCCGGTTTCATAGTACCTGCATGGGGACAGAGCGAGTGTTCCTGAATGGATCCCTCCTTCAATTCAACATCCAGTCAGTCGTCTGATTGATGGGAAAGGTGGCCTGAAATCGTTTGTGTGGAAACAAATCTGCGCCGACCTTCTGCAGTTACATGTAGGGCAAAATATTACCTACAAATATGATGGCGGCTTTAATCTATTAATTAGTCTGGAAGTGTGCTGTTATATGGCCCTAATTGAGTGTCAGCTGGAGGGTGAACAGAGCGGATTTTCAACAACAAAAAAAACAACAAAAAAAAGCAGTGTAATTAAAATCACACAATAAGCAGTGAGACGGACAGAACAAAGGACAGTTTAGCTGTAAGAGCACAGTTTAGACCTAATTTCTAGTCTCTATGAGCTTATAGTAGCATGCACGACATGCCACCATGACCTACTGGTAAATGTTGGTGACAGACATTCAGTGTGTGTGAAATGAAAATACCTCTGAAATGCCTTCTGATAGCTGAAAAAAATATATTTCAAAATATTATCTCACAGCATTTGTGCTCTGATGTAAAAAAAAATTATGTAGAGCTAATTTCTCAGGTTTAAACTTCGCACTGATGAGAAAATATAGGAGCGCAAAGAATGTGTTTACGGTATTTTTTTAAACTGAAAAGTCGTTTTTCAAGTGACCTCATGTTACTTTATGGTATTTTCTTTATCATCTGTGTCTCCTATAATTTTAATACAGCCTCATATTCTTCTGGGGTATTTATTATCCTTAATGTTTAGCTGTAAACTCTCCTCCTAAGATTTATTTCGTGATTATGATGCTTTTCTTTTGTAAGGCTGTAGGTGATGGATAGAAAATTTCGTACGTAGAACTGCTGTGTTCAAGCAAAACAAAAAACAAAAAAAAAGAAAGAAAGAAAAAATGACCTGCCTATATAACCGATGACTGAGGCTGAAATAGAGCTGGGTGCGCATATACGAGCTAGAAGATTGATGTTTGACACACATAGGGCTCTGTTGGTAGTGGTTTCCCCCCTTTTACCTGCCGAGGATTTTGCTGACACAGCCGTGACTGACCCGTAGCTGTCTGGAGATGTCGCAGGGCCGGACGCCCTGGTGGGCCAGCTCCACGATCCGCTGCCTCACCACGTCCGGGAGGGGTCTGCCGTTCACAAACACCCCGCCGAGCTGGTTCACACCGCCGTGCCCTGCGTGGGATACAACAGCAGCACAGGAGAGCATAACATTACATACCTGCAGGAGACACGTCCTCACATTTTGGTTTTCTGTTATTGTCTGGGAGAAATGCACAGTGTGTGTTTCATGTTCTTATTTTCTATCTAAAGGTTAAATCACATTACTGTTAACACACACACACACACCTACAGACACAAACAAATACACATACAAATACATTTTAAACTCCTGTTCTGAACGATTTATTAGTGGATAATAATAATAATAATAATAATAATAATAATAATAATAATAATAATAATAATAACAGTAATAGGAATAAGAATAAGAATAAGAATAAGAATAAGAATAAGAATAAGAATAAGAATAAGAATAATAGTTGCTTAAAAAACATAGTAGAAAATGAAGCAGCCTAATAATAAAAAATAATAAAATTCTGGTATTTTTGTTGCTTCCAAATGCGCAAAATAAATTCACTTTCAGGGCTCTTTTGGAACAATAACAGCAGCTCTTCTCTCCCTGTCCATTGGCCTGGTTAGGTAATATTTTCCAAGATCACCTCTTCCACTGCAGCCTAACACATGTCGCACATATTACGTTTCAACCTGTTTAATTTTCCTTGCACAATTATTGTAAATAATTAAAATGAGCTTTGATAACTCATATTACAAACGCGGATGGTGCGAATGAGAGGAGGAATAAATAATTTACGCAGAGTCCGGGTCTTCTTTACCCATATCATATGGAGGAAAACATATAAGGAAAACAGCAACACTTGGAGCAACTGTTTCAGTTTTTTTTTGCCGTCAGTTTTATTCTTTACCACCTGAGTTTAAAGTGAGGGATGGTACATAAAGTGACACGTCAATTTACACACAACGTGCTCTTGTCTCTCTCTGCAGTAATGTCACAGGTGATAAAAAGCTTTGTATTTAAATTAAGGAGTTTCCATTTTCTCACTTAACAGTAAATGTAGCTGTAAACAGCTCATATATTCCCATGTCAGTTTATCTCTATAAGACAAAGCTTCACACAGAAAAATCAGTGCTGAAAAAAATAAAAACAAAACACTTGGATAACACCTGTGCTTTTAAGAATTAAACAGAGAATTCTTTGTTTAAAAATGTATCATTAATCTAAATAGTTTCTGTGCTTCCTACTTTAATTTCTATAGTCAGAATTAACATTACTAAATCTATTTTTAAAAGACTCTTCTGGGAAAACTTTGCCAATGTTTTTTAAGAAGAAAAAAATAGTTGAAGAAAAAATGGCAAATACTAACATGTTAAATGTTTGAGAGCTGTACTTCACGTTGGAAAATAACACGTGATAAACTTAAATATTAAATACATAGGTTGTATATAAGGCCATTTTAAATGTATTACTGCTGGTTTTCTGTGCAAATCAGCCCGCAGGAATAAAAGTCACAACACAGAGCTGTTGTTGTCTACAAACTACTTCAGTATACTCACGGTGCATCGCCGAGAAGGGGTCTGCTTTGCAGTGAATATCCATTGGATAGCAAAGGAAAGAAAGGTAATCGACTGAGGTCGCCGTTTCGCCTCGGTGGTGCAGCTTTAAAGCAATGAAAAAACAACAACAACAAAAAAACAACAACAACAAGGATTTATATTTTTGTGTAAAACAGTCCGTGTGGGAAGAGTCCGCAGGCTGCAGCAGAGCACAAGCTTTACTGGCGGCGATGCTAAGTTTTCCTCCTGTTTGAAGTCTAAACTCAAAAGTCTGCAGAAGGGCTGTCAGGTGCAGCGCATGACCCACGCGTGTGCAGAGCGCACCAGTCGCAGCAACATCGGCTCAAACCGGGTCACAGTTTGTGTTTAAAGGACATCATGAGGAAAACAGAAAAAAAAAGAATAGCTGAGTTTCCACGGGTCCGCTGCGGCCGAAAAAATCCCTCTCCTCTGCCGGCGTGGATGGAGGACTCTGTGGTTTAATCAGATAGGGGCGGAGATGACAACAACATGGACACGGCGAAGTACAGAGCAGTGTGTCCCCCTCTCCTCCGGAATGGGCTGTGCCTGAGCGAAGCTTTGGGCTGAGAATGAAACCCCTCTCCTTGTGTGTCTGTTTCTAAAAGCTGTAGTCCCACAGATCACCCCCCCCTCCACCTCCCCCCACCACCCTCCCCTCCTCCTCCTCCTCCTCCTCCTCCTCCCACCTCCATCCCACAGATCCCCTCGCATAGAGATGGATGACTTGTCAGACAAAGGCAATAGATTCCAACACTTTGTGATTCGCCCACGTAAAAACCTGCAGCTCAAATGAGGAGGTCCCTGCATCCGACAGCCAGGAAGGGGAGGGAGACGAAATGGGAAATGATGAGACTTTGGGGTGAAGAATCAAGGAAATTAAAGGCAGGGGGGTAGAAGAGAGGTAAAACACTGTCAGGCTGGTGTGTGTTGTTTAAAGTGATGCTTCTTTTCATATGAAGGACTCCAAATAGAAACACATGATGACTGGGATGCGCACATGGGAAGATTTTTGTTATTGGGACTAAATTTCTAAAGTGATATTAATGAGCCTGGAACAAGTTATTCGTAAAATCATAAACATACAAAAATTTCCCATGTATTAAATAACAATAAAATTCAACTTTTCCCTCAATAACCCACTTTGTGAGCCTCTGGTTCAAAGTGTAGAATCTCAATATCACAAATTAATTATGTTTCCAAATATGAAGCAGACAAATTACACAGTTTTTCAATAAAATCCCTTCTACTTTTTGAAAATGTTGTGTGTTTTTTTTTACAGTATTTATATAGCTTCCTGCTCTTAAAATGACCAGAAAAACACTTTTTAACGAAGAGGCCTGCGTGTCTTTTCATGTCTTTGAGTACAGAATGAATCCGATTTATTGTAAAACATTATCAGCACTAAAAAAGCCTCTGTACTTCATGCCTCGACAAAGACAGTCAAATTAGCATGTGTGTGGTCAGAGAGGAGGTGTGCAAGGTGAGCCTGCAGAGGGGAGAGTCAGTCAGGAGGTCATCATCATCATCATCATGATCATCATCATCATCATCCACTCACCGCCTGTGTGCAGCATCGCTCTGTAGATGGCGCTCTTACAGTAGGTTACACAGCCCCCTGTGCTCAGGCAGGCAGGCAGGTAGGCTGCTGCTGCTGCTAGTGCTGCTGCTGCTGAGGGTTGGCCGGGTCAAAGGTTGTGGGTAAACCTACTGTGGCCGAGTTATGCACTCTTAATCTCTTCCGGTAGAACTCAATCCAAAAGAAAACAGAGAGAAAAAGCACTCAATCAAAGATTCATAGATTTTAAATGTCTCTAGTATGGCATTATAGTAACTTCTGTATTTCTATAGCTGGCTGCTATTCAACTAAAGTAGCTGCAGTTTTTTCCAGCATGATAGTCTAAAAAATATTTCTATATTATTATCAGAGTGTTTGTGGACATTGTGGAGTGTTTCACTGTGGTAAAGTTATCCAAAATAATGTCTGAAGCTCCCGTTTTTTACTTGAATATTCATTTGTTGTTAAAGACACAGCAGTATAAAAATAAAAAATAAAAAATAAAAAATAAAATAAAAATAATAATGCTAATAATAATGACAAATCTGTAGCTGTTATTTAGAGGCTTTGTAGACTTCATGGCAAGACTCCGTGTTGCGTCCAGCTGCCCTCTGGACAAGTTTGAGGACGATTCCTCTTTTTGTTTCTGCTTTTTTTTTTTTTTTTTTTTTTTTTTTGGGAGGGAGCTTCTGGTACAATATGTAGCACCATGGGCTGTAATTTCACACGTCAGTGCACTTTTGCCCTAAAGCTGCTGCTATTTCCCCCCACAACACCCGATTTGCCCCCCGTACCTCTCTGCGCTGCTATGATGACGTCCGCGTGTCACAGTACAGCAAAACAAATGGCGTGATAATTAAGAAACTGTTAGTCCCGACTTCACCCCTTTGAAAATCAGAGCCACCGAGGACCTAATGCGATTATTGTCTTCGATTTTTGTTTTGTGGCTTGCATTAGACATTTAAGAGAGTCGGCACAGTTGTCACACACAATGAGAACTGTTGATAATATATAACACATTTCATACACTTTCAACAATTATAAAAAACGTTCCTGCTTTCTAAACATAATGTTTTTTTATTGATTACAGCTGAGTTTAAATTGTCCCCTCAATATGCTATATATAATATGCCTGTCGTCTGTGTCATATAATAATAATTATTATTATTACAATCCTAATAATACATCTGTTGTAAAGACAGACAAAAATGAAAGAGGGAGGGGTGGATGAGGAATTTCCACGGAGGATAAAACAAATCCTTTTCTTCCGTTTTTTTTTTCTTTTTTTGTGTGAAACATGTGGCCTGTAACGCACGTTCACGTCAACAATCGATATTGCTGTTTTTTCATCTTCCTGCTGTGTCTTTTCTGAGTGTGTGAGGCGATGCGGGGGGTTTCCAAACATTTGAAACCAAGGTCCCTTAAGCATCGACTTCAATTTTTGATTGTCTGTTTAAAGATAATAACCCTATTATGCATAGTTGAGGTTGGAGAGTGACATAAAATGAATACAGTTTCAACTATTTTGGTGGAAACTTGAAATATATTTCAGGGAGCATGATGTCCACTGACCCCCAGTTTGGGAGCCACTGCAAGTTCACAGTTTGACTTTGAACGTGTAAAGCCTGTTCACTTCATTTTCTGTCCTGTACAAGAATTTGTGTATAAACCATGCGTTACCGTGCAGCCATTTTAATGATAAATGCATTTACTTTCATCTGTATGAGCTTTTTTTTTTTTATAAAAAAAATGTAAACAATCTCAATTTTCACTTCTTAGATGTATAAACTCCATCTAGAAATAAATAGGTTATCATCTCAACGAGGACATCCAGGTGTCAGTGAGTTAGGCCTTAATACTGACACCTAATACTTTCACTCTCTTGCATTAGATAGCCTCTATTTAAAAGCTCATTTCATTACGTGGCACGTCAGACGTAGAAAAACGGCAGTCCTGTGTACATGTCCCCCATTTTTTTCCTATTAGTGAAAACATCAGCATCATATCGGGAGTCACTTGCAATACCCCACAATGATTTGGTGTCTCCTGACACCCAAAAAGCCATATGGGTAGGCTATGCCAAACTGCAGGATATCAGCTGTGTCCTTAGATTGCTTATTCATGTGCTTTATAACGGGAGCAGATGGATATCAATTTGACTCCATCCTCGACACCATCACAGATTGATTTTGTACTTGCTTTTAATTTTGCCATAATTAATTAGATCATTACAACTGTTTTCCATTGATCTTCCCATCTACACCCAAAATTGAGAGGTGAATTAGATTGTGATCTATGTTTTCAATTAAAGCCCCGAGCATAAAGGTGAATTTAATAGACTATTAATTTATGTAATAATAATAATAATAATAATAATAATAATAATAATAATAATAATAATAATAATAATTTCCTGATCTTACATTTCTGACATTATGCATAATAAAAAACGAAGTATAAATATATGAAGTTACTGCACAATCTGGAACAAAAAGCGCACCATGCTTTGTTTAATGAGAACAATAAAATATAATAAAATACAAACACAGATAACTACATAAGCAGAGAGCTGCAACCTCCAAACAGTTTTGTCTCACACAGTGCAGGCAACATACCTGCAAACAAACATTGACATTAGTATGAGGTAGACGGACAAATCCTTACCTGATCGACCAGCGCTGTGAGGCATGGCTCTCCCTTGTCTAATGGTGCGTCTCCCCGATGCAGCCCAGTAGATCTGTCCGGCCTCCTGCGCTCCCTCCCCGGCTGGGCGTCGTGCTTCTCCCCGCTGGTTGTCAGAATCTTTGACCGATCATCCAAAACTAAACGGTTTAGGCGACAACAAAAAGAGGAAGCAACCCTGCTCCAATGAACTAGGAATTGATAAAGCTGGAAAAAAATAGAAATCAAAGAACACAGAGCGTTGCAGGTGCTGCATTAAAAAAGAACTGTAAAATGTGCCTATATTGTATGAAAAAAAAAAGGATTTTCGTATTCAAGACTCAGCACGATGGATATAAATTTTGAATACAAAGCATTTTGCACGCACTGGTAGGTATTTAATTTCATATTTTAAACTTGACGTCATTATCATTTTCATTGAAAAGTTTATTTATAGTTGGTTAGTTGAGCATCTTTCTCAGTCTATCCTTTAATAAACTCGATTTTAAAATATCAATAGGAGATGTGACGATAAATATGATATTTTTGTGACAGAAATAGTACATAGAAGACGTCATGAAGTTTAGATGCACAAAAATGTCCCAAACCCTGACAAATACAAGCATCGGCATCAACGAAAATCTATACAATTATTTATTAAAATTAGATTAATTTGAGTGTAATTCTGTAGTTAATTAGGATTCTAAGACTCTTTCATGCATGTTTATAATAACACTACCATAATGTTGGTAAATATTTACAAAATTACAACAAGGCTCTCTCTCTCTCTCTCTCTCTCTCTCTCTCTCTCTCTCTCTCTCTCTCACACACACACACACACACACACACACACACACACACACACACACACACACACACACACACATATATACACGTTGTTGGGCAAAAAAAATAGGATGTTTCGATGAATACATCTTAATTTTCATCAATTAATTCTGTCAAAAGTTTGTTCAATAGTCAACTTAAGAGTTAACT